>NC_072004.2:16941935-17244032 GCF_028885655.2 Pongo abelii | reverse complement strand
AACCCAGGAGGTGGAGGTAGCAGTGAGCCAAGATCACACCACTGCACTCCAGCCTGGGCTACAGAGGGAGACTCTGCCTCCAAAAGAAAAAGAAATCTGAGCGTAGATGCAAACTGAGACACTGAGACTTCCTCCTTGTAGTAGTCAGGACCAGGCGATTGAAGTAATTCTGTCCTGTGGGGTTCAGCATCATGCACGTTTCCCCTGGGCCGTTGTCTGATGCAGGGCACTTGCTCCACACTCTGGGAACCCAGATTCACCAGTCTGCCCTGTCACATAGTTGAAGAAGTTGCATTTATCTTTCTGGCTCCCAATTCTTTTAAAATTACATTTGTTGCAGAACCTCCACAAGGCTAAATAAAATAAAATTACATTTGTGACCACCAGAGAACTGAAGGAACTATTAACTGGCCGTCCTGGTTTTGCTGAGATCGGGCTGTTGACAGCTCCTGGTTGGCCCACAGCTACCTATGTCAGTTATCTACATTAACATTTCCAAGAATCTTTGTAGGACAATTTCTCCACCTGCAAGTTCTTTCAAGTAGAACCCTTCTTTCCTTTAAGGCAATTAGCCCATTGCCAAAAGGTTTTACTGTCTTAAAGCTGGAACTGCCTTTCTGAGATCTAATTCCAAGGACTTCTCCACAGCTAAGCGAGGTGCCTCACACCAGTATTAGGTGATTCTTTGTGTGGACAGAACAGAGCATTTTCATCTTGTGTTTAAAGCAATTTCTTGGCTTCGGCTCCTTACCACTTTCTATACCAGTCTCCCATTCACGTCCCTAGTAATGCCTATGCAAAAAAAAAAAGAAAAAAAAAAGAAAGAAAGAAAGAAAAAGAAAAAGCTGACGGTGAAACCTACAGGTTTAAGGGCTTAAATCTCAGACTTTGTGTTAGGAGTAACAGGAGTGTGCTGAGAGGGCAAGCAATAGAACAAGTCATACCAAAAAGCCACATTGCTCTCTCCTAAGCCCCAACCCCACTCCACTCCTGTGGCCAGTGGTCCAAACAGAAAATAACTGGAGAAGACGAGGAGGTCAAAGGATCAGGGAACTAAGCATTATGTGAATTCACCAGCAAGATGTACAGAATGCTTGTGTTTACATTGTTTTTATGGAACTAGCGAATAAAACTGATCTATTTTAAAAATGAAAAAAAACCACATCATTTTAACTTTAAATAGTTTATACCAAAGGAAAGTTTTAATACATTTGCCTTCCTGGCTTTAATGAAAGCAAACTTATCAATAACATTGTTAAAATATACTTCTTAGCTTATCTCATTTTCATTTGAACATGTCCAACAATTCCTCATGACACAGTGACAGTCTTAAATAGCTGTCAATTAATTTCAGCTTACAAAAACTTCTTTTGCGGGACCCCCATTATGACTGGTATTGCTAAAAATTATGTATCAATTAGAACATGTTGGGAAGAAGAGGGAGAAAATAATTATATATCAGATCCACTTCCACATTTAGGAAAGAACTAAGCAAAATGTGTTCATCAGTTTTGGACATTGAAACATTGTTTGGTTTGGTTTTTTCAATGCCAACTATTGTATCATCTGAGGAATTGACATTTAAACTGGCACTGAGCAGTGTGAGTGCGGGGTGGGAATACTGTCTGGGTATTGGTGTGGAAGTGAATGACGATTGTGGAGCTCCGTGTAGAGATCACAGCTATGCTTGACAGTGGTTTTGAGAGGCCGTGTCAGATTCATGACTGGGTACTAGTGGAGCCATTATCTGAGATTAGAGATTAGAGGACAAGTAACTTTTATTTGGGGAGGAAGTTGAGGGCCTCAGTTTGAAATGTATTACATCTTAAGTGCCTATAACACGCAGAGACTGTGCCTCAGATGAAATCTAGACTGAGCTTTCAGATGTCATCATCATCAACATAATGATGGGAGAAATTGCTGCAGCAAGTGAAGACACGCAGGAGGTTTCCAAGGCAGCTATAGTGAAAGGGGCATACGGGCGGGAACTGGGTCTCAGAATGTTCCCTGATACTCTTCAGGGGGGCTTTGCACAGGACACCAGCAAGGAGTGTTCGTGGACTAGGTTTGAAGACAGTCAGCCTGAGATGTCAGAGGAGTCTGGCAAAAGAATGATCTCAAAAGGAGGCCGTGGTCAAATTAGTCTTTGTTTGTTTGTTTTTGAGATGGACTCTTGCTCTGTCACCCAGGCTGGAGTGTGGTGGCAGGATCTCAGCTCACCGCAACCTCGCCTCCCAGATTCAAGCGATTCTTCTGCCTCAGCCTCCCAAGTAGCTGGGACTACAGGTGCCCGCCACCATGCCCAGCTAATTTTTGTATTTTTAGTAGAGACAAGGTTTCACCATATCGGCCAGGCTGGTCTCAAACTCCTGACTTCGTGATCCCCCTGCCTTGGCCTCCCACAGTGCTGGGACTACAGGCGTGAGCCACCGCGCCCAGCCTAGTTTTCGTTTCTGATTAAGATGAAGACAGAGAAACAGTGACTGATTTATTTTTCACACTCAGGGACAGTTCAATAACTAAGCAGATGAAGCTGAGGGAAAAAAAAGCCATGCAATATCATCCTTTTTCAGGTACACCAGTCATGAGCCCCCAGACATTCACCTGAGAGTGACCCTATCCCATCTCCACCCATATGCACATGCAGAGCGATCTCACACACACAATGGGGGTGAGGGAGGGGGCTCCCTTCCCAGGGTCAAAGGTGAGAAGGCTTCTGCCACTGCTGCTCACATGGAGATAGTCACATACTCAGTTTACAGATAATGAAATGAAAGTCAGAGGGCTTATACTCTCATTAGACCTTGTGTCCAGAGGTATTAATTTCATTCCTCATCTGACATCAAATCCTAAGAACCCCTCACAGTGGTCACATAGGGATTCCTGACTCCACAACTGAAGATACCATCTGGAAATTCTCATTTACTTATTCTTGTATAGGTGCATGAGCACTGGTTCTCCAACACCCATCCAGTCCTTTAGAGTCTCCCACCCTCCCTGCAGTATCCACACCCTACCCTCTGTATAACCTGCCTTCAGTCGTCTTGGCCCCTCCACCTGTGGGATTCAGGCAGCATCAGCATCTCCATCCTAGCTATGCCCCGTATGGCCTTGGACACTTGGCCAGGCAACACTGGAATCTGTTATTGGTGGGATGGAACAATGTAATGACTCATTCCATGTTGTAGGGTTCAGCAATTCTCATCATATAAATCTAGCACATAAGAGAAGCAGGGGTACCTATGTCATTATGCTGCTATTGTGAACCACAATACCCATAGGGGAGACAGCCTTATAAACTATAGAGGGAAGGTATCTGAGTTTAGGGAAGGTTGGTTGACTCACTATGTCCTGGTGAGATGGTAGTTGGACTTCTGCATAGTAACAAGCAGCCACAGCAATATCCCTGTATCTCATAACACACGCATATGAAAGTGTGTGTCAACTGTGGAGGACCACCTAAAACAATAAAGACACTGCATGGACAAATAATGACAACGTATCATGAACAGAGGTAGCATTACGACCGTTTCACCCTCAAGTCCTAAAAAGAGAAAGAAGTCTAGTAGTATTCATTGAGACCCTACCGAAGGTCTCAATGTAATAAACAATGTATATAAAATGAGATTTACATACATTTGCTTACTTAATCCTACCCAGTAACCCTGCTGTTTATGGATTGGTTACTCATAACAAGTGATGTGACCAAACTAGCTCTGTAATAATGTATGATCCAGGATGTTAAGAGGAGATTACAGACATCCTAATTTCACCACTGGATTGGAGATAGACACAATTTTCTTTCTTTTCTATAGAGATGAGGTCTTTCTATGTTGCCCAGGCTAGTCTGGAACTCTGTGCTCAATAACAAAATTAAATGCCTAAAAAATAAACAAGGTTGAAACTGAAACTAGCTCTGTTCTCTCTGAATCTCAAATTCCTAACCATGCTCATCTTGAGGGGTAGGTGCCAGAGCCAGCTCTTACCAGGATATTTCCCCTCTCAGATGAATGATTATAGACACTGCCTCTTTCCACAGCCCCTCTTCTTCCAGCCTATTCACATAATTACTCCCCATGCCCACTTTCTCCCACCACAGGGGGACCTCCAGTGCTTTGATCCCACATCCCAAACACCAGCCCCCACCTCTCCTTATTTTCAGTGCACAGCTCCACTGACACTCATTTCAGCACATACACGGCAGAACCAACAATTCTCATGTCCCTGTGACCTTTCTTCACAGGGAAAGGTCAAGCTGTTCAAGCCCTATCCCAGATGACTCCAAATATCTCCCCTCCCCAAGGCTCCATCTGTCAGAACACATGATTAGGTTATTGACCCAGTCTCATTACAGTGTCAACTAAATTCCCAATGGCTGTTTCTAAATAAATATATGGCATCCTACTATGCCTTGATAATTGAACCATCTTTCCATGATTCATAAATATTTCAGACTGTCCCCATGCTTTTTAAATCTCACAAATTCTCTCCTTTCCCCCTCATTTTCCACAAATGGGTTCACCTCATACTTCCCATATATTTTATTTATTTATTTATTTATTTATTTATTTATTTATTTATTTATTTCTGGAGACAGAGTCTCACTCTGTTGCCCAGGCTGGAGCGCAGTGGCGCGATCTCAGCTCACTGCAACCTCCGCCTCCCGGGTTCAAGCAATTCTCCTGCCTCAGCCTCCCGAGTAGCTGGGATTACAGACGTGCACCACCACGCCTGGCTAATTTTGTATTTTTAGTAGAGACAGGGTTTCACCATGTTGGCCAGGCTGGTCTCAAACTCCTGAACTCAAGTGATCCACCCACCTTAACCTCCCAAAGTGCTGAGATTACAGGCATGAGCTACCACGCTTGGCACTACCCAGATATTTTAATCCAACGAGTATTTTAAGTCATTTTCTTGGGACTAAAACACAATTGAAACGTGACCTCTTTTGGGGAATTTGCTTTTTCCTAGGCTTCTCTGACATCTCAGCTGTGGAAACATGGAGTTGTTTGATTTTCACTTTTCTACATAAACCACTTCCTCCACTGAGTACCCTGAAACTGTCTGCCCTTTTTTGCCCCATGTCAAACTCTATGGAAAAGTGCACTTACTTGCACAACTTCCTCTTCCAAATAAGTGGCATGCTGCCCTGGAATCTCTGCTTCAGTTCACTCTCATAACGCCAGAAGACGGCTGTAGTGTCAGCTGTGATTTTCTCTCTGTGTTTGTACTAATTGGAGTCTGTCCACACGTGTTCTTCAGAAATCAGGCAAAGAGATGCTTGGACACTGTGCGTGTCCACTCTCTGACTCTTGCCCTCTGGGATCCTATGGGGATGTTTTAGTGTCTATAGGGGCAGAAGGGACTCATTGATTGTGGCAGGGACATACAGGGTAGAGAGTGCTCAGGAATTATGAGCTGGGATTTTCCCATCTGTGTGGCACTGACAGGCAGAGCAACTGCAATTGGAGCACTTCCAGCCCAAACTAACAACACTGATCATATACCCATATATAAGTAATGCATTTATATTTATATATCTTAATGTATATATAATACAATGTATATTATATTGAATGAGGAGATACACTAGGCCAAAATCAAAAGCATCGTCGTGCAAATAGATTCGAAATTTCTATGCAACTTGCCGGGTGCGGTGGCTCACACCTGTAATCCCAGCACTTTGGGAGGTAGAGGCGGGTGGATCACGAGGTCAGGGGTTCAAGACCAGCCTGACCAACGTGGTGAAACCCCGTCTCTACTAAAAATACAAAAATTAGCTGGGCGTGGTGGTGGGCGCCTGTAATCCCAGCTACTCAGGAGGCTGAGGCAGGAGAATTGCTTGAACCTGGGAGGCGGAGGTTGCAGTGAGCCGAGATCGCACCACTGCACTCCAGCCTGGGAGACAGAGCAAGACTCTGTCTCAAAAAAAAACGAAAAAAAAAAAAGAAATTTCTGTGCAACTCATCAATATGGGATAATATTTTGAAACAAGTGGAAAATTAAATAAGCTTTCCAACAAAATATTCTGACAAAAAAGAAGACCTGCATTGCCCTTGCTTACAACAAAGAAAAACAAAAGTTTTTTTCTCCTGCAAAACATAATTTGCAAGTATGTTTAAAGACAAACTTTTACAAGACAAGTGAATGTATTTTCCAATTTTGAAAATGAACAAAAAAGAAATGTAAAGAAAGTAATAATGTATAATCCGGGATGTTACGAGGAGATTACAGACATCCTAATTTCACCATTGGAATGGAGATAGACACATTTTTCTTTCTTTTTTGTAGAGATGGGGTCTCGCTGTGTTGCCCAGGCTTGTCTGGAACTCCTGGGCTCAAGCGATCTTCCTCTGCTTCCCCAGGTGCTGGGGTCCCAGGCGTCAGCCCGCGCCCCGCCAGCGATAGACAAAATCAAACTGAACCTCCTCAGATGCTGAATATTCCGAAGGGGAAAGTTCGCTCAATGAACACACCTGATTTACAAAACTCAGCCAGTGGCTCTGTACCATCTGTAACAACTTAAGCAATCGGTTAGAGCTGGCCCCTCCCTCCTCAGCCGTCACGGCTGTTTCCTCACGGAGGACGCGGTCCTGGATCGTCCGAAGCCGAAGCCGTGTGGCGCTTCCCGAGTGAGCTCAGAGGAAACGAAGCTGGTGTCCGCTCGCAGGATGGGCGTCTGCGGCTGCAGAAGGAACACGCATGCGCCTCACGCAGGGCAGAAAAGGCGGAGTCGGGCACCCTCCTGCGGCGTCGGGGAGTAGGACAGGCACTTTGTACAGCACTCACTGTGCACGGTGACCCGGTGCCCCTCCCGGCGCCAATTCTCTGAAATTGACGCTGTACCTTTCATGTGGGCTGATTTGCTGGCGTACATTGTTCGCAGTATTCTATTATGATCTCTTTTCTTTCTGTAACACCTATAGTAATGTTTCCACCTCAACTCTAATTTCGTTATTTTGAAACTCTTCCCTCTTTTCTTGGTCAGTCTAGGTAAATGTTTGTCAATTTTATCTTTTCAAAAAAAGAACTTTTGATTTCATGAAATCTGTCTACTGTTTTTCAATTGTCTGTTTCGTTTATCTACACTTTAATCTTTACTCTTTCTTTCCTTCTTCTAACTCCCACAGTGGAGGGCAGGAGGCGAAGCCTAGGAGGCCACAGGGAAGGAACAGGACTTCAGATGGGACAAGTGAGGCCCTGCCTCTGCTGGGGACTGGAGAACCCCAGCTTCTACACCAGCTTCCGGTTGCATTCTTTACATTTTTCACCGTTACAGCGGGAATTTTCCAGAAGCCCCTTTGATTTTTAAAATCTGCTAAGCATCTAGCATTTCCGCTGAACTTTTTTTTTTTTTAGACAGAGTTTCTCTCTTGTTGCCCAGCTGGAGTACAATGGGTGCGATCACGGCTCACCGCAACCTCCGCTTCCCGGGTTCCAGCGATTCTCCTGCCTCATCCTCCCGAGTAGCTGGGATTACAGGCGCCCGCCGCCACGCCCGGCTTATTTTTGTATTTTTAGTAGAAATAGGGTTTCACCATGTTGGCCAGGCTGGTCTCGAACTGCTGACCTCAGGTGATCCACCTTCCTTGGCCTCCCAAAGTGCTGGGATTACAGGCGTGAGCCACTGCGCCTGGCAGGACCCTTCTTTTAATTAGTCCTATTAATTTACCTCCCTTTCCAACTGAAGAAATTATTGCCAGCTGAGAAACAGGTTCCAAGACCACTATGTTTGCTTTAAGTATGAGTAACTAAAACATAAAAACAGGGTTACCTTGGCGGTAGATCCCCAGAGTTCAGGTCCTGACTCTGCCTCTACTCACTGACTTTGGCTAAGTCACGACATCTCTCTGAGCCTCCATTTCCTCATCTATAAACAAGACTAATGCCCTCAACCTATAACATAGAAGAAAATGCATTGATTGAATCAGTCTCATGACTTTGGGGACCTCACACCTCAGCATAGGCTGGAGAATATTTTGAGCCCATGTATCCTCACCTCTCAGTTCTCTCACTTTTCTTCTGGAAGGTAGCCTTGAACCCTGGTGCTCTCAAGAGCTAGGCTAAGGCCTTCTTGGGCCTCCATCCAATTTTATCATATGAAGTCCCCCCTGGAGTACATGCACATTGTCCTAGCCAGCTCCGGCTGCTTTAGGAAATTACCAAAGACTGGCTAGCTTAGACAACAAACATTTACTTCTCACAATCTGGAGGCTGAGAAGTCCAAGATCAAAGTGCCAGCAGATCAGGTGTCAGGTAAGTATATTCTTCCTGATTTGCAGGCAGCCATTTTCTCCTTGTATCTTCAATGGCAGGGAGGAAGGGAGGGAAAAAGAAAGAGGAGGCTCCCCTGTCCCTTCCTGTAAGAGCATTAATCCCATTCATAAGGTTGTCACCTCCCCAAGACCTAATCACCTCTCTAACATCATCACATTGGGGTTTAGGATTTCAACATATGAATTTAGAGGGACACACGTATTCAGTTCACAGCATACCTAGTCCCTGAAGACAAGAACTACAGAGTGAAGGGACTGAATGACATCCTTCTTACTGGAGAAACATTGCCCTGTCCTACCCTAAAACCTATTCACAGCCTTTGTGTGAGCATGAGATGATTTTCATTATCACACCTTTGTATTGTTTTTATGAACTAAGGGTCTCATCAAAATTTTTCCCATATAGGCTCTGCTGTCCATTACTTAAGGAATGTTTAATGTTTTTCAAAATTGTCTAATTTCCTTAATAAAATATTTGCATATACAGTATCTTGTTAATGTATCTTTAGGTGTTTATTTTTATTTTCATTCTTTTTTTTTTTTGAGACAGAGTCTCACTCTCTCGCTAGGCTGGAGTGCAGTGGCGCGATCTCTGCTCATGCAACCTCCACCTCCCAGGTTCAAGGGATTGTCCTGCCTCAGCATCCAAGTAGCTGGGACTACAGGCATGTGCCACCACGCTCAGCTAATTTTTGTATTTTTAGTAGAGATGGGGTTTCACCATGTTGGCCAGGATGGTCTTGATCTCCTGACGTTGTGATCTGCCCATCTCAGCCTCCCAAAGTGTTAGGATTACAGGCGTGAGCCACCACGCCTGATCTGTTTTCATTCCTTAACTTTTCCTTTTTGAATATAAGATTGAAATTATTTCCCAGGAAAATTTAAAGAGCGAAAAAATTAAGGCATCTAAGAATGCATTATGAAGACATTATGCACTGTAGACTTTGCAAGAATCAGAATAATACAAAGAACATCAATATACTCCTTACCTAGATTCACATATTTTTAATATTTTCTCCATTTTTGTGGCCACTTAATAGCTTGTGCACTGTCACTCGCTTGTGTTCTTTTTTTTTATTACTATTATACTTTAAGTTTTAGGGTACATGTGCACAATGTGTAGGTTAGTTACATATGTATACATGTGCCATGCTAGTGTGCTGCACCCATTAACTCGTCATTTAGCATTAGGTATATCTCCTAATGCTATCACTCCCCCCTCCCTCCCCCCCACCCCACAACAGTCCCCAGAGTGTGATGTTCCCCTTCCTGTGTCCATGTGTTCTCATTGTTCATTTCCCATCTATGAGTGAGAACATGCGGTGTTTGGTTTTTTGTCCTTGTGATAGTTTACTGAGAATGATGATTTCCAATTTCATCCATGTCCCTACAAAGGACATGAACTCATCATTTTTTATGGCTGCATAGTATTCCACGGTGTATATGTGCCACATTTTCTTTATCCAGTCAATCATTGTTGGACATTTGGGTTGGTTCCAAGTCTTTGCTATTGTGAATAGTGCTGCAATAAACATACGTGTGCATGTGTCTTTATAGCAGCATGATTTATAGTCCTTTGGGTATATACCAGTAATGGGATGGCTGGGTCAAATGGTATTTCTAGTTCTAGATCCCTGAGGAATTGCCACACTGACTTCCACAATGGTTGAACTAGTTTACAGTCCCACTAACAGTGTAAAAGTGTTCCTATTTCTCCACATCCTCTCCAGCACCTGTTGTTTCCTGAATTTTTAATGATCGCCATTCTAACTGGTGTGAGATGGTATCTCATTGTGGTTTTGATTTGCATTTCTCTGATGGCCAGTGATGATGAGCATTTTTTCACATGTCTTTTGACTGCATAAATGTCTTCTTTTGAGAAGTGTCTGTTCATATCCTTCGCCCACTTTTTGATGGGGTTGTTTTTTTCCTGTAAATTTGTTTGAGTTCATTGTGGATTCTGGATATTAGCCCTTTGTCAGATGAGTAGGTTGCAAAAATTTTCTCCCATTTTGTAGGTTGCCTGGTCACTCTGATGGTAGTTTCTTTTTCTGTGCAGAAGCTCTTTAGTTTAATTAGATCTCATTTGTCAATTTTGGCTTTTGTTGCCATTGCTTTTGGTGTTTTAGACATGAAGTCCTTGCCCATTCCTATGTCCTGAATGGTAATGCCTAGGTTTTCTTCTAGGGTTTTTATGGTTTTAGGTCTAACGTTTAAGTCTTTAATCCATCTTGAATTAATTTTTGTATAAGGTGTAAGGAAGGGATCCAGTTTCAGCTTTCTACATATTGCTAGCCAGTTTTCCCAGCACCATTTATTAAATAGGGAATCCTTTCCCCCATTGCTTGTTTTTCTCAGGTTTGTCAAAGATCAGATAGTTGTAGATATGTGGCGTTATTTCTGAGGGCTCTGTTCTGTTCCATTGATCTATATCTCTGTTTTGGTACCAGTACCATGCTGTTTTGGTTACTGTAGCCTTGTAGTATAATTTGAAGTCAGGTAGCATGATGCCTCCAGCTTTGTTCTTTTGGCTTGGGATTGACTTGGCGATGCGGGCTCTTTTTTGGTTCCATATGAACTTTAAAGTAGTTTTTTCCAATTCTGTGAAGAAAGTCATTGGTAGCTTGATGGGGATGGCATTGAATCTATAAATTACCTTGGGCAGTATGGCCATTTTCACGATATTGACTCTTCCTACCCATGAGCATGGAATGTTCTTCCATTTGTTTGTATCCTCTTTAATTTCATTGAGCAGTGGTTTATAGTTCTCCTTGAAGAGGTCCTTCACGTCCCTTGTGAGTTGGATTCCTAAGTATTTTATTTTCTTTGAAGCAATTGTGAATGGGAGTTCACTCATGATTTGGCTCTCTGTTTGTCTGTTATTGGCGTATAAGAATGCTTGTGATTTTTGTACATGGATTTTGTATCCTGAGACTTTGCTGAAGTTGCTTATCAGCTTAAGGAGATTTTGGGCTGAGACAATGGGGTTTTCTAGATATACAATCATGTCATCTGCAAACAGGGACAATTTGACTTCCCTTTTTCCTAATTGAATACCCTTTATTTCCTTCTCCTGCCTAATTGCCCTGGCCAGAACTTCCAACACTATGTTGAATAGGAGTGGTGAGAGAGGGCATCCCTGTCTTGTGCCAGTTTTCAAAGGGAATGCTTCCAGTTTTTCCCCATTCAGTATGATATTGGCTATGGGTTTGTCATAGATAGCTCTTATTATTTTGAGATACATCCCATCAATACCTAATTTATTGAGAGTTTTTAGCATGAAGGGTTGTTGAATTTTGTCAAAGGCCTTTTCTGCATCTATTGAGATAATCATGTGGTTTTTGTCTTTGGTTCTGTTTATATGCTGGATTACACTTATTGATTTGCATATATTGAACCAGCCTTGCATCCCAGGGATGAAGCCCACTTGATCATGGTGGATAAGCTTTTTGATGTGCTGCTGGATTCGGTTTACCAGTATTTTATTGAGGATTTTTGCATCAATGTTCATCAAGGATATTGGTCTAAATTTCTCTTTTTTGGTTGTGTCTCTGCCTGGCTTTGGTATCAGGATGATGCTGGCCTCATAAAATGAGTTAGGGAGGATTCCCTCTTTTTCTATTGATTGGAATAGTTTCAGAAGGAATGGTACCAGTTCCTCTTTGTACCTCTGGTAGAATTCGGCTGTGAATCCATCTGGTCCTGGACTCCTTTTGGTTGGTAAGCTATTGATTATTGCCACAATTTCAGATCCTGTTATTGGTCTATTCAGAGATTCAACTTCTTCCTGCTTTAGTCTTGGGAGAGTGTATGTGTCGAGGAATTTATCCATTTCTTCTAGATTTTCTAGTTTATTTGCGTAGAGGTGTGTGTAGTATTCTCTGATGGTAGTTTGTATTTCTGCGGGATTGGTGGTGATATCCCCTTTATCATTTTTTATTGCATCTATTTGATTCTTCTCTCTTTTTTTGTTTATTAGTCTTGCTGGCAGTCTATCAATTTTGTTGATCCTTTCAAAAAACCAGCTCCTGGATTCATTAATTTTTTGAAGGGTTTTTTGTGTCTCTATTTCCTTCAGTTCTGCTCTGATTTTAGTTATTTCTTGCCTTCTGCTAGCTTTTGAATGTGTTTGCTCTTGCTTTTCTAGTTCTTTTAATTGTGATGTTAGGGTGTCAATTTTGGATCTTTCCTGCTTTCTCTTGTGGGCATTTAGTGCTATAAATTTCCCTCTACAAACTGCTTTGAATGTGTCCCAGAGATTCTGGTACGTTGTGTCTTTGTTCTCGTTGGTTTCAAAGAACATCTTTATTTCTGCCTTCATTTCATTACGTACCCAGTAGTCATTCAGGAGCAGGTTGTTCAGTTTCCATGTAGTTGAGCGGTTTTGAGTGAGTTTCTTAATCCTGAATTCTAGTTTGATTGCACTGTGGTCTGAGAGATAGTTTGTTATAATTTCTGTTCTTTTACATTCACTGAGGAGAGCTTTACTTCCAACTATGTGGTCAATTTTGGAATAGGTGTGGTGTGGTGCTGAAAAAAATGTATATTCTGTTGATTTGGGGTGGAGAGTTCTGTAGATGTCTATTAGGTCTGCTTGGTGCAGAGCTGAGTTCAATTCCTGGGTATCCTTGTTAACTTTCTGTCTCGTTGATCTGTCTAATGTTGACAGTGGGGTGTTAAAGTCTCCCATTATTATTGTGTGGGAGTCTAAGTCTCTTTGTAGGTCACTCAGGACTTGCTTTATGAATCTGGGTGCTCCTGTATTGGGTGCATATCTATTTAGGATAGTTAGCTCTTCTTGTTGAATTGATCCCTTTACCATTATGTAATGGCCTTCTTTGTCTCTTTTGATCTTTGTTGGCTTAAAGTCTGTTTTATCAGAGACTAGGATTCCAACCCCTGCCTTTTTTTGTTTTCCATTTGCTTGGTAGATCTTCCTCCATCCTTTTATTTTGAGCCTATGTGTGTCTCTGCACGTGAGATGGGTTTCCTGAATACAGCACACTGATGGGTCTTGACTCTTTATCCAGTTTGCCAGTCTGTGTCTTCTAATTGGAGCATTTAGTCCATTTACATTTAAAGTTAATATTGTTATGTGTGAATTTGATCCTGTCATTATGATGTTAGCTGGTTATTTTGCTCGTTAGTTGATGCAGTTTCTTCCTAGTCTCGATGGTCTTTACAGTTTGGCATGATTTTGCAGCGGCTGGTACCGGTTGTGCCTTTCCATGTTTAGCGCTTCCTTCAGGAGCTCTTTTAGGGCAGGCCTGGTGGTGACAAAATCTCCCAGCATTTGCTTGTCTGTAAAGTATTTTATTTCTCCTTCAGTTATGAAGCTTAGTTTGGCTGGATATGAAATTCTGGGTTGAAAATTCTTTTCTTTAAGAATGTTGAATATTGGCCCCCACTCTCTTCTGGCTTGTAGAGTTTCTGCTGAGAGATCCACTGTTAGTCTGATGGGCTTCCCTTTGTGGGTAACCCGACCTTTCTCTCTGGCTGCCCTTAACATTTTTTCCTTCATTTCAACTTTGGTGAATCTGACAATTATGTGTCTTGGGGTTGCTCTTCTTGAGGAATATCTTTGTGGTGTTCTCTGTATTTCCTGAATCTGAATGTTGGCCTGCCTTGTTAGATTGGGGAAGTTCTCCTGGATAATACACTGCAGAGTGTTTTCCAACTTGGTTCCATTCTCCCCATCACTTTCAGGTACACCAATCAGACGCAGATTTGGTCTTTTCACATAGTCCCATATTTCTTGGAGGCTTTGTTCATTTCTTTTTATTCTTTTTTCTCTAAACTTCCCTTCTCACTTCATTTCATTCATTTCATCTTCCATCACTGATACCCTTTCTTCCAGTTGGTCGCATCGGCTCCTGAGGCTTCTGCATTCTTCACATAGTTCTCGAGCCTTGGCTTTCAGCTCCATCAGCTCCTTTAAGCACTTCTCTGTATTGGTTATTCTAGTTATACATTCATCTAAAGTTTTTTCAAAGTGTTCAACTTCTTTGCCTTTGGTTTGAATTTCCTCCTGTAGCTCGGAGTAGTTTGATCATCTGAAGCCTTTTTCTCTCAACTCGTCAAAGTCATTCTCCGTCCAGCTTTGTTCCGTTGCTGGTGAGGAACTGCGTTCCTTTGGAGGAGGAGAGGTGCTCTGCTTTTTAGAGTTTCCAGTTTTTCTGCTCTGTTTTTTCCCCATCTTTGTGGTTTTAACTACTTTTGGTCTTTGATGATGGTGTTGTACAGATGGGTTTTTGGTGTGGTTGTCCTTTCTGTTTGTTAGTTTTCCTTCTAACAGACAGGACCCTCAGCTGCAGGTCTGTTGGAGTTTGCTAGAGGTCCACTCCAGACCCTGTTTGCTTGGGTATCAGCAGCAGTGTCTGCAGAACCATGGATTTTCGTGATCTGCGAATGTTGCTGTCTGATCGTTCCTCTGGAAGTTTTGTCTCAGAGGAGTACCCGGCTGTGTGAGGTGTCAGTCTTCCCCTACTGGGGGGTGCCTCCCAGTTAGGCTGCTCGGGGGTCAGGGGTCAGGGACCCACTTGAGGAGGCAGTCTGCCCGTTCTCAGATCTCCAGCTGTGTGCTGGGAGAACCACTGCTCTCCTCAAAGCTGTCAGACAGGGACATTTAAGTCTGCAGAGGTTACTGCTGTCTTTTTGTTTGTCTGTGCCCTGCCCCCAGAGGTGCAGCCTACAGAGGCAGGCAGGCCTCCTTGAGCTGTGGTGGGCTCCACCCAGTTCGAGCTTCCTGGCTGCTTTGTTTACCTAAGCGAGCCTGGGCAATGGCAGGCGCCCCTCCCCCAGCCTCGCTGCCACCTTGCAGTTTGATCTCAGACTGCTGTGCTAGCAATCAGCAAGACTCCGTGGGCGTAGGACCCTCCGAGCCAGGTGCGGGATATAATCTCCTGGTGCGCCATTTCCTAAGCCCATAGGAAAAGCGCAGTATTTGGGTGGAAGTGGCCCGATTTTCCAGGTGCCATCTGTCACCCCTTTCCTTGACCAGGAAAGGGAACTCCCTGACCCCTCGCGCTTCCCGAGTGAGGCAATGCCTCGCCCTGCTTCGGCTGGCGCACGGTGCGCTGCACCCACTGTCCTGCACCCACTGTCTGGCACTCCCTAGTGAGATGAACCCGGTACCTCAGATGGAAATGCAGAAATCACCCGTCTTCTGCGTCGCTCACGCTGGGAGCTGTAGACCGGAGCTGTTCCTATTTGGCCATCTTGGCTCCTCCTCCCATAACCACAGTACTGTTATCAACATCCATAACTTTAATCTTGATATGATACTTTCAACTATTCTACTGCCCTTTTGTAATTTTCCAAATGACTCAAAATGTCCTTTTTAACCCCCTCAATTATAGGATCTAGCCTATAGGCAGTTATGACATTTAACTACAAAGTATCTTTACCTGCTTTTGTCTGGAATATTTTCAGTTTTTCCATTTACTGTCTGATACTTGCATTTTGTTAGTATACAGTTTCCTCATTTTCCCCTTTTTTTTTTTTTTTTGAGACGGAGTCTCGCTTTTTCTCCCCATATTTTAAAAGCACATTCTACAGTTATCTAATGTTTTGTCAAGGTTGGATTCAGGTTATTCTCTCTTGGTTTAATACCAGGTAATCTTGTTTCCTGTTCAGGGTTTCACACTTGGAGGCACAGAATTTCTATCTGTAGCTGCTATGATGTGGATATTTGATGCCTTCGAATGTCATGTTGAAATTTGATCCCCGGTGTTGGAGGTGGGGAGTAGTGGGAGGTGGAGCCCTTAAGTATCGATCAGTCCCTTCCCTGAGTATGGGATGAGGAGTGAGTTCTGGCTTTATTAGTTTTCATGACAGCTGGGTTTTTTTGTTTTGTTTTTTGTTTTGAGACAGAGTCTCGCTCTGTCGCCCAGGCTGGAGTGCAGTGGCGCGATCTTGGCTCACTGCAAGCTCTGCCTCCCGGGTTCACGCCATTCTCCTGCCTCAGCCTCCCGAGTAGCTGGGACCACAGGCACCCGCCACCATGCCTGGCTAGTTTTTTGTATTTTTTAGTAGAGATGGGGTTTCACCATTTTAGCCAGGATGGTCTTGATCTCCTGACCTTGTGATCCGCCCGCCTTGGCCTCCCAAAGTGCTGGGATTACAGGCGTGAGCCACCACACCTGGCCGACAGCTGGTTTTTAAGAGAGCCTGACGCCTCCTCCTCTCTCTCTCTCACTTCCTCTCTGGCCATATGATCTCTGCACATGTTAGCTTCCTTTCCCCTCTGCCATTTGTGAAATCAGCCTGAGGTCCTCACCAGAAGCAGATGTTGGCACCATGCTTATTGTACAGCCTGCAGAACTGTGAGCCAAATAAATCTCTTTTCTTTATAAATTACTTTATAACAATACAAAGACAGTCTCATACTGGTAATATCAATTTTGATCAACCAACCAAGGTTTTCTCTGATTTCTAGGTTATTTAATCACTGTTTCCCTCCCTGTAACTAATAAGCTGTCTGTGGAGAAACACTTTTAAGCCCATGAAAACATTCTGCTCTGCAACAGAATTTCCTCCTACCTCACTAATGTTTCACATCCATGGATGTTTATTGCCTGATCTCTCTTTACTATAATGGTGGCAAAATGATGGTTTTACAACTCTGTTACTCTCTGAAACATAACTGCTTGATTTCAGAATCCCATTTGATCTTCCTAAGACACCTGTGAGATTAGGCAGCATGGACAATATTTCTCTCTTCATTTACAGTTTAGAAAATGGGGGTCTCCTTATCTTATACCATAATCAAAAATCAACTCAAAGTGGATTAAAGAGTTAAATGTAAGACCTAAAGCTGTAAAGCTACTAGAAGAAAACATAGAAGAAAAGTTCCATGACATTGGCTGGCAATGATTTTTTGGCTATGACCCAGAAAGTATGGACAACAAAAGCAAAAATAGACAAATTGGATTACATCAAACTAAAAGGCTCGGCACAGCAAAGGAAAAAATTAACAGAGTGAAGAGCCAACCCACCGAGTGGGAGAAAGTATTTGCAAACGATACATCTGATAAGGGGTTAGTATCCAAAATGTATAAGTAACTCAAACAACTCAATAGCAATAAAAAAAAAAAAACTTAAAAATGGGCAAAGGACCTGAACAGACATTTCTCAAAGAAGAAATGACCAATGACCAACAGATTTAGAAAAATATACTCAACATCATTAATCATCAAGAAAATGCAAATTAAATTCACAATGAGATATCATCTTATACCTGCTAGAATGGTGATGATCAAAAAGACAAAAGATAGCAAATGTTGGTGATGATGTGAAGAAAAGGAAACCCTTGTACACTGTTGGTGGGAATGTAAATTAGTACAGCCATTATAGAAAACAGTATGGAGTTTCCTCAGAAAACCAAAACTAGAATTAGCATATGATCCAGCAATTTCATTTCTGGGTATACATACAAAAGAATTGAAATTAGCACGTTGAAGAGATACCTGCATTCCCATGGTCACTGAAGCATTATTCATTATAGCCAAGATAGGGAATCAACCTTAGTGTTCATCAACAAATAAATGGATAAAGAAAATGGGGTGGCCAGGCGCAGTCACTCACACCTGTAATCCCTGCACTTTGGGAGGCCAAGGTGGGTGAATCAGGAGGTGAAGAGATTGAGACCATACTGGCCAACATGGTGAAACCCCATCTGTACTAAAAATACAAAAATTAGCTGGGCGTGATGGCGTGCGCCTGTAGTCCTGGCTACTTGGGAGGCTGAGACAGAAAAATCGCTTGAACCTGGCAGTGGAGGTTGCAGTGAGCTGAGATCATGCCACTGCACTCCAGCCTGGCGACAGAGTGAGACGCCATCAAAAAAAAAAAAAAAAAAAAAAAAAAGTAGTATATATACACAATGGAATACTATTCATCCATTTGAAAGAAGGAAATTATGTCCTTTTCAATGACATGGATGACCCTGGAGGACATTACATTAAGTGAAATAAGGCAGGCACAGAAAGACAAATACTGCATGAATTCGCTTATTTGTGGAATATAAAAAAGCCAAACATATAGAAGTAGAGAGTAGAATGGTGGCTTCCAGTTGCTGGCGGTGGGGGTGTGTGGAGAATGGGGAGATGTTGACTAAAGGGTACAAAGTTTCAGTTAGACAGGAGAAATAAGTTTTCAAGATCTGTTGTGCAACACAGTGACCATAGACAATAATAACATCTTATGTATTTCAAGTTGTTAAAATAATATATTTTAAATATTTCCACCACACACAAAAAATGATAAATATGTGAGATAAGGTATATGTTAATGAGCTTGATATAATCATTTCACAATGTATACATATATCAAAGCATCATATTGTACTCCATAAAATATATACAATTATGATTTGTCAAATTAAAAATAAAAATTTTAAATTAAAAAAGGGAAGAAAACAGAGGTGGGGCAGTGGTTAAATGATTCATTTGAGAACATATGAGGAGCATGTAGCAGAACTGGAACTCAAATCATGGTCTTTCTCTTGTTTAGGAATCTCCATTCCTGGACTCTTGAAACCCTCCAGATAACAGGAATGCTACCTGGAACCCTGGGTTGGAACTCTTAGAGAGTTCTGCTCTCCAAGATTTTGCAGATGGGACAGATAAACTCGAATCCCAAACATGTGTCTTTTCCAGTCAAGATCCATCTCTGATCCTTCCAGAGTGGAAAGTGGCCTATGTAATTAACTTGCTACCGAGCTTGATGGGCTCCTCCAGTGATTATACTGCACCAGGCATTTGGCATTGTTCTCTTGCTAGTAGGTTGGGTGTTCAAAGCATCAGTAGTTAGATCAGCCTTGGAGAATGGGAGCATATGGACATCCACCAACGCACAGCCTCCATGCCTGCTTCCACGGGTACTCTATCATGCACTGTGCCAGCACTGGAATAGCTAATGGCAGAGAATGGCTGATGACAACTGGACAAGTCTTTCATCTACTTGGTAGTTTCATGCTTCTTCTGTGGTGGATCCTCTCTGGTGAACATTAACATATGACACAAAGACTGTCACACCCTGCCATGGTTTGAATGTGTCCCCCAAAAAGCATGATGTTGGAAAATTAATCCCCAGTATCAACAGTGTTGGGAGGTGGGGCCTAATGAGAAGTGATTAGGCTTGAGAGCAGAGTGAATGGATTAATGCTGTTATCATGAATGTGAGTTTGTTATCAAAGGGGAAGTTCAGCCCCTTTTACTCCCTTTCTCGCCCTCTTTGTGCTTCTGACATAGAATCATGCAACAAGAAGGCCCTCACAAGATACTGGCTTCTTGATATTGGACTTCCAAGCCTCTAGAACCATGAGTCAGTAAAATTCTGTTCATTATAAATTAGGCCCTCTGTGATTTTCTGTTATAGCCACACAAAACAGACTAAGACACACTTCATGCCCCCTAGTGTGGCTCTATCCACTTGCATTTTCCCCCAGACCTCCTTGCCTCCAGTCTTTCCATTTTCTAAGTCCCTTGACCAACCATCCAAGCCAGCCATCTTTGTTCATGTGTATCCTTACTTCTGTCCACTTCTCTTTCTACATAAAATAAATGCCCAGGTGTTCACCAGAAGCTCTGTCCATTGCAAGGACATTCTCTCATCAGTTTCTTTCAAGGCCACTCCTAAATAGGGCTATGATGTAGGAGCAGTCCATTTTCAGCTGGTACCCACATATTGAGCAAACTCATCCATGAAGCAAGGTTGGACTTTTTCTTCCGCCATTAGCTGGTTCCCCCACAATCATAGGTGTGCACTGAGGGAAGGTGTCATGTCATCATGCCATAAAAGGCTGAGCCATCTGCCTGTGCAGCTTACTTATCCACTTTGGTCTTGCTTGTGCCTTGTGTTAACTATGTCTTTTATTTTATGTATTCTGATGTTTTGACATCAGAAGCCTTGCTGAGGGACTGCCCTTATCAGGGTTAGCCAGTTCCTAGAGATCATTAACAATTTGCCTGTGAGTGCACTTTTCAAATGCAAACCAACCAGTCCAGAGCCCACACCCCAGGCACCTTCTTTATCTCTGGGCCACTATCCCCCTATTCTAATCACTCCAGCACCAAAAAAATAAAAAGAATTACTCCTCTCTCCCACTTTTTCTTCCCTCCACCCACATTGTACCTAAGTAACAGACAACTGTGCACAGACTTATGCCCCAGGGCACACTAAAATTATTCAAACTGGCCAGGCACGGTGGCTCACACCTGTAATCCCAATACTTTGGGAGGCCAAGGCAGGCAGATCACAAGGTCAGGAGTTCGAGACCAGCCCGGCCAACATGGTGAAACTCTGTCTCTACTAAAAATACAAAAATTAGCTGGGCGTCGTGGTGCGTGCCTGTAATCCCAGCTACTGGGGAGGCTGAGGCAGGAGAATGTCTTAAACCAAGGAGGCAGAGGTTGCAGTGAGCCGAGATTGTGCCACTGCACTCCAGCCTGGGTGACAGAGCAAGACTCAGTCTCAAAAAAAAAAAAAAAGTTATTCAAACTAGCCAATTCTGAATCCACTTACCGTGCCTCATCATTCCTTCCCATGGAAACCACAATAAATGCTCTTGGCCACAGTTCCCCACCCTCTGCCTCCTGACCAACCGAGTGCTTCTTCATGGAGATCCCCATGGCGTGGAATACCCCCTTCTGTTGGGATCTGTATTACAAACTATCTTTTCAATGCCAGTCATCTTCTGATCTATTGGACTTACTATACTTAAATAATAATAACACCTATATTAAAACATGCCCAAACTCACATACACCACTTCCATTTTACTTATGAATTACTGCTAGACTTGCTTGACCTCAGGACTTAAAGCATCTGATGGAACCTAGCTCATGATAAACAGGTCTGTTCAAGGTCACATGATGTTCCATGGTCAAGTTCTTTACCCAGTGTCTTGCTAGGAGCTGATCTTTCAATGGCATATAATTCTCTGCTGAAGATGACAAGACCTGTTCTATAATCCAAGGGGTCTATATTGCAATTCACATGGTGGGGCTTGCCATAAACTCCACATGGTGTCTTTTGCAGCCCAGATACCTCTACTACTATAACAGCTGCTGGGTCATATGGCTCAGGTGGAAGTGCTGCTGGAACTACAGCCTGGACCTGCTGCCTAGCCTTTTCCTGCTCTGTGCCCCACTCAGAGCTGACAGCATTCCATGTCATGATTCTTGCTCAAGTTAGAATGTTCTGCCTTTGAAACCCAAAAGGTCTTATCAAGGATTGTGCTTCCTTGTTAAGAGGTAGGCATGTAGGCAAGGCATGGTGGCTCATGCCTGTAGTCCCAGGACTTTGGGAGGCCGAGGTGGGTGGATCATGAGGTCAGGAGTTCGAGACCACCCTGGCTAACACAGTGAAACCCCGTCTCTACCAAAAATACAAAAAAATTAGCTGGGCATGATGGCACACACCTGTAGTCCCAGCTACTCGGGAGGCTGAGACAGGAGAATCGCTTGAACCCGGGAGGCACAGGTTGCAGTGAGCTGAGATCATGCCATTGCACTCCAGCCTGGGTGACAGAGTGAGACTCAGTCTCAAAAAAAAGAAGTAGGAATGTGAAACACAATAATCCACGCTCTGTATTGGAGAGCATTGCTGTCATGCCCCTAAAATGTTACTGCTGTAGTAGGCCCCTGAAATTGTATAGGATCCATCTCCACCCTCTGTAGTGCTTGTCTTTTACCAAGGCCTCCAACTTACCTGCCATGTCTTGCTCACCTGGCAGATGAACACACTTGCCAGAGCAAAGCCTGGATGCCATGTAATTGAGGATGTCTCAGTCTGTTCTAGCAAAACAATTGGAGCAAATTCTTGTTCGGTCTTTTATAATAATCCACTGTCATCCTCATAATCCATATGGGTTTGGGAAGGGCCTGACTGTTGAATCAAGTGGGGATACAATGAGGACTGCCACCCTGTACCTTTTAGGTCACTAAGAGAGGCATGAATCTCTGCCATTCCCTCTGGAAGTGACGCTTTTTGACTTATGTCTTGGCCAAGGAAGGGGTAGAGAAGTAGTTTCAGAGTATTCCACTTGGCCTTTTTGGTAGCTCTTACCCTACAGGCCAAGGAACTAATTTGGTTTGTCAACAATAAGTACATCCATTCCAGTTATACATTCAAGGTCTTTGGAAATTACCACTGAATGGGGCAATGAATCCTGTGGGCCTGCCATGAGACAGACTTTCATGGACTACCCGGCTCCCACACTTCTCCATTCTAACATAGAGGCCATCATGTTGACTAAGGTCCCTAAGTATCAATGTCAACTCAGAACCTTTTTCTTTTTTTTTTTTTTTGAGACAGAGTCTCGCTCTGTCGCCCAGGCTGGAGTGCAGTGGCCCAGTCTCGGCTCACTGCAAGCTCTTCCTCCCGGGTTCACGCCACTCTCCTGCCTCAGCCTCCCAAGTAGCTGGGACTACAGGCGCCCGCCACCACACCTGGTTAATTTTTTTGTTTTTTTAATAGAGACGGGGTTTCACCATGTTAGCCAGGATGGTCTCGATCTCCTGACCTCGTGATCTGCCTGCCTCAGCATCTCAAAGTGCTGGGATTACAGGCATGAGCCACCGCGCCTGGCCAACTCAGAAACTTTATCCAGCAGCCTTGAAACTTCTGGGGACTCCGTTTTTCCTGTATACCTGAGTAAATGGCCATAGGTCCCTTTGGGTGGGAGGGGCTTGGGAAAATCATTACCACATATATTCACGGTGGTGAGATAGGGTCCTGACTTCTGAAGAGTTGGTTTCTTCAGTCATGGGTTCTGGGTCTGAAAATGGCAGTGATCATTACATTTTATTCGCCTCAGTTTCTTGATTATCCATCCTTTATTTCACTTGACCATATAAACTGATTACTTCCCCTGTTGTTTGCCCATATTTCTTGTCTTTAGAGACACTATGTTCTATTAATCTCCTCGAAAGTTCTCTGAAAATAAAGCCCCTCTTCCCCTTTCCCTCTCCCCATCTTCCACTTTAATCTTATTGCTCATTATGTGAATTGAGCTCACCTTATTTCTGGAGCCATCCTCAGGGAGCCCCAGTCTTGTAACAAATCCCCTACTGTCAGCCTCAGCCTACAGAGGACAGCTACCACAGAGTTTCTCAGTGATGTTGGTGCCTCTCTCTAGCACATTCTTTATCGCAGCAGATGATCTTCCAGACTTTCCAATGAAACATAAACAGCTGGTATTTCAGCCTTACATACTCTACCTATTCTAGTATGCCCAGTTCCCTGAGCCTTTTAACTTATTTTACCTTTTGTCAAGCAATTCTGACATTTTCTGCTTAACATGAGCCATGTATTTCTCTAAATTTCTCTAATCCCCATCTCCTAGCATCCTTGCCAGAGTGTTTAAATCCTGTATCACAGGAGTGTGCTTTCTTTCTTTCTTTTTTCTTTTCTTTTTCTTTTTTTTTTTTTTTTTTTTTTTTTGAGACGGAACCTCGCTCTTGTTGCCCAGGCTGGAGTGCAACAATGCGATCTCGGCTCACTGCAACCTGCACCTCCTGGGTTCAAGCGATTCTCCTGCCTCAGCCTCCTGAGTCGCTGAGATTACAGGCACCCGCCACCACGCCTGGCTAATTTTTTGTATTTCTAGTAGAGACAGGGTTTCACCATGCTGGCCAGGCTGGTCTCGAACTCCTGACCTCACGTGAGCCGCCTGCCTCAGCCTCCCAAAGTGCTTGGATTATAGGCGTGAGCCACTGTGCCTGGCCAGGAATGTGCTCCTTTTCGATAAACTCTCTGGTACTCAAATATATGTTTTACCTTCTTGATCCAGCATCCTCAGGCTCCAGTCTCATACATACTGTCCTGGTTCCTACAGATACATATAAACTAGGGCCTGTAGTAACTTCAGAGGATGGTTCTTTTCCTCTCTTATCATGCCAAGAATTTCCCCTGTTGGGTTTTTTGGTGACTTAATTCTAGTTATTGGTCTAGTGGATGGGGTAGGGAGAAGAAAGGGTAGGTAGATCCTGAGGGGGCACGGGTTGTATTGCAATGTAGAGGCCTCAGTCTGCATCATCTTCAAGCAAGGCAGAGCCCTAGCTTTAGACTTGGAGGAGTGGGCCACTTTAGCAAGCCCAAGAAATTCAGAGTGATTGGTGTTTGAAGGTGTTTGCATGCATAAATCAAAATGTCCCCATCCCAAATCTCAGAGTTCTACTCCTTCCCAGCAGGATCCTGACCTTGGCATAGCAAACTTGCTGGGATTTAGAATTCAAAGTTAGCTGAAGTTAGGGCCTGATTTTCAGCTGTTTTGCTGTCAGGCTTCAAGAAGTCTTCTGATGTTTACATTTTCCCTTAAATTTGTCACTAATCACCATCATTGTCAATAGCTCCCAGTGATAGCCATTCAGTTCCATCATCTCTAGAATTACCACTTCCCCCAACATTATAAAGATCTGAGATATATAGCACCCACCAGTGCATTCCCTTCTGTCAACATTCCACCCCAGTTCAACACCACTGACAGTTTTAACAATTACATTGCTACAACCTGACATATGCTATCATTATCATTACTCTGCCAATCACAAGTCATAGGGCCCTCCCTCATTGTCAGCTAGGTGGCAGGTAACACAGTTTCAAAATTCCATTTTATGGCTAATGCCTGTAATCCCAGCACTTTGGGAGGCCAAGGAGGGCAGATCACCTGAGGTCAGGAGTCCAAGACCAGCCTGGACAACATGGCAAAACCCAGTGTCTACTAAAAAATACAAAAATTAGCCAGGTGTGGTGGTGGGTGCCTGTAATCCCAGCTACTCGGGAGGCTGAGGCAGAGAGAATTGCCTGAACCCGGGAGGCAAAGGTTTCAGTAAGCTGAGATTGCACCACTACACTCCAGCCTGTGCGACAGAGCAAGACCCCACCTCAAAAAGAAAAACATTCCATTTTAGAGTTTGCGTTCTTGGAACAACTCCTGGTACCAACTGGTGTAGGGCAGATTCCCTATAAATAGATTCTGAGATGGAGAATTGCATACAAGGTAATTACTGGGTAGTGTTCTCTAGAAAAAATTCCTGTACAGGAGTGATATAAGGATAACTGGACAGAGTAATAGGTTTAAATGCTGTATGACTGCAACAGAGGCCTCAGTTGGTCTCACAGGGAACTCTTAAGCCAAGATGGACCTTTATAGAGGCTGCAAGTTGAAGACAGGGGGCCAGGTCTTTGAGGCCTGCACTGAGCAGTCTTTGGATATGGACTTCCCCCGGGGAGAAGATGTGACTTCTGAGAGGCAGCCCCCTGCAGTTAGGACAACTCCCAAGGAAGTATTTTGCTGTGAGCCGTCAGCAGCCACTCACCCGGCAGCTGCTGGGATGGATGCCTCAACCCTGGAGGAGGATCCTGGCAGCACCACAGTGTGTACTACAGGGTGTATTAAACTTCCAGCTTCGGTTGTTGGTTTATGTTTTCCTCCCTACAGGTATGTCAGCTATTGCTTTGTATATTTTGAGGCCTTATTTTTAGGGACATACTGTATATTTATGATAAATATATCTTTTCCATCAGGCACTCTTATTTATTCCCTTGTAATCTTCTCAAATTCTAGCTTATCAGATATTAGAATTATTACTTGTATCAGTCAGGGTTCAACCAAAAAAGCGGAACCAGTAGATATTTAAGATACTTGTGGCAAGGAGTTGGTTTACTCGATTGAGGGGGCGACTAGGTGAGTCCAAAGTCCATAAGAGCACCCCATCAGGAAGGGCAGGCTGGAAGCTGTGGTACGCTGATGGGAGTTTCTTCTCCATCAGGGAAATGTCGGTTCTTTTTTGAAAGCTTTTAACTGATTGAATCAGGCCCACCCAAATTATCTAGGATAATCTCCCAAACTACTTAGTCCAACTGGGTTTGTGGGCTTCAATCTCATCTACAAAATGCCTTTACAGCAACACCTAGGTTCGTGTTTACTTGAATAGCAAGAGACTGTAGCCTAGCCAAGTTGACACATCAAAAGACCATCACACTCCCCAAGTTTCTTTTTTTTTGAGATGGAGTCTTGTTCGTGTCGCCCAGGCTGGAGTACATGAAGTGCAGTGGCACGATCTCAGCTCCTTGCATCCTCCACTTCCCGGGTTCAAGTGATTCTTCTGCCTCAGCCTCCTGAGTAGCTGGGATTACAGGCATGCGCCACCATACCAGGCTAATTTTTGTGCTTTTAGTAGAGACGGAGTTTCACCATGTTGACCAGGCTGGTCTCAAACTCCTGACCTCAGGTGATCCACCCGCCTCGGCCTCCCAAAGTGCTGGGATTACAAGCGTGAGCCACCATGCCTGGCCCAACTTTCTTTTTGTTAAAATTTTCCTTGCGTGGTGATATTAAGACTCTTTGACAGTCCTCCTCCGCCCCCACAGGATTCTGCCTCCATTTGATTCTCTGTAGGCTTGTGATTGCTTTGACCAAGGGTCTGACAGAATTGGTGCTAGGTGACTTCCAAGGCCTTGTTATATTTGGCCGTGGCGCTTCTCTCTTGTTCACTGGAATGCTCACTCCTGGAGCCCAGAGCCACCATGTAATAAGTCCAGCTGCCTTCAGTCCTTTATGCTGGAGAGACCACATTGAGGCACTCTGGTCAAATACAAGCCGAGTTCATCTTTTAGCCCATCTCCTCCCAAGTAGTAGATATGTGAGTGGAAAAGCCATCTTGGAAGCGGGCCCTCCCAGCCATCAAATCATCCCAACAGAGGCTACAGACGTAATGAGGCAAAGGCCCACCCACTCGGTTCCCCTTTCAAATTCCTCACCATGAAATTTATGAGCATAATAAGGTGATTGTTCTTCAAAACCACTAAGTTTTGGGGTAGTTTGTTAATAGAACAGTAGATAACGGGAACACCTTGAGTATGTTTTTCTATGCGTTTATTTTTCCAGTGTTTTATGTATTTTTGTTTTGTGTCTCTTAGAAATAACAGCTACTCGGGAGGCTGAACCCAGGAGGTTCAAGTGAGAATCACTTGAACACAGGAGAATCACTTGAACCCAGGAGGCGGAGGTTGCAGTGAGCCGAGCTCGCACCATTGCACTCCAGCCTGGGCGACAGAGCGAGACTCCGTCTCAAAAGAAAAAAGAAAAGAAAGAAAGAAAGAACATGGGTTTTTTTCCCCAATCGGAGAGTCTCAGAATCAAATTCCTGAGGAGGAAGTGAAAACCTTTAACAGTTAGTATGTATGCACAGTAAAGCCCGAAACCGCACATTAAGTCTTTCTGCCTTTAGACCCACATCTTCCCTGCCCATTCTTCCTCTAGGAAATCTGGCACCCGGTTTTCTCTGGGTAGTTGGCGCGGGGCTTCAACTCCCGGCGCTCCTCCAGCTACTGGCACCTTCCTGGCCTCCAAGACGTCTACCAGACCTGCGTCTGCCCGGGGAAACTTTGAAGTTCCCTTCGGAACCTCGCAGGCTGACAAGCAAGTCAGAGCGATGGGTGGAGGAGGTTGCCATGGAGACAGGTCCAGGGCCAGAGGCGCCGGAGGGGGAGGCCGCAGCTTGGGCTCCCATTGGCTCTGCGGGCGCGCAGCGTTCTTCTGGCGCGCATGCGCAGTGACGCCGAGGCGAGGTCGCGGCGAAGCAGAGGCGCCGGGGTTTCTGGGCCGGGCTTCTCAGGACCGGGCTGGAACGTGCAGCTCCTGTCCGGGACACTCTGGGCTTTGCGGGGAAGGGACGTGGCGGAGCCCGATGACCCGCTGCCGCTCGGGACTGAGCCCGCCACGCAGGCGCCTGTGCCAGCGTCGCCATTGTTGCCTGTGGCCTTAGGGCCGCTCCGGCTGCCCGTCGGCCGGGTCCCAGCGACAGGTATTGATGTCCGGGCGCAGCGCGCGAGTGTCCGCGCGATCAGTGACAGCCCGAGCCCGTCCACGCGCGGGCTCCCGTGCTCGTGGCCTGGGGAGGGCAAAGACGGGGTGGAGGCTGCTGTGGGCCCAGTCCCAGCGTTGCGCGTCGCACGGTCCCCGACTCCCCCGCTGCCCTCGCCCTCGACCCTGCGGCTGAAGAGGAGTAAGAGGCAGAGGAACTTGGCCGGGAAGGGGAGGCGACAGGAGGCAAGGCAAGGCTGTCGCATCTTCTCCGCAGGGCCTTGTAAACAGTTGTCTTTGGTGGCACGACTGTGCCGGAGCAGGGCTCGGAGCTGGAGCCTGGGGACAGGTGGTGTCGGTTCTCCTCCAGGTCAGGCCGGTTCTAAGGTTTCCTTCGAGAATCCTGGTTTCGAATATGTCCCTAAGGAACTGTCTCCTATAGAAGCACTTAAAGGACTTCAAGTCACACCAACCTCTTCACTCTTTTCCAGTCCAACCCGCTGGTCTTCCCAGCCCTCTGATAGTGAAAGGCTAGATCGGCTGGCATTAACATGCAACGCAGATAAATGGCTCGCCCTTTCCCCTGACAGTTCCCTTGGGAACCTTGAGCACTGTATTAAGAAGAAATTCTCCTAATTTCTTCCAAGTAACAGATTCGCTCTGTTATTGTTGAGAGTCAGTTCAGTCATTACAGCTTCTGTAACATCAGTGACTAAAATAATGAAACTATTTTCTCTATAAAAATGTTTAATTTTTGTTTCAACAGGTTAGAGGTTTAATCTGTTGTTTTGCTTAGATTCTTTGAGTCATTGCCTCTGACACTACCTTTTTAATAGCAGCTCCATCCCCCACCAACCCCAAGCAGATGGCAGTTCCCTTACAAGTCTAAGGATATAGGGGAGGAAGACAAGGTAAAGCTTATGTGTGTTCATCTATGCACACTGCGAGTCTGTTTCTGTGTGTGTATATGTATAGTAGAGTACACCAGGGATTCTTGACCTTGTGGTCCATGCTTGTGTTTCAGGGTCTCTTATCCATCCCTGCAAGTTCTGGGCTCAGAATTTGTCACTAAGGCTGCTAACTCTACCTTGATTCTGTTCTGCCCTCGGCTGCAGCAGCCTTTGATATAGTGTCCTTGTGACTCTAGCATGAGACTTCAAGCAGTTGGCTCACTACTGGAGAAATAAAGGATATTGCCAGATTGACTCTCCTGTCTGTAGCAATGTTAGCCTCAAGCAAGAGGATGAACAGTTCTTCACGTTCTCAAATCCTTCTAAGGTGGAAGTCAGACAAGGCTCAGAGTGGACCCTACAATGTTGAGAAGGAAATCCTTACTTCGAGATTCTTGCGTGACACTGAGACCTGTCGACAGAATTTTAGGAATTTTCCATACCCAGACCTGGCTGGTCCTCGAAAGGCATTGAGTCAACTCCGAGAGCTCTGCCTTAAGTGGCTGAGACCTGAGATTCACTCAAAGGAACAAATTTTGGAGCTGCTGGTGCTGGAGCAATTCCTGACCATCCTGCCTGGTGAGGTTAGGACTTGGGTAAAGTCCCAGTATCCAGAGAGCAGCGAGGAAGCAGTGACTCTGGTGGAGGATTTGACTCAGATTCTAGAAGAGGAAGGTGAGAATCATAGAGCAGAGAGGGGAGGAATCCCTGGGTGGTTAAAGAAGACAACTGGCATATCTGAGCAGCTCCTTTAAAGAAATTAGGGAGAACACTGAGAGGTTCAGGATGCATTTTTTAAAAAGAAAGAAACTGGGGAGAACAAAGGTTAGTGAGTGAGAACAAGCCTTTAACATGAGCTCCATCCTGCATGGTGTTCTCCTTCCAGATTGCTTGGGAGCAAACACACATTATCTAAACCCCCAAGAAAAATGTCTTGAAAGAATGACCAGACACAACCAAATTACCACTGTGTGAGCCCTCAGAAAGTACCTTCAGAGGTTTGCACTATTCTACTAATAAATCATTTGCTTTGTGAATTGAATTTTACAATAAAATACTTCCAAAAAAGGAAGAAAGGGTCTAGAGAACATTCCCTTATTAAGAGATGACTCACAAAATTAATATCACATAAGGATTTAGTTAAAATGTGAATTTTGTTCATACTCTTTAAGATTTTTAGAGCAAGCTTGTTTTTGAAGTCTGTTTTGATGTCTTAGGACAAGTCATTGGCCCTTTCCTCTGATGCTTTGAAGTAGGAGTGCTGTTTTTGATTTCCTTCTTACTTCTCAATTTAAGAAAGTGTAGGCATCTATTTGGTGAGGGGTTTCCTAGGCTATTCAGAAAGGACTAATCTCCCTCATGACCTCTTTCTCTTCTCTAGCTCCTCAAAACTCTACCCTTTCCCAAGATACCCCAGAGGAAGACCCCAGAGGAAAACATGCTTTCCAGACAGGATGGCTAAATGACTTGGTGACCAAAGTGAGTGTGACTGTCTTTTCTGATTTTAAAATGCCTTCTTAGTGTGTGAGGACATTTTCTGACCTGGCCCTATAACAACTGTGCCCCCAGAAGCTCTATCAAAGACTTAAGCCCCAGTTTCTCTCCTATGTTATCTTGGTCTGTTAAGGTAGGTGAAGGTACTATAAAGAAAAGGTGCTTCCATTGCCTTCCCTTGATATGTCTTTCCTTACTTTGACTTTGTCAGCAATATCACATAGAGAATACAAGATTGACCTCCACAGCCAGATGGATTTAGGTTTTGTTTCCCGACTCTACCATTGGAACTGCAATTTGGGACAAGATACTTAACCTCTCTTAGCCTGAGTTATTCTACTCTCATAAATAGAATTTGCCTCTTAGGTTGTGAGTATTAAATATTATGAGACTTGTAGTTAGCCTGGATTACAGTTAAGCAATTAATAGATGATTGTTACTATTATTTTTCCTCATTAACAAGTAGTTAAAGGCCATGCATTCTGTCATATTACTGTTGGTCATGAATTTATATATATTTTTTGAGACAGAGTCGCACTCTGTTACCCAGGCTGCAGTGCAGTGGTGCGATCTTGGTCCACTGCAGCCTCCACCTCCTGGGTTCAAGTGATTCTCATGCCACAGCCTCTGGAGTAGCTGGGGTTACAGGTGCATGCCACCATGCCTGGCTAATTTTTGTATTTTTAGTAGAGACAGGGTTTCACCATGTTGGTCATGCTGGTCTTGAACTCCTGACCTCAGGTGATCCACCCATGTTGGCCTCCCAAAGTGCTGGGATTACAGGTGTGAGCCACCGCGCCCGGCCATGAGTCTATATTATTTTAAAGAATAGTAACTCAAGATACCTTAAGAGAAAGATTTACTGTAAAAATATAACTAGTTTTTCTGAAATTGGAAAGCCTTTGGTAACCAAGTTAAAATGATTATTCATTGCTAATGTGAACATTTACCTGGAAAGCCTAACAAAATCAAGGGAAAAACTGTTAGAAACACTAATAGAAAAATTGGATAAAATGACTACAGAAAATGACATGCAAAAATCAATCACTTACATATATATACTTACATATATATCTACATATATATATAAAAATGAGATAAATGATAAAGTGAAAAAAATGCCTCCAGTATCACACCCCCGAAAAAATTTAAAATATCTAAAACTAAGCATAATATAAATATTGCAGTACTTTCATGTCTAATATTTTGTAGAACATGAAAGAAACCTTGAATATTATAAAGTCATCAGTTCTCCCTAAGTTATAAACTTTATACAATTTTTAAATCCCAGTATGATTTAAAAGAAAAAATTTTTTAAGAGATGGGATCTCACTATGTCACCCAGGCTGATCTTAAACTTCTGGCCTCAAAGTGATCCTCCTGCCTTGGCTTCCCAAAGTGCTGGGATTACAGGTATGAGCCACTGCGCCTGGCCTCCAATATGACTTTTTTAAAGATACTGACAATTATATGAAAAAATAAACACGTGGCCAGGCGCAGTGGCTCACACCTGTCATCCCATCACTTTGGGAGGCCAAGGCAGCTGGATCACCTGAGGTCAGGAGTTTGGAGACCAGCCTGGCCAACATGGCAAAACCCTGTCTCTACTAAAAATACAAAAATTAGCTGGGCATGGTGGCGTGCGCCTGTAATCCCAGCTACTCAGGAGGCCACTGCACTCCAGCCTGGGCGACAGAGCAAGACTCTTTCTCAAACAAAAAAAAAAGAAAAAAGAAACATGTAAGATAATACTATATTTTTAACAAAAGAAGAGTAAACAAGAAAGGCACTAACCTTACCAGATTGTGAAATGTATTTAACAGTGCAGCAGTTCAACACTGTGACTATTGGTATCTGTTATATTTTTAAAAAGAAAGACTGAATTTAACCATAGAACACATAAAAATATCTTAACATTTTAATTATAACATGTTGGATTTATTCTTAAAGCATAGCTTGAAAAGCAAAACCATTCAACTCTGTGTCATCTGTGTTTAAAATTTAAAACTCAAGTCAGGCATGGTGGATCACTCCTGTAATCCCAACACTTTGGGGAGCTGAGGTGAAGGATCGCTTGAGTTCAGGAGTTTGAGACCAGCCTGGGCGGCATAGCAAAACCCCATCTCTACAAAAAAAATTAAAAATTAGCCAGATGTGGTGGTGTGTGCCTGTAGTCCTAGCTACTCAGGAGGGTGAGGTGAGAGGATCACTTCTGCCCAGGAGTTTGAGGCTGCAGTGAACAATGATTATACCATCGCACTCCAGTCCAGGTGACCAGGCAAGACCCTGTCTCTTTTAAAAATAATAATAAACCTTTTCCTTTTAAAAATGGAGCTGCCACCAGTGCATGCACTAGTCCAGCACAGGCAACAGAGTGAGACTCTGTCTCTTTTAAAAATAGTAATAATAAACCTTTTCTGTTTAAAATGGAGCTGCCACCAATGCATGCATGAGTGCTAAGTGAAAATAAATTCTGATCTATTTTCAAACTTCCGTTTAGGGTCATGGAGAGATGCTGTGGGGCTGTCCATATGTCAGGGGAGGGTTTTGACTAGACAACTTCTAGGATCCTACTAAAGTGTAAAATTCTGTGACAGTCCCCCACCATACATATACCCAGTGTTATCAGTGTCCCCTTTGCCATTAGTTCTTGAACTGAGTTAAGTTACATTTGATATTTTAGGAATCGATGACATTCAAAGATGTGGCTGTAGACATCACCCAGGAGGACTGGGAGTTAATGCGTCCTGTGCAGAAGGAATTATACAAGACTGTGACGTTACAGAACTATTGGAACATGGTTTCTCTGGGTAAGGATCATCTGCATCCCTCCTCCTCCCAGCCTGTCCCAATTAAAAATGGGTTGGTCCTCAGACATGCTTGGCTAAAAATGGGGTCTAGAATTAAATGTTCTTATCTCATTCAAGCACGAAAGTGACTGTTTTACTCCCGTTTTCCAAATGAAAGGTTCTTAATTGAGAGACCATTGGCAACTGATGCACAGCTTCATAGTGCTGCCACCTGATGCTGCCTTGCCCAGCCTTTGCTACTCTAAGGGAAGGTTTCTTCCTTCACATATCCTCTTCAGTGGCAGGAAATTGTTATCCTGTCTCTGAAAGGATAACAATCAACGGCCTAATTATCTTGTTAGATCATGTCCATGAACTATTGTTTTCCTGCAGAGGTCTGTTCTCCCAGATAGGTAGAAGTCTGGTAATAAAACTTCGAGTAACCATTTATCTCCAGGATAAAATTCATTATATTCCTCCTGAACAGGACTTACAGTGTACAGACCAACTGTGATTCCCATATTGGAAGAACCATGGATGGTGATAAAAGAAATTTTAGAAGGCCCTAGTCCAGGTGAGAAACAAAAAGTACATGAGCTTCTTTGCATTTAAGAATCTATATCCTAAATGTAGTGAGAAATGCATTTTAAATATGACCAGGTCACTTTTTGCAAAGGCATTCTAGCCTGTGAAGAACAGTGAGCTGTTTGGCATTGCTTCCTTACAGAGGCCTCTTCAGGAAGAGCTTCCTAACATCACTATTAACACACTTTTCCCGTGTCTCTTCTCATTTTATCCTTCTACATGACCTCTAGGTCCCATCTCTTAAGAGCTCTGTCTAGGGCTTTCATTATGCCACTTTCCCCTTCCTCTAGATTTAAACATGTATGAATGCCCCCTAAAAATTTAAATGTTAAACCTTCTTCTTTTTGAGTTTCTTTTATTCTGTTCACTGACAAACCCCTACATCCCCCTGCCTTCACTTTTCTAAATCATCCCTTTCTTTTTTATTTTCTAATTATTTAAAAAGATAATATATTCACAAGATTCAAAATGTTTAAAAGTATATAAAGCAAAAATATATATATAAATATATATAAATGTCCCACCTGAATACCACATTCACCCAGTTCCTACATCTCGCCAGCATGTGACCGCTGTCATAAGAGCATGTCCGTGAACCACTGTTTTCCTGTAGAAGTCTGTAATAAAGTTCCACATAAGTAGAAGTCAGGTAATAAAGTTTGAACAACTGTTGTCTCCAGGATAAAAGCATGGCAATAAACAGTTATTTGAGATGTTTATTTTGCTTTGGGTTTTTTGCATATAAAGTCAATATAAAAATAGTTTTTCTCCATTTTTAATGTGAATGGTAGCATACTATACATACTGTTTTGTAACTTGCTTTTTTAACTTAAAAGTATTTCTTGAAAAGCCTTCCAAATGAGTATGTAAAGAGCTTCCTCATTTCTTTTTTTATATCTGCGTCATATTTTTATTATTGAACTTGTTCCTTAGTCATGGACTTTTTCATTCTCATTTCTTGCTTATTCCCTCCACAATAACTTGATTTTAAAAGATTTCAAACCTACACAGGCACGTTACATTCATCACTTACGTACTGTCTACTTAGAATCACTAATTATCATCATTTAGCCACTTTTGCTGTATCTCTATACAAAGGTTTTTGCACTGAGCCGTTTTACAGTTAGTTATAGACATCATGACAACCCCTAAATACCTCCTAAGAACATGAACATTCTTCTACATAAGCATGATACCATTCTCTCACTCTAGATAATTAACATTTATATAATAGTGTCATCAAATGTATAGTCAAATATTCAGATTTTCCCAACTGTCCTAAAAACATCCTTTATAGATATTTTTCTCCCCAGTACAGAATCCAGTCAGGAATCATGTGTTCTACTTGCATATCTCCTATCTTTAGTCCCTTTTAATAGAGAAACGTTCCCCAGCCTTTTTTCTTTTTTAAAAAAAGTCTTTCATGATATTGACATTTTTTAAAGGTTCCAAGCCAGTTTTTTTTTTTTTTTAATGACCTACAGTTTAGATTTGCCTCATTGTTTCCTAAAGATCAGTCAGTTTAAACATTTTGCCAAGAATATTTGAAAGGTGATGTGTATCTTCCATTGCACTTCTTCAGGAGGTACATAATGGTAATTCATCTCATCATTGGTGATGCTCAGTTTGGTTAAGGTGGTGTGTACAGGATCTCTCGTTTTTAAAGGTGCATTCTTTGTGATTAATAAGTAATCTGTGGAGTGATACTTTGAGGTCACATGACTATTCCTTGATAATCTTTTACTTAAAATTTTTAGCATCCATTTGGTGATCTTTGCATTATTATATTGCTGGTTTCAAAATGGTGATTTTCTTTTTTGTTGTTGTTTTTGAGATGGAGTTTCACTCTTGTCGCCCAGGCTGGAGTGCAGTGGCGTGATCTCCTTTCACTGCAACCTCTGCCTCCTGAGTTCAAGCAATTCTCCTGCCTCAGCTTCCGCAGTAGCTGGGATTAGAGGCATGTGCCACCACACCCAGCTAGTTTTTGTATTTTTAGTAGAGACAGGGTGTCACCATGTTGGCCAGGCTGGTCTCAAACTCCTGACCTCAGGTGATCCCCCCGCCTTGGCCTCCCAAAGTGCTGAGATTACAGGCATGAGCCACCGTGCCCAGCTGCAAAATGGTGATTTTCTTTCTTTTTTTTTTTTTGAGACAGAGTCTCACTCTGTTGCTCAGGTTGGAGTGCAGTGGCGGGACTCAGTGGAGTGCAGTGGCTCACTGCAAGCTCCGCCTCCCATGTTCATGCCATTCTCCTGCCTCAGCCTCCCAAGTAGCTGGGACCACAGGCACCCGCCACTACGCCTGGATAATTTTTTGTATTTTTAGTAGAGAAGGGGTTTCACCATGTTAACCAAGATGGTCTCAATCTCCTGACCTTGTGATCCACCCGCCTCGGCCTCCCAAAGTGTTGGGATTACAGGTGTGAGCCACCACGCCCGGCCAAAATGGTGATTTTCTAATTCAGTCATCTTTTCTAAATGATTAATACCATTCTTCATTAAAGAATAGCCCTTTCAGCCGGGTACGGTGGCTCATGCTTGTAATCCCAGCACTTTGGGAGGCCAAGGTGGGCGGATCACGAAGTCAGGAGTTCGAGACCAGCCTGGCCAACACAGTGAAACTCTGTCTCTACTGAAAGTACAAAAATTAGCTGGGCGTGGTGGTGGGCACCTGTAATCCCTAGCTACTCAGGAGGCTGAGGCAGGAGAATCACTTGAACCCGGGAGGCGGGGGTTGCAGTGAGCCAAGATTGTGCCACTGCACTCCAGCCTGGGCAACAGAGCTAGACTCCATCTCAAAAAAAAAAAAAAAAAAAAAGAATAGCTCTCCCTCCCCCACCCCATTTTTATATATATATATATATATATATACCACTGTTGACTAATGGAAATTTTAAAAATTCAATATATTATTAGTTGGCCAGGCATGGTGGCTTACTCCTGTAATCCCAGCATTTTAGGAGGCCAAGGTAGGTGGATCACTTGAGGTCAGGAGTTTGAGACCAGCCTGGCCAACATAGTAAAACCCTGTCTCTACTAAAAATAATAATAATACAAAAATTAGCTGGGCGTGGTGGCACGTGCCTGTAGTCCCAGCTACTTGGGAGGCTGAGGCAGAAGAATCGCTTGAACTCGGGGTGGGGAGTGGAGATTGCAGTGAGCCAAGATTGTGCCACTGCACTCCAGCCTGGGCAACAGAGCAAGACTCCATCTCAAAAAAAAGAAAAAAGAAAAAAATATATATATATGGATGTATATTTATTATCAGTCCATTAATTCCAGTTTTTACATTTTGTTTTGTGTTTTTGATGCTCAATTGTCCCAAATTTGGGCACTCTAGCATCAAACAAAGTCCAGCATCTTTTTGACGTGTCCCAATTTGTCTTCAACCATTTCCTTGCTTTCTGGCACAGCCAGGTGTTCTTTAGGCTCAACCTTATGCTCACCTTAGACTTGGGATTTCTCTAAGGAACCCTGATTCATTTTAGTAGGGAATGGTTCTTAGAAACCAAGATCTGGGCCATAAGCATATTCACTGTTTATGGTATCATTGCTTCTGTTCAGTGGATAGAGCTAGGAAGTATGTGTGTATGTGTGTGTGTGTGTGTGTGTGTGTGTGTGTGTGTGTATGTGTGTGTACGTTAGTTCTTTTAAGTCAGGAGTTCATACTTAAACTCCAATTCAAATCTAACACCACAAGGATATTCCATTTTATATATTCCCATATTCCATTTTGTATCTCCTTTGTTATACAGTGAATAACCTGGTTTCCAACAACATCAGTATATTTACTTATTTGCTATATCATATGTTACACACAAAAATAGTTTCAAATTCACATTAGTATAACAAACAGTCTAGAAAGTTCAAGATTTCTTTGAAATCCTTTTTGTCCTTAGAATATATACCACTAAGGATAGTGTTTTTTTGCTTTTTAAAATTATTTTTAATTTACATTTTTGAGTATGCAAAAACAGTAACATGGCTGAGAACTCAAAAACTATATAGAAAGGTATACATTTCCTTTCCTTCTGCTCTCTTCCCATCTACTCCCTATAGGTAACCATGATCATCGGTTTCTGGTGTATCCTTCCCATGTTTCTCTTTGCAAAAATAAATTATTAATATATTATCTTCTTTTGTATATGAAAGAAGTATACTATGTATATTCTTGCATCTTGCTTTTATTCCATTTTTTATTTTATTATTTTATTTTATTTTATTTTGTTGCTGTTGTTGAAACAGAGTCTCACTCTGTCGCCCAAGCTGGAGTGCAATGGTGTGATCATGGCTCACTGCAACCTGCGTCTCCTGCATTCAAGCGATCCTCCCACCTCAGCCTCCTGAGTAGCTGGGACTACAGGTGCGCGCCACCACACCCAGATAATTTTTGTATTTTTTGCAGAGGCAGAGTCTTGCCATGTTTCCCAGACTGGTCTCAATTTCCGGGCTCAAGCGATCTGCCTGCCTTGGCCTCTGGTGCTGAGACTACAGGTGTGAGCCATAGCACCCAGACATTCCATTTTTTAAATCTAAGGCACTGACTTCTTGTATGTCCGCCAATATGGATGCTAGTATACAACAATGAATTAAACAATAATGACAAGTATGATATGGCCAGGCACAGTGGCTCACACTTGTAACCCCAGCACTTTGGGAGGCTAAGGCAGGCAGATCGCTTGAACTCAGGAATTTGAGACCACTCTGGGCAACATAGTGAGACCTGTCTCTACTAAAAAAATGTTTTTTAATTAACTGGTCGTGGTGATGCATGACTATAGTCCCAGCTACCAGAGAGGCTGAAGTGAGAGGATAACTTGAGCCCGGGAGATCAAGGCTGCAGTGAGCCAAGATCACACCACTGCACTCCCACTGGGTGACAGAGTAAGACTGTCTCAAAAAAAAAAAAAAAAAAAAAGATATGCTACCTTAGAGTGAATTGTTTCACTTTTTTAAAAAACTAACTTTGGTCATTAGGTATTTTAAGGGTCATAAACTTTAAAAGCTAATTCTTCTCTATAATTTATGTCCTTATATGCCTTAGTTGGCAAAATATAAAATACGCCTACAGCACACTAAATTCTCTGGGGAACAAATTCTGCACACTCTAGGCACTGAAAAAACATACATAGTGTAATAGAAATAAGCCTGGATTAGAGTCAGGATAGTCTTCTGGGAGATACTTGCAGTCTGAAGTCACTTAAACTTCCCAACATGAGGAGTTTTTTAGATCATCAGAGAGCACAAATTTGGGCTCTGAATACTCAAGAAAGGGCAATGTATGGTTATGCATTTGGAGAGGGGGGATTTTTCTCCCTCCAGAGAGCACCAAGACTGAGAAAGACAGTTCCTTTTTTCCTTCTGTAGAGGTGAGGTTTTGGGGTTTTGTTTTTCCAGCCTAGCCTGTTCTTACATAGTGCGTAGTCCTCTGTTCAAGGGACTCCTGTCAGCCTCCTCTCCTTGGCTGGGCCCCAGCCTTTGTCTTCTAGCCCCAGAGTCCCTTGTACCCTCAAAATGGAAGCTTAAGGTCATCAAACATGATTGAGGAGCTGTCTCAGGCAGTCAACTTCAACTATTACTGACTTCTTGCCTTCCTGCTTTTACTTAATTTTTGGCCTGTGAGGATTTTGCTTTCTTGCCAGCTCAGAGATATAGTAAGTTGAATCTACCTTTGGTTAGGGTACTTCAGGAAGTAGGTAAGTCACACTTCAGGAAATGGAAACTTTGGTAATTAACAAACAGAATAGTAGTATTGGTTTGATGGCCATTACTGTCTCAGATCTTTTATAGTTCTTTATTATATTTTATGGTTTATTGTTCTTTATACAGTACTTTGCCATTCTTTGAGGTTCAATTCAAATCACACTTCCCCCACTGAAGCTTTCCTTGATTACCTTAGTCAACATTAATCTCCTCTGTTTAGAAATATTATACCACTGTTTGTCCTTATTAACCAACAGATAACACTTCTAACCAATCCTTTCTGGTTTTAGTGATAAACACATATTTAAACCCTGCTTAATGATCTGTTTCAGAAGTTTTAGTAAACTAATTTGTTTAAAATGTGCGTTTATCGGCCGGGCGCAGTAGCTCATGCCTGTAATCTCAGCACTTTGGGAGGCTGAGGCGGGCGATCACCTGAGGTCAGGAGTTCAAGACCAGCCTGACCAACATGGAGAAACCCCGTCTCTACTAAAAATACAAAATTAGCCGGGCGTGGTGGCACATGCCTGTAATCTCAGCTACTCGGGAGGCTGAGGCAAGAGAATCGCTTGAACTTGGGAGGCAGAGGTTGTGGTGAGCCGAGAGCACGCCATTGCACTCCAGCCTGGGCAACAAAAGCGAAACTCCATCTCAAAAAAAAAAAAGTGCATTTATAGTAGCAATTTATTCATGGTCATTATTCAGCCTTGTCACTTTAAGTCTGTTAATTATAACTTTAGTACTTTTCAGTTGTATGTACAATCTGTCATAGAGTGATACTGATTGCATAGAAGCTGAACTCAGCTTCCGGTATTATCTCATCTCTTTTTTGTGTATATACACACCTACTTGTATAGTCCATCCACATTCTCATTTTCTTCTGGGGAGGGGAATAACAAATCCTAGCTTGAGAAAGCTGGTTTATAAATTTTTTTCTTTCATAAAAGTAATATAACTATTTTCTATTTTTCTTTTTTTATTACTTTTTATTTTGCTACACCTACTGGAGTGGAATATAACTACTTACTAGTACTAAATAGCAACAAAAGTAATATAGCAAATTTATTAAAAATTAGAAAGTAGAAAGCTTATAATATCATTATTAGCATTTTGGTAATCTTTTTCCACTTCTGATGTGTTTTCATGCTTGTTATAATACTTTTTTCATTTGACATTACTCCTAAACATTTTCTTACGTAAACTATGATTTTGTATTTGAATAAAAGTAAAAAAAGTAATTTGTAAATTCAAGTAGTACAAGGAAGCAAATATTAAGTGTCCCTCTCCCCTCAGTCATGACCAGGACCTTCTCCCCTTAGATTATTTGTGTGTGTGTGTGTGTGTGTGTGTGTGTGTGTGTGTGTCTGTGTCTGTCTGTAACACAAATAGCATATCTTTACACAGCTAGGATCTTGCTCTACATTTTTTTATATACCTGCTTTTTTTTTTCACTTAATGTGTCCTGCCACTAGTCCTTAAACTAGACCTATCTATCAGTTATCAGGATTCTGTTATCCCTTATTCTATTAATAACTAGTCTCTTACTGATGATGTAGCGTCATTTTCAATTACTGCATATTCCTCAATTGAATAGATATATTTGTAAAGGTATTATACTGTGATCTGCCTCTTAGAAAGTTTCTGAACTATTTAGTACCATTTTTGCTATATTATAAATTCCATATTTGATTAAATTACATTATGTAATTCTTGATATTTGCAAGTTATATGTTTCCCACCTGGTTTCAAAGGAGAAAGAGGTTGTAACTTAAATTTTGTGTTAAATAATTATACGAGAAACGTAATAGGCACCAACAAATACATATTTGGCTGCCTTATTACAGCCAGGTTAGATTGAGGGTCAACCTTTTTGGTTTGGTTTGGTTTGGTGTGTGTGTGTGTGTGTGTGTGTGTGTTTGGTTATGAGTATGCATGCACATCTGTGTGCTTTCATTTGAGTTCTCCTTTTTACATGTTAATGTCATTTATTTTACCATTTCAGTTGAGTCGCCACCATATCCAGAGTCTTGGGCCATTTTCTAAAGGAAATGTGAAAGAAGGATAAGCTATTTCCAGAATTTGCATCTAGGTTGGAAATATAAGAAATGTACAGAATTGTGAATTACAGTCATGTGCTGCATAATGATGTTTTGGTCAACAACAAACTGCATGTATGACAGTGGTCCCATAAGACAACAATGGAGCATATATAGAAGCCTGATACATAAGCACTTAATATTTGTATTGCAGAGCAAGTAGGGGAAATGATTGTTATTCAGTAATAGTGCTGGTACATTTAGCTTTCCATATTTAAAGAAGGAAATATATATATATACATATATATCATCTAGGTTCATATAAGTATACTCTGTGATGCTCACACTATGGTGAAATCGACCAACACCACATTTCTCAGAACATATCCTCATTGTTAAGAAATCCATGACTGTACTCATATAAAGCCAAGTTCTGTCATGAGCCCAATACTGTATTGGGTTGAACCATATAAGGTTGCTGACATTCAGCCATTTTGACCTATTAAAAAAGGCAATTTCCTACATGATTCAACCTAATCTGTATTTTATTTTATTTTTTTGGAGACAGGATCTTGCTCTGTCATCCAGGCTAGAGTGCAGTGGGGCGATCATGGTTCACTGCAACCTCCGCCTACTGGGTTCAATCAATTCTCATGCCTCAGCCTCCCAGGTAGCTGGGACTACAGGTGCACACCACCACATCTGTCTAAATTTTTATATTTTTAGTAGAGACAGAGTTTTGCCATGATGGCCAGGCTGCTCTGGAACTCCTGACCTCAAGTGATCCACCCGCCTTGGCCTCCCAAAGTGCTGGGATTATAGGAGTAAGCCACAGAGCTTGGCTTCTAATCTGTATTTTAAATTCAAAGAAGCATTGTAGAGAGAAATATGAGCTGGACTATAAACATCTTTTTTAATAGGTGGAGAAGGCATCGTAAAAGAAGGCCTAGAGTCTAGGATTAGCATAGCATCTAGAGAAGATTATGAAGAAGTAGTAGATAACTTTAGGCTAGGTGTGGCGGCTCATACCTGTAACCCTAGTACTTTGAGAGGCTGAGGCAGGCGGACCACCTGAGGCCAGGAGTTTGAGGCAAGCCTGGCCAACATGGTGAAACCATGTCTCTATTAAAAATAGAAATATTAGCTGGGCATGGTGGTTCCTGCCTGTAATCCCAGCTACTTGGGAGTCTGAGGCACAAGAATCACTTGAACCTGGGAGGCAGAGGTTGCAGTGAGCCAAGATGGCACAGAGTCTGTCTCAAAAAAAAAAAAAAAAAAGTAGTGGATAACTTTAAATTAAGCTGAACATGAGTTGTAGTAGGAGACAGAATAGAATAGAAAGAGCTGAATTATTTTGTGACTGAACGCCAAGTGGAGGTATTTTAAACTTTTTAACTTTTATACTTTAAGCCACTGGTCCTTAAACTTTGGTATGTAGCAAAACTGCTGGGTTTAATAAAACAGATTACTCAGCTCTACTGCCAGAGTTTCTGATTCAGTATGTCCGGGTGAGACCCAATAATGTTAACACATTTCTAGATGATAGTGATGCTTATGCTGCTAGTGGGAGGACTGCCTTGAGAACCATTGTTTTAGGCTATGGGAGATTTACTAGGGATATTTGAGCATAGAAAGCACTCGGTGAAATTGCTTTAGGAATATTATGTGGGATTGTGTGGAGCAGATTGGAAGAGAGAGTGATGAGAGTCAGCATGTCTACTTTATGAACACATTACATAAATTAATCCATGAGGCCGTCCCAAGTTATCCCACACAGTGTTGTCACTGTTTTGACTTTTCTTAGCTCTGTTACCTGACTTAATCTGTTTTATTCCCTCTGTGTCCATGTTGAATATGAAGAACCTGTCTGTTTTCAACAACTTAGTTTCCCTTTTTTTGCCCTTTTTGTCTCCTTTCCCAAGTTTTAAAGACCACGATGATGAGGTTTTCAGAGCTGTTCTCTTTGGGCATTTTATCTATGTTTATTCTTTTGTTTCTATTTTGGCAGTTTCCTTTCTCCAAATAAATGAAAGATTTTTTAAATATATTTTTTATTTCAGAATGGGAAACTAAAGCCCAAGCATGTACTCCAGTGGAGGATATGTCTAAACTCACAAAGGAAGAAACCCAGACCATCAAATTAGAAGACTCATATGACTATGATGATAGACTAGAGAGGCGAGCAACAGGTGGCTTCTGGAAAATTCACACTAATGAAAGAGGTTTCAGTTTGAAGTCAGCCCTTTCACAAGAATATGATCCTACAGAAGAATGTCTTAGTAAATATGATATATATAGAAATAATTTTGAAAAGCATTCAAACCTAATTGTACAGTTTGATACCCAATTAGATAATAAAACTTCTGTGTATAATGAAGGCAGGGCAACCTTCAATCATGTCTCATATGGTATTGTACATAGGAAAATACTTCCTGGAGAGAAGCCTTACAAGTGTAATGTGTGTGGGAAAAAATTTAGGAAATACCCATCCCTCCTGAAACACCAAAGTACCCATGCCAAAGAGAAATCATATGAATGTGAAGAATGTGGGAAAGAGTTTAGGCATATCTCATCCCTCATTGCACATCAGAGAATGCACACTGGAGAAAAACCATATGAATGCCACCAGTGTGGTAAAGCCTTCAGCCAGCGTGCACACCTTACTATACATCAGAGAATTCATACTGGAGAGAAACCCTATAAGTGTGATGACTGTGGGAAAGACTTTAGTCAGCGTGCACACCTTACCATCCATCAAAGGACACATACTGGAGAGAAACCATATAAATGCTTGGAATGTGGTAAAACCTTCAGTCATAGTTCATCACTGATTAATCATCAGAGAGTTCATACTGGAGAAAAACCTTATATATGCAATGAATGTGGGAAGACTTTCAGTCAGAGTACACACCTTCTTCAGCATCAAAAAATACATACTGGGAAGAAACCATATAAATGCAATGAATGTTGGAAAGTGTTTAGTCAGAGTACTTACCTTATTCGACATCAGAGAATTCATTCTGGAGAGAAGTGTTATAAATGTAATGAATGTGGAAAAGCCTTTGCTCATTCCTCAACCCTTATTCAACATCAAACCACTCACACTGGAGAGAAATCCTATATATGTAATATATGTGGGAAAGCCTTCAGCCAGAGTGCAAATCTTACTCAACATCATAGAACACATACTGGAGAGAAACCATATAAATGCAGTGTGTGTGGGAAAGCATTCAGCCAGAGTGTGCACCTTACTCAACATCAGAGGATTCATAATGGAGAAAAACCCTTTAAATGCAATATATGTGGGAAAGCATATAGACAAGGCGCAAATCTTACTCAGCATCAAAGGATTCATACTGGAGAAAAACCTTATAAATGTAATGAATGTGGGAAAGCTTTCATTTATTCCTCATCACTTAATCAACATCAGAGAACTCATACTGGAGAGAGACCCTATAAATGTAATGAATGTGATAAGGATTTTAGCCAGAGAACATGCCTTATTCAACACCAGAGAATTCACACAGGAGAGAAACCCTATGCATGTCGTATATGTGGTAAAACCTTCACCCAGAGTACAAACCTTATTCAGCATCAACGTGTTCATACAGGTGCCAAACATCGTAATTAATGAATAAGGGAAACTTCAATTTGGTTTTACAACTTCGTTTCAATTTTATTTTGTGCATTCTGTGTGTCAGAACATTCAGAAGAAGTCTGAAGAAGTGCAATATGTTAGATACTCAGCAGAAGTATCAGAAGTAGTGGTATGGATATAACCTATTTAGATTTAATGTGAAATTTAAGAAGGAAACTTGACTTCTTAACCTTAATTTGATATGAGTTTAATTCATTACAGAAAGAAACCCTGTGAAGGGTATTCAAAAACGTAACTCATCAACTCTTTATTTCAAGTATAGTTATCCCTTGGTACACTCGGGGGATTGGTTCCAGGACCACCCATGTATACCAAAATCTACCCATACTTAAGTTGCACAGTCAGCCTGGCGGAACCTGTGTATATGAAAAGCCCTACATCTACGCAGGTTTCCCATCCCTGAATAATGTGCTTTCAAACTCTGTTCAGTTGAAAAAAAAATTCCAGTATAAGTGGATCTGTACAGTTCAAACGTGTTGTTCAAGGGTCAACTGTACATCCTAATGAGGCCTTATGAGTGTAACTTAGGAAGGTGTCCATCAAGTGGAGATTTCACACTAGAGAGTGATCTTAAAATTACAGAAAAAAGAAAGCTGCTTTCAGGCCTTTTATTCCCAGCTTTGAAGCCTTAAAATATGTAAAGGACTCCCTTCCCTGTTTTACTTTCCCTTCTCCTGTTATGCCATAACTGCCATATGGAGCCAGTAGGTTTGAAAAAAAAAACAGTTGGAAGTATCTTAAAGATTTCTATGTGACCACTGTTTGGTTACACCTTCCCTCAGATACGGAAATATTAAAGAGAAGCTTAATGAAAGATATGAAAGAAACTAATGTGTATATAACATTAGATGTGTAGAGATTTAGTTAAATGGGCAAAAATTAAATTCCCCAAGCTTAAATGAATTTTCAATACACATCAGCCTTGATTTCACTAGGTTTTGACATTTAAGGTCATCCGGAAGGAAAAAAGTAGGTATAAAGTATACAGTTCCCATTTTTTTCACCTGACTCCTAAATTTATACTTTAGGTTTCTCTGTGACTGTTTTAGTATGGAAAGTTCATTTCTTCCACTGAAATATGTTTCTTGAGTGTCTACTATGCTCAGGTCCCAAACTTCCTAATTGGATCCTCTCAAGGCTTGTTACAGTGCTGAAAATCACAGGTGGTTTACACAACAGAAAGATTTCTAGAGTGATGAGAAAGTGAGGATGTGATATTTTGTCATGGGTTGAGTGTAAGCAACCTGCTAAAATGGGTTGCCAAATGCTACCTGTATCCCAAGAGAAGGAAGTGGAAGTAATAGTGTAGCTATATAAATGATGTGAGAAAAAAGTAAATAACGGAAAATAGATTTGAGTTCACTGCAGAATGTGGGTCCGGGGAAAAGGTGAAATTTTAATGGAGTGAGGAAAACATACATAGATAATTGCTACAACATGAAATGTAATTGGACTTGCTTTGCCTATGAAATGAGAGTGGCTAAATTAAAAAGAATTAAGCCTGGCTATTAGAAGAAACTAAAAACAAAATGACTGATTTTTAAAGAATAATTGGAAGCCTGACACTCCTTCATACATACAAGTAAAATAGAGATTACTCTTAACATGTCAGGAAAAAATTTAATTGGAAAAAGCATTGATGCAGTAATCATTAAACAATGATAACTGGGTTTGTGGGTCTCAAACATAAAAGGAAAACTGGCAGAAATGCAAATAGAAATAGATAAAAATACTATTGTATTTCATATTTACAGCATTCCACTACCAGAATATAAGGCCATATTCTGAGAACTGAGATTCCATTGTGCTCATGTTTGTTTCTCCATTCCCTTGCATAATAGTGCATGGTCAATATATGGTTGAATTAATGAATAAATTATATAAATTAGATTTCAGTAATAAAGTAGAATTGACTGGCCTGGAGTGAAAATTGGTATAACTAAAAATACTTTTGTGCATATATCAAATAAATGTTCAACAAATAACATTTACTTGGGAACTGCTTAAAAATCGTGAATCAGATTTCATGGGACATCTTTGTACAGGAAGTTTTCCTGAGCTAAAGGAGGGGAAATTGGTATCAATTCTGGTACTATAAATATCAATTTAAGCATGTATTAACCATGCAACTTCCTTTGGACATTACTGTTTATAAAACCATCCTACAAACAGGTACTGAAGGAAAGACCCAGGATGCTAGCATCCTAAAGTCTATATTATTGAGTGTTTTCTTTAAAAAACTTGATCTCCATTTCCCTTACATTAGTTAACCTTGATTTCATAGTATCATCTTGCACAAAGTACAGGTTGCAGAATACTCAAACTGTGCTTATATAGCCATGTTTTTTAAAATAACAATTGTTTGAAAATCTTATTTTTTTGATGCTGCTTCATCCCTCACAGCACTTATTTCCCTTGATTGAGGATGTGGCGTGTGACAGTCCATAGCGCCTTCCTTTGCATTACTCTGTATTTCCTGCCTTTGTATGTTTTATGTAAATAATGCATTTATAAAGTCTTCCACTGATAAACAGAGGCAATTGATGCCCTTATAAAATAACAGACTAGTAATAGTGGAGAACCCTAGATCTTTGTGAATTTTTCCCACTTTTACAGTTGTCTGACCCACAAATTATTCAACAGTTTTTAGCAAATAGCCTTATTTTCCAGAACTTTTTATTATGAGTTTTCAAATATACAGAAAGTTTTAAAAATCATAAAATTAACTGTATACCCACCTAAATTTAAAAACTAACATTTTGCCATATTTTTTTAAACCAAACATTGGAAAGTAACTTACAGACATGACATTTCATTTCTAAATACTTAAGCATGCATCTTACAAAAATAAGGATGGTCTTTTACATAACCACAATACATTTACATACCTTTGAAAAAAAAGAACAGTAATTTCCTAATATCTGAAGACCTAGTCTATGTTTAAATTTCCTCTGTTGATCCAGTCAGTTTTCACACATAGTATTTGATTATCTGTTTCATCTATCTAGAACAGTCCCCACTTTGGTTTTTCTTTCTTTTTTTTTTTTTTTTTTTTTGAGACGGAGTCTCACTGTGTCACCCAGGCCAGAGTGCAGTGGCGCAATCTCGGCTCACTGCAAGCTCCGCCTCCTAGGTTCACGATTCTCCTGCCTCAGCCTCCCCAGTAGCTGGGACTGCAGGCACCTGCCACCACGCCCAGCTAATTTCTTTGTATTTTTTTAGTGGAGATGGGGTTTCACTGTGTTAGCCAGGCTTGTCTCCATCTCCTGACCTCGTGATCCACCCGCCTCGGCCTCCCAAAGTACTGGGATTACAGGCGTGAACCACCATGCCCAGACGGTTTTTCCTCTTTAAGAGAGCAGGTCAGTTGTCTTGAAAAATGGCTCACATTCAGGATTCAACTGATTATTTACATGTGGGTTGTTCCGGTACCCTCTGTAGTTTCCATAAATTAGAAGTTAGGACAAAAGGCTTGATTGGGTTGTTTAAACATTTTTAATGATAACACCTCACAGATGTATTTCATAGTGCATCATATCAAAAGTCTCATTAATATCAGGTTGACTATCAATGGATCACTCATTTGAGGTCACCAGATCTTCTCAATATAAAGGTAGTTTTTCCTATTGCAATTAGTCTGTGGACTGACACTGGCAGCACATGGATATTTTGATTGCCAACAACTTTTTACCTGGTAAAAAGTAACCAACGGTGATCGTTGCCTGAATCCATTGTCTCATCAATGTTTGCAAAATGACAATTTTCTAATTCTATCACTCTACATTTGTTGAGTGGCATTCTTGTATAACCTTCCCTCATCAACCAGGAATGCACTAGAGGCACAGTCAGCAATTATTTTCCCTTAATTACCAGTGTAGGAGTTTAATTACCAGTAAAGAGTTTGATGCTTTCATCTGCAGTGATAACAAATGATTCAATGTGTTAACAGTCATTTATGATCATTGTTTCTGATGTTCAGATTGTCCCAAATTTGGCCAGGTGGAGCCCTTCAAGTATCTCTTATGTCCTTTTGACATTCACTCTCTAGTCTTTGCACACTTGATTGCCTTCTAACACAAGATATCTCAAGTTGACCTTGCATTTTCAATGCCCCAGGCATGGAATGAAATCTTTTTCCAAGAATCCCTGGCTCCTGTTAATAGGTAGCTATTTAGAAACCAAGATGTGGGCACTAGGGATTCTCACTGCTCCTGGAGTGTCACTGGCAATTCTTTCCAACCATTCAAGTTGGTTTTCATAAAGACAACTCTTCACTCATGCCATCAGTTATGTAATATCTGTGTAATGAGGGATATAATTACATAACTGGGATCAACTTTCGGGTGCAAACAACTAAATCTTGTTAAGCATGCACCTAAATTGGAGAGAACACTTCCATGTTATGTATGCTAAAAAGCAGCAAATTAGCTGCAAAAGGCCTGTGACAAGGCCATCAGGAAATTTACAAGGGAATAGAACTTGTCAGTTAATCTGCCAAGTGGGTTAAGTAGAGGGCAATTAAGAAAGCAACTAGATGTATACCTAATACGTTGTGTTTTAACTATTATATGTCTTGATAACTTATGGTATTTATAAGCTAATAGCCCTCCTTTCCCATCACATCTCTTAAGGCAGATTTCTGGTAAGATCTAAATATTAATCCTAAGGATCTGTTTCATGCAAATCTAAGTACTAGTTTTTCTTACTAAACCTTTATTTGGTCTCTAAAACTTTAAGGCTGTTATGTTTCATTCTTTGTTTTCTGGTGTCAGTTCACTTGCATGTGCCTGTAAATGTATTCTTACTCCTCTGTTTCGGTTCTCCCCATGGCTCTATCTTTCATAATTATTAGCCCCTTAGAACACTATAACCATTAAAAATGGCAAGCATGTGCACTACAGTGATATGTACAAATGTGTAAGTGTGTAAACAGCATCGAGCCCTGCACTGTGTATGAATGGGGAAAGTGAAGTCCATGATGCTGAAATGTCTTGCTTGAGGTCATATGTCATATAATGACAGAATAAGGATTGGAACCGCATAGCTCCAGCACTTAGTTGAGTTCTTCTTGTAAAATAATGTTAAATGGAAATTCTGAGTACAAAGAGTATGTACCTACAATTTTATAGAATTATGTATTTTTATGAGATTAGAGCACTGAAAGTTTTTAAAATCTGTTTTTGTCTTCTTTCCCATAGAGTTTTTTTGTTGTTTGTTTTGTTTTTTGTTTTAAGGAGCAAAGAGTTTAATAGGCAAGAAGGGGCTAGAAGGAAGGGAGAAGGAAGAAAGAAGCAGCTCACCTGTACAGAGACAGAAGGAGAGGGGGCTCCAAAGCTGAAAGAGAAGGTCCCCACCTGCCACGGATACCAGCTAGGTATATACACAGAGGCTGGAGAAGGCAGTGTTTGATTTGCATAGGGCTCAGGGGATTGGATTAAATAGGCATGTCTTCAAATAGCCAGAGAAAGAGCTGGCCCTCCCAGCTAAATACCCTAGCCTTTTAATATGCAAATATGGGGAGCCATGATTTTCTACACACGTGGGGATAGGTGGGGGTGGCCATGTTGCCAGGAACATGTGGGGCAAGGGCAAGAAGACTGTGGGAATTGACATGTTGGGTGGACCCAGTTTCTAATGGCCTTCATTTGCATATCAAAGGTTGATGGCTTGACTATAAGAGTCGGGGCTTTACAAGAAACTTTTCTGGAGATGCTTTAAAAAACTAAAACTTCCCAAGGACCTCTTTGCCTCTCTGCCTAAAATAATTTCTTAATAACTCCCACCACATTCCTCCCTGTGGTGATATCACACTAACTGCTGTTAGGGGGTTTTGGGTGACGACTCTTTCTGGCTACTTCCTGCTGAAAAGGGGCGTCAAATGGGGAACAGCAGCGAGGGCTCCTCCTGGGGTGAACTTAAGGGTCCTCGGGAGAATGGTGTGTCCATATGTGGTTCAGTTTGCAGCACCATTTGGAGTTTGACTGCTTCAAGGTGAGAAGAAACAGTTCGAGTTGTAGTACTGAGTATACAGGGTCCAAATGTCAATACAAGACATATAAGCAAGAGAGGGCTTGATAAAGGGGCTAACCAATTCCATAAAGAAGATTGGAATTCATTAAAGAGGGACTGTAGCCACCCAGGGCTGAAGCCGGCATTTTCCCTGAGCCTGTTAATAATTTTGATTTAATTCTTAAGTACCTGTAGATTTTCCTCAACTAGAGGTGTTAATCATTACTAAACCCAATAAAAAGTGCCAGCAGACTCAGTGATAGCAAAACTTTCATGCTTCCTTTTTGTCAGTAACTATTATCCGTGCTATAAGGATAATAATTAAGCAAAATACAACAGCAATGGAAACTCTGTCCAATATTTCAGTTAGAAGGTCCTATCATGTATAACCCTCCTGCAAATAACAGAGTATAGCAACTTCCACAAGTGTGATGTAGTAGATAATTTCCATGTAAAATTTTACTTGCCAAGATACATAATTTTCCTTTGGTGGTCTATGAAGCCTTGGTTTTATTTTCCCAAACAAAAAAAAACCCTCTGAGTTAATGGGCATCATACTCACTTTCATTACCTGGCAGAATTTGCAGGATAATTGCCCAGAACTAGCATATTGATTCAGATTTTTACATTACCCATCCCTTTTTATTTCTTCCAAACTGTAGGGGATTGCCACTTGATTCACAGGAATAAGCAGGGTTAGTATAATATGTAGGCAAAAAGCTTAAAAACAATTGAGACTAGGATTTAATAAGAAATGTATGTTAAGTTTTGGAGAAATGTATGATAAGCTTTGGAGCACAGTTTTTCTCTCCAGTCCTCATTTTTGATAAAAACAAATTATGACAGGCCCGTGTATGTTGTCCATAGAATAAACTTTAGTCCTATACATGGCCTGATTGTTTGCATAAAGTTCAGGAAGAAAGGTTATTTCTACACAGGCCTTTTGGATTGGCTTCGATGAAACTGTTCTACAAGGAATCTCAGATAAGACCTTTTAAAGCCAAGCCCAGACATGGGTTTGTATCCTCAAATACCTGTGAGTTGGGTGATCCTCTCCTCTTGAAGTCCCAAGATAAACTCAGAGCTCCCAGACCTGTTAGAAAGTGACCCTCTTTACTGACCACAGGTTAGGAATCTTGTGCGGGGACTGTGCAGACAAGGTATGAGGCCAGTTCTCCCCAAGGGGCTTTTATTGGCTCTGCATGTCAAGCTTGATTCCTTAAAAGGAAACACACCCTCAAGCCTTGGTTAAAATAACCAGTTTTTCCAATGTGTCCTGTTGACAAAGAAAAACAGATTCTTATTGCACTGATGCAAAGACCTATACTGCCATAAGTTAAGAGTACAGCTAGTCTCCAAATTCTAGAGGAACCAGGCAGAGACAAATAAATATGCTCCAAATTTTGTTCACAGGAGTATACCTTACTCAATTATTAAAGGCCATAGTTTAAAACTTTTCTTGACTCTGAAAAACAAAACAAGGATCAGCAATATTCCAAGCAAAGTTAAAAAGTCTGCTTTAACTTTCTGAGTGCAGTCCATTTACTTAACTCTTGTTTTGCTTGATACTTATGAACATGTTAGTTCTTTATGAGTCCCATACATTGTTTCTCTATTCCAATGTTACAATCTTTAAAGCTATTAAAAACCTGCATTTGAGAACACCTGTTAAACTCCTTAATAGAGCTTGATTATAAACCATTTTTTGAAAAGGAACAAAGCAGGACAATTGTCTGCGAATGACAAAATTTTCAGGATAGTTAAAAACATGACTGACAAGTTTATCTTCGTGGTTTACAATAACTTTACCCTTAATTATGATTGATAGCATATACTTAGACATTAGAATCTTAGAAATCCCATACAATTCTGAAACATATATTAGTATTATTCACCAAACTATAACTTAAATAAGATTGGACATCATTTTGGCAATCTCATGTGACTAAACATGTCAAATAATCCTGTTTACCTCTTTTCTGAACGTTTCAGGGGCCCTCTGAACCATTCAAAAAGCTAGGTATCAGGAAGGACAATTTCCAGATTGCCATAAATTATTTTGCCAAAATGATGACTCAAAAGGCAAAATCCTTTCATTAGCCTTTATTATGAAATGAAAATCTTGTTCAAAGCAAAATTTTACCCTTGCATTAGTTTATTAATGTTAACCCCAATTCGTTTACATGAAACCTTATAGATCATTCCATCAAATCCTAACCAATTTGACCATGAGGTGAAATCTTTTTTTTTTTTTTTTTGAGATGGAGTTTCACTCTTGTTGCACAGGCTAGAGTGCAAGGGCATGATCTCAGGTCACCGCAACCTCCGCCTCCCAGGTTCAAGCGATTCTCCTGCCTCAGCCTCCCAAGTAGCTGGGATTACAGGCATGTGCCACCACCCCTGGCTAATTCTGTATTTGTAGTAGAAACGGGGCTTCTCCATATTTGTCAGCCTGGTCTCGAACTCCCGACCTCAGGTGATCTGCCTGCCTCAGCCTCCCAAAGTGCTGGGGTTACAGGTGTGAGCCACCGCAACCGGCCAAGGTGAAATCTTTACAAACCTTTTATAACCCTTTTACTAAGAGGCAGATTAGTGTCTTAAGACCTCCTTGCTATGCTTTTATTGTAATGCTTAATTTATGAAACGACTATATAGATACTATGGGAGAAGATGGTGTAGTGCTTCTACCATGCATTGCATTGCAAGGCAGCCCAAAGCCAATTGGCTTATTTTGTAATTAGCCCATCCCTGATGGGAGTCTCATCTCCCAGTGCAGGGCGAGGATGTTTCCTTATCTTCCAGGTGGCCAAGAGCGGCCCTGATTTATAACTACTATTAGCCATCCCTTACAGTGCATTTTCTACTTAATTATTACACATCAAAGCTTTCTTGTAAAAAATGTGAAGTAATTTCTGATACCCCCAAAACTCAAAACCATCAGATAACACAATGCAAAACAGAACAGAGCCTTTGATTTTGAGAGGGAACTATTTGCTTTTAATTCCTGGGGTTTCATGAGGAAAACAGAGGGTTTTTTGGGGACGGGGTCTGTGGCGCCTCCTCTGTGTTTCCTGAGGAGTCCCATGCTACCAGAAGTTATCTTAGGGACTTTTATGCATGCATTAAGAGTAGTAAGACAAAAAACGGAGAAAAATAATTCAGTTGACTGAGATGAGCCTTTTTCCAGAAAAACAAGATTCAAGAAAAGAAAAAACATAAAGGCCTTTTAATATACCTATAACTTGATTTTCCACTTTTAATTAAGCTGAGCACTCTTTAAGAAAATTCTTTTAAATCCTTTGTTACTTGACTTTAGCCACGCCAAGCAGTTAAGATTTTTGGCTTTTGAACTTTACAACAAGTAACCTCACAGGTAAAACTAAAGACATTTCATTAGGTTATGACTTAACCAGGAGTGTAAAATGTATTTTTAAAGGAGCAACAGACAGCTTTTTTCTTTTTTTTTTTTTTGAGACAGAGTCTCGCTCTGTCACCCAGGCTGGAGTGCAGTGGCATGATCTCGGCTCACTGCAACCTCTGCCTCCTGGGTTCAAGCAATTCTTCTGCCTCAGCTTCCTGAGTAGCTAGGACTACAGGTGCATGCCACCACGCCTGGCTAATTTTTGTTTTTTTAGTAGAGATAGGGTTTCATCATGTTGACTAGGCTGGTCTTGAACTCCTGACCTCGTGATCCACCCGGACAGGCAGCTTTTGAAACTGTCACTGCGAAATTGTGACTGAGACAGTGGAAGAGATCTGACCCAAACAACTCCATTTTGTTTCCAGCCCCCAAACTGTCCTTGCCCATCCCCGGGCATAAGCTGAACCAACTTTGGGAGGAGCTTGGTTTACAGTTTATAGTCTAAAACAAAGAAGATAGCAGCTGCTTCTCAAGATATACTTTCCTCTTTCCTGGGGACCAGACCAAGAAACTAGCCACAGGATTAGATACCATGGCCCAAAAGCCATGCAGCTGGAGGCTACAAGATTTTGACCCTCCCTAAACAGCTATTATGATCAGTGCTTAAGATGTTTTGTAAACCCTGCCCTTGATGGATCAGCTGACACAGCCCAGATTGACAAACTGGCTTATCTGATTTAGCACAAGAAGACAGCCACCATTGTAAAATGGCGGAGACAAAAACAAAGTATTGCCACACGGTTGCAGATTATGTTCCCATGACATGAAACAAGATGGAGGCCTGTAGCCAAGTTTGCCACTGGACACTTTGCTGGGCTGGTTTGAACAGCAGGCTTATGGGGTTCTGGGCCTGTATCCTGACCTAAGATACCTTTTCTTTAACAGAACCATACAGAAAGACATACAAAGAAGAGCAGATTGTTTACAGCTTAAGACCAACCTCACAAATCCTTTTTCATTAACTATAAATTTAAAGAAAACATAAACAATGATCTTTATTATCCCTTTCGCCGGTTTCCACAGGAAGAGAGAAGCCAAAAGCCTGACTGGTAAGAAATTTTTACCCTTTTGCCAGCATATCAGGCTTCTGGGCTGGGTTTCCTTCCCCCTAGCTCAACTCTATGCCAAACATTTTAAGGTTTGGAAAATTAACCTTTTCCATGTTGGAAGAACATTATAAAAGAGAGAGAAGCCATTTTAAACTGCAAAACAAGGAAAAACACCACAGAAAGGAGTTCCAGTTAGGGTTGTCAGGAGGTATTGCCTCTTTTCCTATTGGGAATGGTGTTTCCCCTTTGCCTTCCCTATCTTTTTTTTCCCTTTTGGCCTTCTATAGGAGACATTGCTTATCTCCAAAATTTTCTTCTGCTTGCAGAGCTGCTTATTTTACCTACAGTAAGGGTTTGACTTAGCAGCAACCTAACATCCCTTCATGAGAGGTTAAATACCTGAGTTAAATTTTGGAAAGCTTCTATATACTTATTAAGGTCATCGGAAAACTGGCCTAAGTTTCCCTTTACTTGCCAAAGGTCCTGCAATGAGAAGGGAACTTGAAGGGGCCCCAAATAAGGGGGACCCTCAGATGACTTCCCTGAAAGTTACTTTTTTAATTTTGGGGAACTATTTTCCCTGGGCCTGCCTGATATGACTGCAAAAGAAAATAAGCCACTTTTTCTTCAAAGTTTCAAGGTCGAAAGAGTCTCAGTGCTTCAAAATACACCCAAGAGGAGTGCATGTTGAAGACGGTCTGTTACCCATCTAGAAAGAGAAGTGAGAATAAAAGCGTCCTTTTAGTCTCCTTCCTTTTGGTATGAAATCCAGGATGGAGAAGAAAGCAGTAGGAGGCATCCCCCAACTATTTTCTCTCCTTCGTTCCTGGATTCCCAGCACTCATTTAAATGTTCCACCCATGACTGCAAGTGTGACCCTCCAAGCCATGGCACCAGAGGATCTGAGTTTTGGGCCTTAGTCACGCTGTTCCCAAGCAATCAGTTCTCTGCCTTTTATTTTCCTTTGACCTCCTAGACTTGTGTGGCCTGTGTGCCTCCCAAAAAATGGATTTCAAGAAAAACCATGTAATTGGGAAGAGACCCTTTAAGGGAGGGGGTGTGATAGATTGAACTCTATATCCTGCTATTATAGCCCATGCTAAAGCATTTACCCATAGAAGAATGGTTCCGGTTAACTTCTGGACTTAAAATCCCCTTACTAATTAAGTACTGTCTTAGTAGGAGCCAGAATAGATGGCTTAAAGGAACATAGGGACTGAATGGCCATTTTCCTACCAGTGGGACAATATTGAGACTAAAATTTGGCCACGAAGACATCCTACTCCTAACTGTTAAAAGCAGAAACTTCCCATTCTTAGAAGAGGCCTAGAGCCTGATTTCTACTAGGTGGCTTAGAAATACCATGTGCTTGCCAGAGAAAACGCAGAGAGAGAGACACTTACTGAGTTACTGCCTGCCGTGATTCACGATCTTTTCTAACAGACAGAATCCTGCACATTAGACACACAGAGAGAGAGACCACAGATAGAAAGAGAAAGAAAGTTTGGCGACAGGGTAGCTGGAAGAGAGCCTTGAGACTAAAGAACAGATTTAAAGTTGAAATCCGCTCCATACTCACCAGTTTCATGATTGAATTTCCTTTCCCGGCCAATGCACCAAAATGATATGGCTCTGATGAGTGGAGGAACACCAGGGTTCTTGGTCCTCATGCTGGTTTAGATAAAACAACATGGACATATGTGGAGTGGTTTTAAGGGGCAGAGAGTTTAATAGGCAAGAAGGGGAAAGAAAGAAGGGAGAAGGAAGAAATAAGCAGCTCCCTTGTACAGAGACGGGGGTGGTGGGAGGCTCCAAAGCCAAAAGAGGTCCCCCCTCCCATACAGTTTCTTAAATTCAAATGTTTAAATGAGAACATCTCAATTCAGGACGCACCTCCCCCTACCAATTTTTCACTCAGATCTATCCCAAGTTTCAAAGCCATATAGTCAGTGATCACCCAGAACTATCTCATAAGTACCTTATGTGGTTTAACCTAAAACTAAATTGTTTTCATCCCCAAACCTCTTCTTTCTAAATTCATTATAACTTTGACAGGGGAGCTAGGAGCCACTCTCTTATTCACCAATAATCATCTTAGTCCTATTGGTCTTACAAGAAAGTTGGCTGTTTCATGCCTACAAGAGTAGAGGTTTTTTCTTGAAGAACAATTTTGGGCCATATCAAAATAAGATCTGCATCCAGAAGTTGAAAAGTAATGATCTCCACTGTAAACTGATTTTAATATTCATGCTGAGCACTATATTTTACATGAAAGTAGAGTCATCCCTCAGTATTGGTTCCAGGATTGGTTCTAGGACTCCCATGGATACCAAAAGCCTTGGATGCTCAAGTAGCTGATATAAAAATGGCATAGTATTTGCATATAACTGATTTACATTCTCCCAAATACTTTAAATCATCTCTAGATTACTTATAATACCTAATACAATGTAAATACCATGTAAATAGTTGTTACACAGTAGTTTTAAATTTTTTATTGCATTATTTTGAGGGTTTTCTGCTCAATATTTCCAATCTGTGGTTGGGTGAAATGCAGAACATGGCCAGGCACCGTGGCTCACGCCTGAAATCCCAGCACTTTGGGAGGCTGAGGTGGGCAGATCACGAGGTCAGGAGATCAAGACTATCCTGGCTAACATGGTGAAACCCCATCTCTACTAAAATACAAAAAATTAGCCGGACATGATGGCACGTGCCTGTAGTGCTAGCTACTCGGAAGGCTGAGGCAGGGGAATTGCTTGAACTCAGGAGGCGGAGGTTGCAGTGAGCCAAGATCATGCCACTGCACTCCAGCCTGGCAACAGAGCAAGACTCCGTCTCAAAAAAAAAAAGAAAGAAATGCAGAATATTTGCATACCAAGGGACAAGAGCCAACTCTATAATACCTTACACTAGGGTCCTGGGAAGTCCCACCTGCTAAGGGGACTCTAGTACCACTAAAATAGAGGTGATCAAGGATGCTGAGAAGGCCAATTTCTGGTCCTGCCCTTTCTCGAACCAAAAGAAAGCAGTAATGGAGAAGATTCACTTAAGAACCAGAAAGGGGGCGGGTGTGGTGGCTCATGCCTGTAATCCCAGCACTTTGAAGGCCGAGGCGGGTGGATCACCTGATGTCAGAAGTTCAAGACCAGCCTGGCCAAAATGGCGAAACCCGTCTCTACTAAAAATACAAAAATTAGCCAGGCACAGTGGAACGAACCTGTACTCCCAGCTACTCAGGAGGCTGAGGCAGGAGAATCACTTGAACCCGGGAGGAGGAGGTTGCAGTGAGCCGAGATCACGGCACCACACTCCAGCCTGGGGTGACACAGTGAGACTCAGTCTCAAAAAAATAAAAAATAATAAATAAATAAATAAATAAATAAATAAATAAAAACCAGAAAGGCACTAAGAGATGCATAATAGGCAAGTAGGCACTCAATAAATATTAACTGAATGGATTATTCTAATATGCACTGTGCAAAGTGCTGGCAAGATACAGTAGTTCAGAGAAGTGCTAAGTATTCCAAAAAGATAGATTTGCACTTTCTAGAATAAAGAAAGATGTCAACCATACTTTTTTTTCTTTACTGCAACATGTGTATTTGCAGAGTGCTTTCTAATTACAAAGCATTTTTATATTTTCACATTCATTTAATCTGTATGTGTTAGACTCCAGACTGGAAAGGGACTGACCCAGGTACCACCTCTCTTCTAGGACCCAGAATACCCATCATAGATGAAACTTAACTTTAAAATGATTGTGTAGTGGAAGAATGAAAAGTATTCATCTTGCAACCAGGATGAATACTTATCTCAACTCAGGATGCACCTCTGCCTGGAAAGGTGCATCCTGAGTTGAGATGTGCCTAGAAACCAGAAAAGAGAGATGGCCCAAACCTACCTGAGACCTAGCTGCAGAGCATGGTGGCCATTTCTTCCCCTGCCTCTCAGAAACCAGCAGGACTGTAAGCTGGGAGTTCAAGACTGCAGTGCACTAGATCCGGCCTGTGAATAGTCACTGCACCCAGCCTGGGCAACATAGCAAGACCACATCTCTAAAAAGAGAGAGGGCGAGAATGATAAAAAAGAAAGAAAGACTATAAAGAGCTGGGAAGGGAAAGAAACCAGATTATCAGACCCACCTTGACAAAATTCCCACTAATCAGTGGGCACTGTATACCCTGCGATTCCCAAAGGAGAGGTCAAATGAGAGTCTAGTAGTAGTCCTACTCACTCCCAGATCTAGAAAAGCAGGACATGAACTGTTATTTTGGCCAGCACCTCTCTCCCTGAATTCCCAGACCTAGGTGGAGACTGCTGTTTCTCTACCAAGAATTGGCAAAATACTGCTAGCTGGTAGCCCAAACTAAAACACACACACACACACATTATTTTTTACATTTTTAAATGGTTAAAAAAGATATATTTCATGACACGTGAAAATTACAGTGAAATTCAAATTTCAATGAAGTTTTGTTGGAACACAGCCACACCTATTTGTTTACTGTCCAAGGCTGCTTTTGTGCTACAACAGCAGAACTTACAACCATAAGGAGATCGCAAAGCCTAAAATGTGTACTATCTGGCCCTTTATAGACGTTCACCAACTGCTTCTACACCATGGGGTGGGGTCTAGGTCTATTTACTGAGCCAAACAACCATCCAGGCAAAGAAATAAAAGAAGCAACACTCCTAGGGGGTAAAGTGGGGGAGTGTCAGAAAATAAAGTCAATTAGGAGAGCTTTGAAGCAGGGAAATGGAGTATACAGGCACAACGCCAGAAGTCCAGGTTCAGAGAATAATCATTCATCCAAGCTCAGGAAGCAGGTGGACAATGCTGCATAGAGCAAGGACGCCCTCTGTCGACATTTCCTCGATTGTGCACCTATAACCTTCTAAAATCAGGGTGGAAGCATTCGAATGTAGAGCCTGTGGGAGGAGTTAAATGGGCGGGTTCAAGAGGAGCGGTCTTCTCTTTCTGGAGTGGCTGCTGTTCCCGTACTCTTTCGCCAAAGTCTTCCCAAAGGAAACTTGGGTTCAAGTTCGCACTAACAAGACACGCAACTTGCACTAACAGACGTGTATCCCCTTCCTCTCCCTAACTTCAGTCTTCAGTCCCTTACTCAAATAAGTTTGCAGAGAGGGCAGCTTCTCCGAAGTGAGTCCCCTTTTCATTCTTTTTTTTTCTTTTTTTTTTTGAGACGGAATCTCGCTCTGTTGCCCAGGCTGGAGTGCAGTAGCGCCACCTCGGGTCACTGCAACCTTTGCCTCCCTGCTTGAAGCGATTCTTCTGCCTCAGCCTCCCGAGTAGCTGGGACTACAGGCGCGCGCCATCACGCCCAGCTAATTTTTGTATTTTTAGTAGAGAGAGGGTTTCACCATATTGGCCACCTTTTCCTTTTTTTTTTTTTTTTTTTGAGACGGAGTCTCGCTGGGTCGCCATGCTGGAGTGCAGTGGCGCGATCTCGGCTCACTGCAACCTCTGCCTCCTGTGTTCAAGCGATTCTCCTGCCACAGCCTCCCAAGTAGGCGGGACTACAGGCGCGCGCCACCATGCCCAGCTAATTTTTTTATTTTTAGTAAAGACGAGGTTTCATCCTGTTAGCCAGGCTGGTCTCTTATCTCCTAACCTCGTGATCCGCCCGCCTCGGCCTCCCAAAGTGCTGGGATTACAGGCGTGAGCCACTGTGCCTGGCCCACCATTGGCCAGCCTATTCATTATTAACTGAAACTCGTCCCTGCACCCCAGTTCCACTTCCTCCCTCCTCCGAGAGGCCGCGAGTCCACCCACTGGTGGAGTAACTCCCCTTGCCTGCCCCAGGAAATGGCCCGCAGTTTGGCTGAGACGGGTGGGACACCCAAAGGACCAATACCACCTTCCGTAAGATGGGATTCGCACCTAAAACTCGTTCCTAACGGCCCTAGGTGCAAGAGCTACCCCTCCCTGAACTACGACTCCCTCAGGTTTCCGAGCGGACAGCTCCACGGCCCAGAAAGACGCACAGAGGAACCCAGCTTCCGCCTCGAAAAGGACTCTGGGACACTGGGAGGGGCCAGGAACGCAGTGTTCTTGGGAAATGTGGTCCACAGCCTCCGCTGCCCAGGCGCCGCTCCACGCAGGCGCCGTGGCCCTGCTCCATACGGGCTCTCGGCTGGAGACCCCTATCCCCGAGAGCGCGCACGCACCCTGCCGGGGTACGAGAAGGCGTGGCGGATGCTGAGGCAGGCCCTACCAGTCTCGGTGGCGGTGTTGTGGTGAAGGCTGCCGGGTTTATTTAAGGCTGACTGCGAATTTAAGTGGGAGAGACACGCAGTTTGTAAGATCTTCCCACCCCAAGGGGGAGATCGGCAACGGAATGTGTTGCGCGCTGCCTTGGGTGCGCACCTACACACTGGCAGAGCTGCCTCAGGAGCCCTGCTTCAGGGGCCCGAGGAACTTGTCGACGGGGTTTCTTGAAGTAAACGCCTAAGTCCCCAGTTACAGCGCTACCGTCTTCTCCCTTCAAGGAGATGGCAGCAGCCTTCTCGCTCTCATTGTCTCTAAATGAACCCTCATGTACCTGTGGACGGCCTGAGGAATTACCGATCTCATTCCCCGCCACGCTTCCACCTCTGCTGCTCACAGCCCCCGTTATTTTGAAGCACATCTCAGAATCGTAAACATTTCAGTACCAATTTCTAAAGATGGAGACTCTTCGAACAGAGTGACATCTTTATTATATCTTTTCAAATCACAAATAATGTTGTCAAATATCAAGTGAATGAATTTCCCTACTTGATGGAAATTTGGGGGTTTTCAGTTTATTTAAATAAGGATCCAAATAAGTTCTACGGTTTAAAGTTAATTGATATGTCACTTAAGTCACTTTCTTCAATCTCCTGGCATTTCTCTTTTATTTCTTTCAATATATTTCTTGGAGAAACTGGGTTTTGTCCTGTAGAGTTTCCCAGAATCTGGACTTCACTGATTAATCAGGGTGCTATTTCACACGCTCCTCTGCCCCGTGTGTTTTCTATAAACTGATAGCACAATAAAAATAAATAAATAAATAAATAAAAATAAACTGATAATAGGCTTGATGTGATTCAAGTTTAATTTTTTGGCCAAAATATTTCATAGGAGGTTTGTGTTTTATCAGAAAATATATAATGTCCGGGTTTCTCTTTCTGAGATTAAACAGCCATTAAAGATTATTACCTAGGTCCATTAGTTCATTTGGGGTTGCAAAATAGCAATATTCTAAGCCTATCATTCTTTATTCACTTATAAACTGGATTATTTCTACAAAGAGAAACTTACTCTCGTCAACTAGTTGTCTATGATGGGTAACAGTTTATATAGGAAAGTAATAAATGCTTGCTTTATTCCTTTATTTAACATCTTTCAAAATAATAATTTGTTCCCTAGGGTACTCAAACTGACCAATGAGGTTTTGTTTATTTAGTTGTTTATTTGCTTGCTTCTTAAGTGTTGTTATATAACAAATTCATGTGACATGTGTTTCAAATCCTTGTAGTTATTATTCCTATTGATACTCAAATTGTTCCGTCTTTGACCTGTGGAAGCCTTTTTAGGTTGATTCCTGAGGCCTTTAACATAACCCTAGTTGTCAATACTTCTTTGTTTTCTGAAATGATAAGGTATACCAGGTTCAACTGGCACACTTCTTGCCCCATACCTAGGTTTAATGATTTCTTCAGGAGGCCCTGGTTCCTTTTGGTGGGAGATGGTATTTACAAACCACAATCTAGGTGCAAGGGCTACTCATCACTATTGAATAGTGATGTGTCTAGACCTCTCCCAAATAGAGCTACGGTTCAAACCGATACTTCCAATACACATTCAAACAACAGGATTTTTACTTAACCTCATCAGTCTTACATCTGTATCTCTATTCTCCAATGTTGGAAACCCAAATTATCAGTTATGCCAATATAATTACTCATTTACTTTATCAAACAATACACACATTTTTAAAAATTTCAGAACAATTATAATAGTACCACCACCATTATTATGGAAAAGATTAAGATTTTTAAAAAATTATTTCTGTCCTTAGAGTATACCCTACTAGAGATGTACAGTCAAGTCAATGAATCTTAAAGTAACTTGGAATAATTTTTCTCTGGGTGTTATAACATCAACTCCACAGTGTAGTAACCATATGATGGCCCCCAAAGATATCCAGGTCCTAATCCTTAGAACTTGTGAATGTTACTTTATAATGTCAGAATGGATTTTAGGTGTGAATAATTAGGGATCTTGAGATGGGGAGGTTATCCTGTTTTTCCTGGGGAGCTCTGTATGAAATTACAAATGCCTTATAAGAGACAGGCAGAAGAAAATTTAACAGGGGAGAAGATGATAATGTGACCACAGAGGCACATATTGGAGTGATGCAGTCATTAACCAAGAAATGCCAGTAATCAGAAACCGGAAGAGGCAAGGAATGGATTTTACCCTAGAGCCTTTGGAGGGAGCATGGCCCTGACAACATTTTGATTTTGGCCCAGTGAAACTGATTGCAGATTTTTTGCCTCCCAAACTGTGAGAAAGTGTTCCAAGACACCAAGTTCGTGGTGCTTTGTACAGTGGCCACAAGAAACGAATACACACAAGTTCCTTTGTTTCATTGTACTTTCAAGGTTTATGGATTGCTTTTTCTTTAATATATTTTGGTTTTAAAACTAGGTAAAGTTTTTTATGGTATCAAAGTAGAATCCACAAAACAAAGTACATTAGAGAAACCCAACTTCTATTCCTATGCCCTCTACCCAGTTCACTCCCTCTCCTGTAGCTAACCACTTTTAAATTTTATGGTTTATTCTTCCATTTTTTAGCATAAACAAATGTGTACATATATATTTCTATCCCTTCCATTCTCTCTTAAACTGTAGCATACTATTCACGCATCCATCCAGCTTGTTTTTCCCACATAAAAATAAATCCTAAGGACCACAGAGATATTTCTCATTTCTTTTTACAGTTGCATATTACTATATTATTTGGTTGTTCTACAGTGTATCCAAGCAGTCCTTTAATGACAAACATTTGGAGAATTTCCAAAAGGTGGAAAATAAGGAGAGAGAAAGAAACATAGATAATGTGGGACAAATAGAAATCAAATAGCAAGAAGGTAGACTTAAACCCAAACACATTTGTAATTACATTAAACATCAATGGATAAATAAGTGAAGATCGAAGACTGTCAGACTGAATTTTTTAAAACTTACTTTGTTTATAAAAGATGCACTTTAAATTTCAGGGCACAAAAAGTAGAAAGTGAAAGCATGGAGAAAAGATATACCACACAAACCCTAATCAAAAGAAAGTTAATGTTGCTATATTAATATCACGCAAAAGACATTTTAAGGCAAGAAGCATTACTAGAAATGAAGAATAATATAATGATACAAGCATTAATCCACTAGATAATCATAACTGTGCATTTAAAATGTACCTAATAACTTCATCTCAAAATATATAAAGCAGAAACTGTCAGAATTGAAAGGAAAAGTAAATCCTGAATCATAATATGATAATATACCTCTGTCAGTAACTGGTAAAATAAACGGATTTAAAAAATCAGTACAAGTATACACAGTTTAAAGAATGTGATTAGGGCAGGCATGGTTGCTCACATCTGTAATCCCAGCACTTTGGGAGGCCAAGGTGGGAGGATCCCTTGAGGCCAGGAGTTCATGACCAGCCTGGGTAACATAGCAAGACCCCATATCTACAAAAAAAAAAAAAAAAAAAGAAAAAGAAAAATTAGCTGAGTATGCAGGCCTACACTTGTAGTCCTAGCTACTTGAAAGGCTGAGGCAGGAGAATCCCTTGAGCCGGGAGTTTGAGGCTGCAGTGAGCCATGATCACACCATTGCACTCCAGCCTGGGTCTTGCACAGGGTCTTGCTCTGTTGCCCAGGCTGGAAGGCAGTGGCACAATCTCGGCTCACTGCAACCTCCACCTCCTGGGTTTGAGCAATTCTTCTGCCTCAGCCTCCAGAGTAACTGAGACTACAGGTGCCCACCACCACACACAGCTAATTTTTGTATTTTTAGTAGAGATGGGTTTCACCATATTGGCCAGGCTGTTCTCAATCTTCTGACCTCATGATCTGCCCGCCTTGGCCTCCCAAAGTACTGGGATTATAGGCGTGAGCCACCACTCCCGGCACAGTCATAGGTTCTTAGTTTCTGTTTCTGGCTGGGCCAGTAAAGCCCCTTCCTCATTCTTTTCCGCCTATCACTAGAGACAGAAACTAAAAACCATGGCTTCAGGCTGCTAAAAGCCTAAAACAAAACAAAACAGAACAACACAACAACAAAATCAAATGGGTTGGACAAGCTTGCCAGATGTAATCAGAATGCAGCACTCTTTTTTGTTTGTTTTTTGAGATGGAGTCTTGCTCTGTCACCCAGGCTGGAGTGCAGTGGCGCAATCTCAGCTGACTGCAACCTCCACCTCCCCGATTCAAGCGATTCTGCTGCCTCAGCCTCCCCAGTAGCTGGGACTACAGGTGCACACCACCACGCCCGCCTATTTTTTGTATTTTTAGTAGAGACGGGGTTTCACCATGTTTCGATCTCCTGACCTCGTGATCCGCCCACCTCAGCCTCCCAAAGTGCTGTGATTACAGGCGTGAGCCACCGCGCCCAGCCAGAATGCAGCACTCTTTACTGGGAGATAATGCCAATGAACAGGCTTAGGTTGAAGGATTATAACAGTCCTGTAAAATCGATAACGCCTATAGCCCCTACCTTTAGTGAGTACATAGGCATGTCCCAAGTTTCGTCATAGCTCCTTGTAGTTTCTTTTTATTTTTGAGACAGTCTTGCTCTGTTGCCCAGGTTGGAATGCAGTGGCACGATCTCAGCTCACTGCAACCTCCACCTCCCAGGTTCAAGCGATTCAACTGCCTCAACCTCTGGAATAGCTGGGACTACAGGCTCGCACCACCACACCCGGCTAAATTGTTGTGTTTTTAGTAGAGACAGAGTTTCACCATGTTGCCCAGCCTGGTCTCGAACTCCTGACCTCAGGTGATCCACCCGCCTTGGTCTCCCAAAGTGCTGGGATTATAGGCTTGAGCCACTGCGCCTGGCTTCCTTTAAGTTTCTTACAAATAGAAGCACTAACAAAGGACGATGCATTCCTCCTCCTGCTTTCTGAGGATGCCCTACTCTGTAACAGGGTAGTTTCCAATAAACTTGCTTCCTTCACCGTGCTCTGTGACTCACTCTGAATTCTTTCCTACATGAAATCTAAGAACCTGCTCTTGGGGTCTGGCTCGGGACCCTCTTTTCTGGCAACAGGAACATGTGCACTCAGGACAGAGCTCTCCCAGGGGTAAAAGGATTTGAACATTCTGAGTTCTCGAGCAAGTAGCTGATGTACTGGTGGTGGTGAGAGGAGATGTCTGGGGTGAATGTTCCAGAGGTAGAGGTCCTGGTGCTGGTGAGGCATGGGGATGCCAGTGTGTGTGTGTGGGTGGGGGGTTGGGGGTGGAGATGAGAGGTTCAAAGAACAGCAGGGCAAGTGGAACTGATCATCCTGTGGGCATTGACTTCATGGAGCATGAAGCTAAGGCTTGGGGTTTGTGAACAAAAGTCTCTAGAAAATGAGCGGGAAGCAGAGTGACCGGTGGGTTTGTGAGGAACAATAACAAGGTGAGCATGAAGCTGTATCCTGGGTGCCATGAGGATTAAAGGAAAATAAGCCAATCATTTTCATGTTGAACTTGGCTTAAACTTTCTAATAATTTTCTATCCTCTGGGAATTCCTCTTATGAACATCACAGAAATGGCAGCTCAAAAGAGTAATAAAATATTTATGATGTACAATGAATGTAGATATTTGCAGCTTTTCATGTTTCAGATATTTAAACTCGTAAGAAAATTAAGGCAATGTTTAAAATGAAATTTTCGGCTGGGCGCGGTGGCTCACGCCTGTAATCCCGGCACTTTGGGAAGGCAAGGCTGGCGGATCACGAGGTCAGGAGATCAAGACCATCCTGGCTAACACAGTGAAATCCTGTCTCTACTAAAAATACAAAAAATTAGCTGAGCGTGGTGGCAGGCGCCTGTAGTCCCAGCTACTCAGGAGGCTGAGGCAGGAGAATGGTGTGAACCCGGGAGGCAGAGTTTGCAGTGAGCCGAGATCGTGCCACTCCACTCCAGCCTGGGCAACAGAGCAAGAGTCTGTCTCAAAAAAAAAAAAAAAATGCAATTTTCGTATTTTTCAATGGCTTCATGCTGGAGAATTGAAATAAAATGGAATAGTTCACTGTTTATCCAATCACACTTCATCTAAGAGAAAAGCACATCTGTAAGTCTGTAAAAATCTTTTTACCAAGTATAAGGCATTCGGAGAAAATGTCTTGTTATGGCTAGAAAAAGTAAAAGCAAATAAAAATCAGCAATGTTCAAAAAGAGCAGCTTTGTTGGTCTTTTCCATTAAGTGGATAAAGATTTGACAGCTCTAATGCTTGCTGCTGATAAATTGTAAAAGAGAATAGGGAGTACAATTAACTTGATTTGGATTTGGAAATTTGATTCAGTCTCATTTCCAGAGTTTGTGAATATTAACTCCAGTAGAAAAGTCCAGCCCCAGGAACAAAGCACCTTCTAGTTTCTCTAACTTCCCTGGTGGCAATTCCAGCCGGCCCTCAGGGCTGTGGAAATTGCAATGAGACCATAATGCAGTCACAATGGACCCCTGTGATCAAGAATGTTGTAGCTTTGGCCAGGCTGTCAGCCAGATGTAACAAGACAAATTTAAACACAGTGTCCCTCTGCACAGCCCCCCACCTTCCCAGATGCATCTAAACCTGGACCTCTCACATTTGGTTAATTCCAGAAGTCACCTCTTCTCTCTTCTGTTACAGCTGAAGTTGCCCAAGAAGAGAAAAAATACAATTTTCACTTTTTTCTTTTGAGACAGGGTCTCACTCTTTCGCCCAGGCTGGAGTTCAGTGGCACAATCACAGCTCACTGCAGCCTCAAACTCCCCAGGCTCAAATGATCCTCCCACCTCAGCCTCCCAAGTAGCTGAGACTACAAGCACACACCACCATGCCTGGTTAATTTTGGTATTTTTTGTAGATACCGAGTCTTACCATGTTGCCCAAACTGGTCTCGAACTCCTGGGCTCAAGTGATTCTCCTGCCTTGGTCTCCCAAAGTGCTAGGATTACAGGTGCGAGCCACTGCGCCTGGCCTAATTTTCACTTTTAAACTCAAAATCTTGGCTTTATTAACAAAATGAAAACATGTTTTGTTAATTTCAATGTATATGGCAGGGGGTGGGGTGGTGAAGCACATGTGATGACCTTGGACTGACTCTAAGAAACACCAAAAAACGGGATTGCAAGTATTTGGATTTCCTGGCGGAGCTGGGAGGTAGTCTGCCACCAGCCCTGCTTTACGTTTTACATCTCTAAGAAAGGGAATTTTTTCTTTTTGAGACGGAGTCTCGCTCTGCTGCCCAGGCTGAAGTGCAGTGGTGCGATATCAGCTCACTGCAACCTCCACCTCCCAGGTTCAAGCAATTCTTGTCCCTCAGCCTTCCAAGTAGCTGGGATTTACAGGCATGCACCACCATGCCTGGCTGCCCGGCTAATTTTTACATTTTTAGTAGAGATGGGGTTTTGCCGTGTTGGCCAGGCTAGTCTCAAACTCCTGGCCTCAAGTGATCCTCCCGCCTTGGCCTCCCAAAGTGCCTGACCAAGAAAGAGATTTTCATTAGATACCAAAAATAGCAGGCTGGCTTATTTTATGATGTCTAATATCCTTAATAAAATGTAAAATGTTTTTAAAACATGATAGATACAATTAAAATCCCCTGTGAACCTCTCCTGCCTGAATCTCATTCCCTTGTCTTTTTCTGTATGTGTAACCACTTTTTAAATGTCTTTACACTTTTACTACATGTGTATGTGTATACAAATAATATGTGAAATTTCACCTGTTAAGTAAAAAATGAAAATTAAAAAACTTTATGTACCAGATTGTGCATTTCTTTCTGCACATTGTCTTATCTCATCTTTTTCAGATTTATCCGTGTAGATTCCTATAGCTCCTGTTTATTCACTGTAACTTCTGTAAAGAAGTGTATTGTAGGTGTCGTTTTATATACTTTGCCCATCTTTCTATTGAGTCGTCTTTTTCATATTGAATTTGTTAAGGAAAAAATAATTCAACAACACTTGTTAAAGCACAGTAAGGAAGACTTTATTCAGGACCATCTGGATGGGCATAGGGACCACTCAACGCGGTCTTGGAGTGGGTGAGAGAGAGAGATTGGGCTCAACTCCGAATACTGCCTGGGCAAGCGGGAGTTTATAACCGAGGAGCAGGGTGGCAGTCAGTGGGTGGAAAATTATTAAAAGGAAACATTACAGGTAAGGAGTATTCAGGCTAAACGCACCTAACGGGACTCTGGCTGAAGACAGGCCAGGGTGACCCAACATTACCTGGGAGATGGTGGAGAGTGAGGAATCTGACCAGATACCCAGGTGATCAGAGCATAGAGGCTGGCGGTACTGGCTAAACTGACTTGGCTGGGTTCTTTGCTAAAACTAGATTTACAAGTAAGCGCACAGATGAGCCCAGGACAAGGTTCAGGAGCCTGACTAAAGTTTGGTCAAGCAGAGAGTCTTTATCAAATTATAGGAGTTCTTTCTACTTGTCAACACTAATTCCCTCAGTCCGCCAAAGTACTCTCTTCTAATCAACACCAACTTCCCAGATGAACCCAGTGACATTGTAGGGTCTTTTCCTCCTCACCTGTTCTCTGACTTTGTTGACATCGCGTGTGTAGGATGCGGTGTGGACTTCCCTTCCCCTGACACTCCTGCCTCCACTCACCTTGGAGACTTGCCCAGTTCAGGTCCCCACCCCCTGTCTGGCATCTTCACATCAGTTCCTCCCTGTTACCCTTTCCAAGGTTCTCCCGAGGATTTCGTGGTCCCCCCTCTGCTCTTTTCTCTCTGTGGTCGCTCCCTTGCAGAGCTTGGCGTTTATGGCCACTTCAGTCCTCAATTCTCTGCGGCAGCTCCCAGTGTTGGTCTTGTGGCCTCTTCTAGGCTCTACTCCTGTCTTTCCCACCTGCCTATGGGATGACATCACCTGATAGTCCACCTAATGTACAAAGAACTGTCTCACCTTTAATATATTTTCCCTTCTCCTTTCTCATTACCCATAGCCCCTCTCCTCCCAGTGTTTTAAGTACAAGAGATTTTCGAGCAAGGAAGGACTAGTTTGAGAAACTTTAAATGGCACATATCAGTTTAACAAAAAAAATTTGCGGGAAAATCTACCTTGTAATCATGGCATTCCTGGATAATCAAGGAGCTGGATTCAGGAAGAATGGTACCCACTGGAGCAGGATTTTAGTGTCCAGAATGTGCCTTGTTTTTTTTAATTTTTTAATTTTAAAATATTTAATTGTCAAATGAAGATTGCATATATTCAAGATGTACAACGTGATGATTGGTATACATTGTGTCATGATTACCAGGATCCAATTAATGAACACACCCCTCACTGCCCTTGCTGCACCTGAGATACAGAGCTGGTTCCTTTTGTAACTCAGTTTGCACCCTGTGACCGACATCTCCCCATTTCATCTCCTCTCCATTTTTATTTCTTCCTTTGAATTGGCTTTGCTTACGTTCTCTTTTCTCTTTATTTTCTAATAATTTTTTTTACCATTTAATCAGTGGAAGTGTCTTCATTGTTTTTGTTTGTACCTGATTGTTGTGGGTTGAATTGTGTCCTCCCAAAAAGATACACAATGTTGCAGTCCTGATCCCCATACCTGTGAATCAGATCTTACTTGGAAATCAGGTCTTTGAGATGTAATCCAGTTAAGATGAGGTCTTGCTGAATTAGGGTGGGCTCTAATCCAATGGCTAGTGTCCTTGTAAGATGAGGAGAACTTGGACAGAGACACACAGAGATGAGAACACCCTATGAAGACATGCAGGAAGAAGGCCCGGCAAGGATGGAAGCAGAGATCAAAGACTGGGGAGCAAGCCCGGGGCACACCAAGGGTTGCTGGCAGCCCCAGAAGCTGGAAGGGAGATATGGAGCAGCCTCTTCCTCGGAGCCTCCAGAAAAACCAACCCTGCTGATGCCTTGATTTCAGACTTCCGGCTTCCAAACAGTGAGAGAAGAATTTCTATTGTTTTAAGTCACCCAGTTTATGGCACTTTGTTGCTGCAGCCCTAGAAAACCAATGCAAGTGGGAGTTTATAGTCAAGGATGATCATTGAAATTTTTAAAGCAAAACAGTGACAGGCCGGGCACGGTGGCTCACGACTATAATCCCAGCACTTTGGGAAGCTGAGGCAGGCAGATTACCTGAGGTCAGGAGTTCGAGACCAGCCTGGACAGCATGGAGAAACCCCGTCTTTACTAAAAATACAAAAAATTAGCCAGGAGTGGTGGCAGGCACCTGTAATCCCAGCTACTCGGGAGGCTGAGGCAGGAGAATCGCTTGAAACCTGGAGGCGGAGGTTGCAGTGAGACAAGATCGCACCACTGCACTCTAGCCTGGGTGACAGAGTGAGACTCCATCTCAAAAACAAAAAAAAAAAGAAAAAGAAAAAGAAAGAAAGAAAAAGAAAAAAAACAGAGATAAAAGTCCCTTGGTGATTTCACCATCACAGCTTCTTGTCACCCCCACTTAAGGAAACCTATTTAACAACTTGGAACACAGACTCCCGTCTCCTACCCATGGATGCTTAGCTTGTCCCCAACTGTTTAGTTTACTATGATAAATAATCCTGATGTTAGCGTCTATTATATGTGTGTGTATCTGTGTCAGATTAAACTTGTATTTGTAATGTTTGATTTTTTTAACCAAAAACAAATCTGACAAAATGTTAACCTCTGCTACATCTATGTGACAGATTGTGGGTGTCTTACTTTCTATAGATTTCAGTATGTTTGAAATGTTTTGTAATCAAAACTGTGCTCAGAAATCAATCAACCAGAATAGGAAAATGTCCCAGTTTCCATCATACTGTGATGTTAATTTCTTCTGATATCATCTATCAGGTGACAACTGCCCAAAAAAACCTATTATGACTGTTTCTTTGTGTGTGTGTGGGTGTGTGTGTGTGTTTACATACATATAGCATAAAATGCACCACTTTAACTATTTTAATGGTATACCATGAAGTGGTTTTTGGTGTATTCATAATATTGAGCAACTATTGCCACTACTTAGTTCCACAGCATTTTCATTACCCATAAAGAAGCCTCGTACACACTACAGAATCACTCCCTACTCTCCCCTCCCCCAGACCTTGGCAACCATTAATCTGCTTTCTGTCGCTATGGATTTACCTATTCTGGGAATCTCATATAAAGGGAATCATCTAATACGTGGCTTTTTGTGACCAGCTTAATTCTCTTAGCACATTTTTTAGCTTCATCCATGTTGTGACATGTATCAGCACTTCATTCCTTTTTATTGCTGAATAATATTCCATTGTATGAATACACCATGTTTTACTTATCTATTCATCAGTTCATGAGCATTTGGGTTTTTCCACCTTTTGGCTATCATGAATAATGTTGCTATGAAAATTCACATTCAAATTTTTGTTCAGGCCGGGCATGGTGGCTCATGTCTGTAATCTCAGTACTTTGGGAGGCTGAGGCAGGAGGATTGCTTGAGCCCAGAAGTTTGAGACCAGTCCTAGCAATATAGCAAGATCTTGTATCTACAAAAAAAAAAAAAAAAAAAAATTAATTAGCCAGGCATGGTGCCACCTGCGTGTAGTCCCAAGTACTTGGGGGACTGAGATGGAAGGATAGCTTAAGACTTAGAGGTTTCGCCTGTAATCCCAGCACTTTGGGAGGCCAAGGTGGGTGGATCGCCTGAGGTTGGGAGTTGGAGACCAGCCTGACCAACATGGAGAAACCTCGTCTCTACTAAAAATACAAAATTAGCCGGGCGTGGTGGTGCATGCCTGTAATCCCAAGCTACTTGGGGGGCTGAGGCAGGAATATCACTTGAACCTGGGAGGCAGAGGTTGTAGCGAGCTGAGATCGCGCCATTGCACTCCAGCTTGGGCAACAAGAACAAAACTCTGTCTCAAAAAAAAAAAAAGAAGAAGAAGACTAGGAGTTCGAGGCTGCAGTGAACAATGATCTTGCCACTGTACTCCAGCCTGGTGGACAGAAGAGACTCTATCTCAAAAAAAAAAAATTATTTTAGATACCTGTTTTCAATTCTTTTGGGTACATACCTACAAGTAGAATTGCTGGGACATATAACTATGCTTAACTTACTGGGGAAATGCCAAACTGCTTTCCACAGTGGCTGCACCATTTTACATTCTCACCAGCAATGCATGAGAGTTCCAATTTCTCAACAATCTTGCCAACACTTATTTTGCACTGTTTTAAAAAAATTATTATAGCCATCCTCGTGGGCGTGAAGTGGTTTCTCATTGTGGTTTTGATTTGCATTTTCTCTAATGACTAATAATGTTGGGCATCTTTTCATGTGTTTCTTGGCCATTTGTATGCCTTGGAGAGATGTCTATTCAAGTAGTATGACTGTTTTTCTTTTTCTTTTTTTTTTTTTTTTTTGAGACAGAGTCTCACTCTGTCGCCCAGGCTGGAATGCAGTGGTGTAATCTCGGCTCACTGCAACCCCACCTCTCGGGTTCAAGCGATTCTCCTGCCTCAGCCTCCCAAGTAGCTGGGACTAGGCGCGTGCCACCACGCCTGGCTAATTTTTGTATTTTTTAGTAGAGATGGGGTTTCACCTTGTTGGCCAGGATGGTCTCAAATTCCCAACCTCAAGCGATCCACTCGCCTTGGCCTCCCAAAATGCTGGGATTACAGGTGTGAGCCACCGCACCCGGCCATGACTGTTTCTTTATGCAACATATAGTACTCTTTGTCCTAAAAATCTTTAAGTTTTAGCTAAAGACATGGCGACCTTTTTTTTCACTTTCTTTTCTTTTTTTTTTTTTTTAAGATACAGAGTCTCACTAAGTTACCAACACTGGTCTCTAACCCCTGGCCTCAAACGATACTCCTGCCTTGGCCTCCCAAGTAGCTGGGATTACAAGCATGATCCCCTGCGCCTGGGAATGAAATTGGTTCTCTAGAAAGAATGGTTTTATAGCAGTGTGCAATGCACAAAACAATCGGGAAAGCAACTGAAAGGCAAGATGCTCATTAGGGTTTTGACCCATTAATCAAAGCTTAGAGTGATGAGAGCTTGTTCTCTGGCCTAATTCCGTACCTTTTCCTTCTCTGTTATTCTACCTAGTCTGTATTTCCTTATAACACTGTCCCTGTGATCATTACCTTGTTGGTCATTTTTATCATCTAATCGTCCTGTGTGGGTTCCCTGCGTTCTTGAGATCGGTTCTCTACAACCAGCCACTTTGGTGCCCAATCATCCCAACATGGTCAAATCTGAAACTGTCATATCTCCTTGCAGTGGCACAATCTCGGCTCATCACAACCTCTGCCTCCCGGGTTCAAGCAATTCTCCTGCCTCTGTCTCCTGAGTAGCTGGGACTACAGGCGCCTGCCACCACACCTGGCTAATTTTTGTATTTTTAATAGAGTTGGGGTTTCACCACGTTGGCCAGGCTGGCCTCAAACTCCTGACCACAGCCAATTCGCCCACCTCAGCCTCCCAAAGCGCTGGGATTACAGGTGTGAGCCCAGCCCATATAGTGGAATCTTAGCCTACTGAAGAAAGTGCTACAAGAATGAAACTTGAGGACGTAATGCTGAGTTCAATAAACCAGTTGCAAAAGGACAAATATTGTATAATTCCACTTACACAAGGTAGGTAGAGGAATCAAATTTATAAAAACAGAAAGTAAAATGTTGTTTACCACGGGCTGGCAGGAGAGAGGAATGGGGAGTTATTATTTGAGGGGTAGAGTTTCAGCTGGAGAAGATGAAAATATTCTGAAGGTGGAGGGTGGTGTTGGTTGCCCAACAATGTTAATGCACTTAATGCCACTGAACTGTACATTTAAAAATTGTTAAAATGATAAATCTTATGATATGTATGTTTTCAACAACTTTTTAAAGTTTTCCCAGAAACAAACAAAAACTGCAGAACTCCCAGGATATAATGGCTCATCCTAACTTCTGCACTAATAGACAACTGAACTCTAGCATGGCTTCTAGAAGCATAAGGCCCTGTCTCTAGGATGACCCTAACCCCAGCTAAAGGCCTGCGTATGGCCAGGCGTGGTGGCTCACACCTCTAATCCGAACACTTTGTGAGGCTGAGGTGGGAGGAGCCATTGAGCCCGGGAGTTCAAGACCAGCCTGGGCAACATAGGGAGAGCCTATCTCTACAAAAAATAATAATAATAATAATTAATTAGATGGATGTGGTGATGCACAGCACAACTTTAGTCTCAGCTACTTGGGAGACTGAGGTGGGAGGATCACTTGAACCCAGGAGGTCGAGGCTTCAGTGAGCTATGATCATGCCACTGCACTTCAGGCTGGGTAACAGAGTGAGATCTTGTCCAAAAAAATTTTTTAAAATTAAAATAAAGGCCTTCCTGAGAAAGCTCAAGGCTGCCAGGAGAATTGACTGTTTGTTCCAGCCAATACCAAGAGATAGGCAGATAAAGCTCTGCACCACTACCCCTCAACTGCCTGTAGAGCCGTCACTTTAGAAAGCTTGCAATTATAAAGCCTTTCTCTGCTCTTTGGGATGTAAAACTACCATCCAAAACTGTTTCCTCCAGGACCTGAGAGTCTTCTCTTTAAAATGCAAGGCTTCAGGGAGATAATTCTGCCTCTGCTAGTCTCTAGGGGAGGCTGAGGGCCTAACTGTGGGCACCTTGCTCCAACCTGCACCACTGCCCCAGTCACAAAGACATGAGAAGCGTGTGTGTCCTTCAGATAGACAGCAGTCAACAAACCCAGGTGGCCTGACATGGCCTAACCCCATTCACACCTTTAGTGCCTTTCCCTGAGCACACCTCACCTTTAAAAGTCTCCAGCCTTTCGTTTTGGAGAAGTTGAGTTCAATCCACACTGGTCTCTCTTCTTTGCTGCCATAGTATTGCTGAATAAAACCTGTGTTCTCCATCTTGACCAGTGTCAGTTGGCATTGTTTATCTTGGATAGTGTCATAACAAAACCTATCCTCTCCTGACTGACAGTTAGCTGTCATTCTTACTGTTTTTATTATTATTGCCGAAGTGATGATTTCTGGAGGAGCCTGAGCTCTTTCTCTTTCCCCCTCTCCCAGCTTCCCTTCTCCACTACATCTCCATTATTGCAACAATTTCAGGAATACAGCTCCCAATAAATGGAAACAGTAGGACAATTTCAGTAATCATTTTCAGAATTTCTAGAGTCCTCACCGCAACTATTTTTTAGTTTCAGAGCTACTTGTTTCCCAAAATAAATCAAATCAGAGAAAGCACATCTCTATAATTAATTTTTTTTTTTTAAGACAGGGTCTCTCACTGTCACCCCAGCTGGAGTGCAGTGGCACAATCACTGCTCACTGAAACCTTGAACTCCTGGGCTCAAGCACCCAGGCTTCTAAGTAGCTGGGACTACAGGTGCATGCCACCACATCAAGTTAATTTTATTTAATAGTACAGAGGAGGTCTCACTGTGTTGCTCAGGCTGGTCTCAAACTCCTGGGCTCACGTTATCCTCCCACTTTGGCCTCCCAGACTGCTAGGATTACAGGTGTGAACTACCCTGCCTGGCCTAGAGTGAATCTTTAGAATCCACCTCTACTGTGATGTGTCAACATAAGTTAGCAAGAACCAGTGACTTATGAGTATATGAGTTCCAAATGTCAACATTTCCAAAGTCCCGCCTCTGATGGCATTTGTAGGTGACCCCTTAGAGAAAACTTACAGTGTTCTCGCAGGTGCCAAAATATATGCTGCTTTTTGCCCAACAGTTGGTTAGATATCTCAAGCAACTAAGAGCGTACTGCCGTGGATTATGCCTTAAAGTAATGACGGTGCATTTACCAAACCACTCTTCCCTCTCTTATCTTCCAAAAAAATTGCTGTTCTCTCCAGGGCAGCCACAGCTGGAGGGGATGCTAGCTAATCCTCTTATCCTACCACTAGATGGCAGGACAGTCAAGTCTGGCAAATCTCTCTGCCCTCCCTGAACTTGGATGTCCACATCTTTAGTGAAGTGAAGAGTCTTCCTAACTGAAATGTACTTCCTGGTTAAACATTAGTTTGGGCTCAGAGAGCAGACAGGCTCAGATTCAGGCTGAGCCTCCTTCAAGGCAGACAGGTGTTCTCCTGAGGTGCCATTAGGGTTGTACTCACGTGGAGTGAGACGGGGCAAAGCGGAGAGGGAACCAGGGAACGGAAAGAATTGGTGCTAATCAGATGTCCTGGAGCTTAACTTGCCTGCAGTCTCATGGGTTACCATGGCAAAGTGGGGCCTGGAAGCCTCAACTCCCTATACCCACATAACCCCTCCACCCCATCCCTCTGCCTCCTGAAAACCCCTGAACAGCAGAGGCCAGTCCCAACAAGGAGGCCAGCACCAGGCTCCCCATCCTCTCTGCTCCAACTCTGTGGTTGTTTGACACACCAGAAAGCAAGACTTCTACCAGCCAGGACCCTCTGTGAGCCCCCAGCCAGGAGACAGGCTCTGGGTTCTGAGATGGGGGAAGATGCCGGCATGATGTATGCACCAGCCTTGGGACTCCTAGCAGTACTTCCTTTCTGACACACTACTTTTTCAAAACATCTTCCCATCCCTTGACTCAATGCTGTCACTAAGGCCAAGCGCCACGAGGTGACTGTGCCAGAAGCTCCCCAGCTAGTTGGAGCAGCACTGAGATCAGCAGATCCCAGGATCCTACCTCCCAACCTGTTGTCTTCCCAGCACACTGGACTATAGAGAAGAGACCCTTGTGATTTGCCACAGGACCCTGCCCCAGCCTCCCTATCAACCTGCACAGTGGTGAGATGCAGTGAGGGCTTCTAGATTATGATCCGGACTAGGATCAGATAGGCCTGGTCTGATGACCCTCTCGGACACTTACTAGCTATGTGACATTGGGCATGTAGTTTAACCTGTCTGTGCTTTGATGCCTCACTTGTAAAATGTGAATTCTTATTGTATCTATGTTTCAAAGCTGTTGTAAGGATAAAATGAGATTGTGTGTTAAGGGCTTCCCACGATACCTGACAAACAGTGCTCTGTAAATGGCAGAATCAAAAGTCGGATCAAAAATTTAATAGATAGCCACAAAAACAAACAACCCAACCTAAAAATGAGGAAAGACTTGGCCAGGCGCAGTGGCTCACGCCTGTAATCCCAGCACTTTGGGAGGCCGAGGCGGGCAGCTCACGAAGTCAGGAGATCAAGACCATCCTGGCCAACATGGTGAAACCCAGTCTCCTCTGAAATACAAAAAAAATAAGCCAAGCATGGTGGTGTGTGCCTGTAGTCCCAGCTACTCAGGAGACTGAGGCAGAGGAATAGCTTGAACCCAGGAGGCGGAGTTTGCAGTGAGCCAAGATCGTGCCACTGCACTCCAGCCCGGGCAACAAGAGTGAAACTTCCTCTCAAAAAAAAAAAAAAATGAGGAAAGACCTTTAACAGACATTTCTCCAAAGAAGATATACAAGTGGCCAACAAGCACATGAAAATGTACTCAACATCACTAATCACCAGGGAAATGCAAATCAAGACCACAATGAGAAATCACCTCATACCTGTTAGGATAGCCATTATCGAAAAACAAAACAAAAATCATAAAACGAGTGTTGATGAGGATGTGGAGAAATCGAAGCCCTTGTGCACCATTGGTAAGACTGTGATATGGCCCAGCCACTATAAAAACAGTATGGGCTGGGTACAGTGGCTCAGCCGATAATCCCAGCACTTTGGGAGGCTAAGGCAGAAGGATTGCTTGAGCCCAGGAGTTCAGGACCAGCTTGGACAACACAATGAGACCCTATCTTTACAAAAAATAAAAAATTAGCCAGACGTGGTGGCACACACCTGTAGTCCCAGCTACCTGGGGATCTGAGGGAGGAGGATGGCTTGAGTCTGGGAATTTAAGGCTACATTGAGCTATGATCAAGCCATTGGGCAACAGAGTGAGACCTTGTCTCATAAATAAATAAACAGAGTCTCTTCAAAAAATTAAAAATAGAATTATCAAAAGACCTAGCATTCCCACTTCTGAGTATATACCCAAAAGAATAGAAAGCAAAGTCTCAATGAAACATTTGTATATCCACATTCATAATAGGATGATTCATAGTAGACAAAAGGCAGAAGCAACCGAAGAGTGCATTAATAGATGAATGGGCAAAGAAAGTGAGGTTCATGCATACAAACGAATATCATTCAGCCTTAAAAAGGAAAAAAATTCTGACACATACTATAGCATGAATGGACCTTGAAGATATTATGTTGTCAAATAAGCCAGTCACACTTGATTCCATTTATATGAGGTATCTAAAGCAAGGTACGCATGATTCCATTTATATGAGGTATCTGAAGCAAAAAAAAAAAAAAAAAAAAACACCTCATAGAAGCTGAAAGCTGAAAGGTGGTTACCAGGGCTTGGGGAGGAGAGATGGGGAGCTGATGCTCAGTGCATGTGGAGTTTCAGTCACACAAGATGAGAAAGTTCTAGAGTTAACAAGCCTGTACTCTACACTTACAAATTTGTTAAGAGGGTAGATTTCATCTTACATGTTTTTCACCACAGTAAAAAAAAGACTGAGGCCAGGCGCGGTGGCTCACGCCTATAATCCTAGCACTTTGGGAGGCTGAGGCGGGCAGATCACCTGAGGTCAGGAGTTCAAGACCAGCCTGACCAACATGGAGAAACCCCATCTCTACTAAAAATACAAAATTAGCCAAGTGTGGTGGTGCATGCCTGTAATCCTAGCTACTCAGGAGGCTGAGGCAGGAGAATCGCTTGAACCCGGGAGGAGGAGTTTGTGGTGAGCCAAGATCGCACCATTGTACTCCAGCCTGGGTGACAGAGCAAGACTGTGTCTCCAAAAAAAACAAAACAAAACAGAGAGAGAGCTGTCCCCTTGCAAGTCTTAAGGAAGCCACACTCTTCCCATCTAAGCCTAACTTCCCTCCTCTGCCATCTGTGGCAACTGCAGCTTCCATTAGGCATCCCTGATAACCAAGAAACTGTTAATTTTTCTTCCTGCCAGCCTAGACTGGCCATTCTTACAGGATTCAAGAATGGAGGAAAGTGCTTTTTCCTTCTTTCAAGTTGCCTCTAGTTCATGGCTTATTTTTTCAGTGTTTGTTGAGTTTCTACTATATGCCAAGCACTGTGGTAAACTTTGGAAACACAATATTGGATAGGACCAGAAGGACCCTGCTCTCAGGGAATTTAATTTCTAATAAACAAACAAGGTGGCCGGGCACAGTGGGTCATGCCTGTAATCCTAGCACTTTGGGAGGCGAGTGGATTGCCTGAGCTCCAGAGTTTGAGACCAGCCTGGGCAACATGGTGAAACCCCGTCTCTACTAAAATCCAAAAAAAAAAAAAAAAAAAAATTAGCTAGGTGTAGTGGCGTGTGCTGTAGTCTCAACTACTTGGACAGAGGTTGCAGTGAGCAGAGATCATGCCACTGCACTCCAGCCTGGGCAACAGAGTGAAACTCTGTCTCCAAAAATAAAATAAAATAAAATAAACAAACAAGTTAACTTCGGGAGGTGTCGAGTGCTATAATGCGACTAAACAGAACGATCTGTGAGCATCACGGGCATGTCCTAAAGTTCTCTCTGAAAAGAGGATGACTGCCTCGAGACTTAAAGTGAGAAGAATCAAGCTAGCAGGGATGGCATTCTGGGCAGAGGAAACAGTATGTGCAAAGGTCCTGGAGCAGAAAAGGGCATGCTATGTCTAAAGAACAGAGAGAAGGCCAGTGTGGCACCAGCACAGTGAGTGGGAGGGAAGCTGGAGATGTAGCCAGAACTGGACTGTGCCAGGCTTCATAAACTGAAGTAGAAGCAAAAGCAAAATGTAAATTAATATCGCAAGAGATTGTCCTGAGAGATATTGTCAGCTACTAACATGCAAGTGACTCACTGAAGTATAGTATCCAAGGATGTCCTTGGGTTCTCACCCAGGATCTGTAACTTGTCACCTGTGTGACTCTAAGCCAGGGGTTCTCAAACTCAGCTATGCATTTGAATCACCTGGAGGTCTTGAACAATGGGTTCCCGGGCCCCACCCCAGAGTTTCTGATCTGGAAAGGGCCCAGAGTTTGCGTGTCTACCAAGTTCACAGGTGGTGGTGACACTGCTGGTCCTTGGACCACATGTTGAGAACCATGCTCTAACGATCCTCTCCAGCAAGTCAGTGATTCTCTCTGAGCCTTTTTCTTCTGTGAAACTGCCCTTTTGACCTGATTGATGTGATCATCAGATGAGATAAAGTACAAAGCATAAAGCCCTTTTTAAAGAACAAAAAAGACAGACACACAGAATGATCACCTTAACGGTGCTCACTAAGCTCCCTTCCTGTGTGTTTCCTTCACAGCTGATACAGAATTTCACATATGACACGAGCAGCTGACTGCTTGGGAGCAATGCCTGTTTTATTCCATTCACTCTACGTTTATCTAATTCTCTAAACACATAGGAGAACCTCCGGTGCTGAAGAATAGAGAGCTGCCCGCCTCGCCTGGGAGAAACCTTCAGATGCGCCCCCGTTGTTCCCCCGCCGACAGAGGCTTGATGCCGCTTCAAGTGCCCGCAGTTATTTTTGTCAGCCATCCTCTCCTCCCACTCCTCCCAAAGAAAGCATTCAGTGAGTCATCGGGAGACCCGGAGACATCTGACGGTTGCTCAGCTGGTATCCGGCCATTGAGGGGAAGGAGGAGTGTGTTGATGTCCCCTTGGACTCTCCTTGAAGAAACTGCATAGATTCACAGACTCCTGGAAAATCAGAATCCAGAATGTGCACATGATACACATTTGGTGTGTGTGTTTATTTGTATTCACTCACGGATTCAACAAATATTTGTTGATTACCTGCCATCTACCAGACTTGTTTTAGACTCTGAGGACACAGCATGTACAAAACAACAAAGCCGCTGTCATGGGGTTTGTGTGCGTAATAGTCACTCATGGAGCGTGTACTGAAAGTCGTGAGGTGTGTAGTCTGGCAGGGAAGAGAGCCAGCCATCAAATGGATGTGGTGAGTGTTATGGCGCTGAGATGGAGAGATATATTGGGTGGCGTACAGAGAAGCACAGGAGGAAGAGGCTTCCAAATGGGTACCCTGATAAGTGGACATTAAATGGCGAGTGGCATCTTCCAGGTTCACTCAAGGGAGGCTACCCTCCATTGAGTTAACCCCAAAAATGCATACATGGAAGTACCCTAACACGTGACCCCTTTCTCCTTTCCTATTTCTTTCTATGCTGACCCCACCCCTAGGTCTTGGAGGTACATAGCTTGTTGTCCAGTTTCAGTTTCACAGCTGGAGAGAAACTTTGCCTCAGGAAGAAGTATACTTGGAGCCTCACCCATACTGGGTTTAGATGAGATTTAGATGAGATTTTGAACTTAAAAGTTGGTGCTGCAAAGAGTTAAGAGTTGGAAACTGTTGGGATGGGGTGAATGTATTTTGTATGTGAGAATGACATTCATTGTTACCCAGCGGGAGAAGCGTTATGGGCTGAATTATGGTCCCCCCAAAATTATTCATGAAGTCTAATACCCACAACCTCAGAATAGGACCTTATTTGGAGATAGGTCTCTAAAGAAGTAATTAAGTCAAAATGAGGTCATTAGGGTGGACCCCAGTCCAGTAGGATTGGTGTCCTTATGAGGCGATTAGGACACAGACACCCACAGAGACACCCACAAAGGGATGATCATGCGAAGAGGCAGGGAGAAGATGCCATCCACAAGCAAGGAGAGAGGCCTCTGAAGGAACCAACCCTGCCAACACCTTGATCTTGAACTTCTAGCCTCTGGAATTGGGAAGAAACAACTTTCTGTTGTTTAAACCACCCGGGCTGTGGTATTTTGTTATGACAGCTCTAGCAAACGAATACAGAGGTGTTTGTGAAAAGGAAGCAGCACAGTGTGGTAGGGTAGGGTAGTACACACTGGGCACCTCCAAACAGTTCTGCAGACTTGGAGTATAAGGTGCAAGGGATGGAGGGGAGGCTGGAGAGATGGGCAGGGGCCCGGCCATGAAGGGCCTCTGGTGACAAGGATTTGGGACTTAATCCACCATTCAAGGTATTGAGGTATTGAGGATGAAGTCAAGCTGGGCGCGGTGGCTTGCACCTGTAATCCCAGCACTTTGGGAGGCCAAGGCAGGCAGATCATGAGGTCAGGAGTTCAAAACCAGCCTGGTCAACATGGCGAAACCCCATCTCTACTACAAATACAAAAATTAGCCCGGCGTGGTGGCAGGCACCTGTAATCCCAGCCATTAGGGAGGCTGAGGGAGGAGAATCACTTGAACCCGGGAGGCAGAGGTTGCAGCGAGCCAAGATTGTGCCATTGCACTCCAGCCTGGGCAACAAAATTAGGACTCCATCTCAAAAAAAATAATAAATGAAAGGAGGAAGTCTGATACAATGCTGTATTGCAGATATAGTACAATCTGTATTATAGGGAGATCATTTAAAGGAGGCATGGAGGAGCTAAAAGGAGAGAAGAACTGGAGGCAAGAAGATAGGGGTCACACTAACAGACATAAAACATGGGTCAGACACCATGGCTCACGCCTGTAATCCCAACACTTTGGGTGAGGTGGGTGGATCACGAGGTCAGGAGTTCGAGACCAGCCTGGCCAACATGGTGAAACCCTGTCTCTACTAAAAATACAAAAATTAGCCAGGCATGGTGGCACGCGCCTGTAATCCCAGCTACTCGGGAAGCTGGGGCAGGAGTATTGCTTGAACCCAAGAGGCGGAAGTTGCAGTGAGCCGAGATCGAGCCACTGCACTCCAGCCTGGGTGACAGAGCAAGACTTTGTCTTGGGAAAACAAAACAAAACAAAACAAAACAAAAAAAAAACATGATTCTGGCTGGGACTAAGGCAAGGGTAGCCAGGATGGAGAGGTAGGGTCCCACAGAGATGCTGGGAATGTAGAATCCACAAGAGTTGGCTGCAAGTTGGATGAGGAGCAGGGAAATGCTGAGGGAAAGAGAAGCGAGAGGAGCAAGGGTGTGGGGAGGAAGCGACCTCCACTCTGCACGCGTTGAGTTTGAGATGTGATTGCTAAAGCACAGGGGTGTGCTCTGCTCCACACGCACAATTGAGAACCAGCTCCTGCAGAAGGGAACTGAACCAAAGGCCTTGGAGGAGACTACCTGGGATGAGAAGCTGGACAAGGGCAAATCAGTGGACCAATGTGCCATGTGGTATACTGAAGGAAGGGGGGGATTCTCTGAGGAAGACGGAGAGGTGATGTCAAAGAGGAAGAAGGCAAACTAGGAAGGAACAGGGTCTTGACTCCTACTGCATTGAGAAACAAGAGGGTGGAGAAAGCCCCAGACAGGAAAGAGCAGTCGCAACGGCAAATGCGGCAGACAGGTCATCATGAGGACTTGGAACTTGCCCAAGAGAGTGGCTCAAGAGAGTGAACCAAGCCCCTGCCAATAAATAAATATTTGCAGAATGAATGAAAAACCCCTGGAAGGTGAGACTATGAGCACCATCTCCAAAGAGTGATCACTGCCGTATCGTTTTATGCCTTTCCGATCTTGTACCAGGAATCCCCATCTTCCAAGTTGTCACTGAAATGACTAAAAGAGTATGAAAGTAGAGGGCGATTACACTAGACATAGAAGAAAACGGCCGCTCAGGCCTCAGAGACCTCAAGGAACTTCTGCAAGGCATGGCGGAAATAAGGGTAGATTCAAAGAAGTGCCTGCAGACCTTTAAGTCACCATGCGCAGAGAAAAGTGGAAAACCTCAGCAAAACCCCAGCAACACCCCGAGCATTGGCAAAAGGCATATTCTGTTGCACACATCACAAGCAGGGGCATGCCAACCACTGTGCCAGGTATGGAGACACTGCAAGAACCAAGACAGATGGAACCTGGCCCTCAGGGAGCTTAATTCTGGTATGAGAGGTGGACAGTAAACAAGTAAACAAATCAAACAAGGAATCACAGAGTATGATAAGTATGATGAATGAAATAAATGGCCGGGTGCAGTGTCTCACGCCTGTAATCCCAGCACTTTGGGAGGCCAAGGCGGGTGGATCACCTGAGGTCTGGAGTTTGAGACCAGCCTGACCAACACGGAGAAACCCCGTCTCTACTAAAAATACAAAATTAGTCGGGCGTGGTGGCGCATGCCTGTAATCCCAGCTACTCCGGAGGCTGAGGCAGGAGAATGGCTTGAACCCGGCAGGCGGAGGTTGCTATGAGTCAAGATCATGCCATTGCACTCCAGCCTGAGCAACAAGAGCAAAACTCCATCTCAAAAAAAAAAAAAAAAAAAAGAAATAAACTAGGATGGGCTGGGCACGGTGGCTCACGCCTGTAATCCTAACACTTTGGGAGGCTGAGGCGGGTGGATCACCTGAGGTCAGGAGCTCAAGACCAGCCTGGCCAACATGGTGAAATCCCGTCTCTACTAAAAATATACAAAAATTAGCTGGACATGGTGGCACTCACCTGTAATCCCAGCTACTTGGGAGGCTGAGGGAGAAGGACCCCTTGAATCCATGAGGTGGGAGTTGCAGTGAGCTGAGATTGCACCACTGCACTCCAGCCTGGGTAACAGAGCAAGACTGCATCTCAAAAAAATAAAAGAAATAAACTAGCATTAGCCAATAGAAACTGGACAGGGACTAGTTAAGATGTATGGCAGTCAGTTTATCTTGCTGAAATTTTTCCAGCTTGAATTACATGACAGATCTCATGTATCATCATGTTATAGGATCTATCACATTTTGCACAGTTAGAATTTTCTCCTGTCACGTTTTGGACAGCCACCACTGCCAATGTAGGAGTGGTGGGGGAGGGGTTGTTGGAAAAAAATTCTGTGATTTGCTCCCTGAGGCTATACTTTGATTCCCTGGGTCAAAGCAGGGATGGGAAGCAAAGATGAGCCAGCAGAAGTGGAAGGGGACAGTGACCATATCCCAATGTCACAGAGTACATGCAAGAAACAATGTACAGCCATTGTTTATGCCCATTCCTTATTTCTCCTGATAATACAGCCTGCTCCAGGCACAGCAAGGATGCTCAACCCAAGTCCCTCCCAGAATTTTCAAGTGGGAGACAGGGAGGACGCTTCCTCTTTGGCCAAGCAGCTGTGAGGATATGAGCTTAGAGATGATGATGCTTTTTCCCTGCTGTGTAAAGAGGCTTAACTGCACAAAGAGACAATGAAGCCAACACACCCAGAGCAGTGGGGATAAGAGGTGGAGAAAATGCACCCTGCCGGTCCGGCTGTCCCTGCGGCCAGCTGCACCCCATCACTTCCTATGCTTTGGTTCTCTGAGCCTCTTCCCTTTTCTGCCTAAACTGCTTTCAGGTGAGTTTCTGCAATTTGCAACTATATTAGAGTTCTCCAGAGGAAAAGAACCAACAGGGTGCGTGCGTGTGTGTGTGTGTGTGTGTGTGTGTGTGTGTGTGTGTGTGTGTGTGTAGAGAAAGAGAGAGACAGAGACAGAGAGAGATTTATTTTAAGGAATTGGCCTGTGCAATTATGGAGGCTGAAACTTCCCAAGATCTGCCGTCAGCAAGTTGAAGACCCAGGAGTATACATTCCAGTCTGAAAGCCACAGGCTCAGGACCCAAGAAGAGCAGATGTTTCTGTTTGAGACCAAAGACAGAAAAAGACCAATGTCCTGCTCCCCACAGTCAGGCAAGAAGAGGTTTCCTATTACTCAGCCTTTGTGTTCTACCCAGGCCTTCAACTGATGGGATGCAGCTCACCCACAGTAGAGAGAACAATCGGCCTCACTCAGTCTACAGGTTCAAATTCTAACCTCGTCCAGAAACACCTTCACAGACACAGCAGAATAATGTTTGATCAGATATCTAGGCATCTAGTGGCCCAGTTGAGCTGACACATAAAATGACCATCAGAGTAGCCTAAGTGTCTAATCGTGATGACGTAGCTGAAATCACACAGAGTGGGGGATCATATCACCACCTACTCCTGAAATCAAGGCTGTACTAAACAAAGCAAGGGCCCTTCGATGGCAGGCTTGAACTTGCGCTGCTCCTACCATTTAGCACAGGCGACCCAAGCTAACCTCAGGGGCAAAGATCCCTGCCATGTTTGCCTCATTCAGAGCTCTCTCTGTTTCCTAAGGCTCCTAGCATCAAAATAGGCTTTTGGGGATTGGCTGTTTACTGGCTAGGGTGAGCTAAGCTGCTGTGACAAGTAGACCTAAAGATGTAAATTGGCTCAAACACAGGAGTTTATTTCTCACTCACATAAGCGACTACAGCATGTGTTTTCAGCTGATGGGCAGCTCTCTGCCATAGGGTGATGCAGGGATCCAGGCTCCCGTCATGGCTCTCCCATACAGCCTAGTTGTCATCTACATCTTGCCAGCAGAAGGGAAAAGGGAATTCTCAGAAGCCTTGGCCAGAGTGGCACACATCACTTTAGGTCTTGTTCCATTGGTGGGAGCTACTGAAACGGCCACACTAAACTGCAAAGAAGGCTGGAAAATGTAATCTGGTCTTGCATCTTGTTATAACTTCCATCACTACAAAAGGGGAACATGATTGGGGTGGGCAGAAAAATCTGCTTTCTGAGAGAACTAAATGGCCGGCACTGGGGCATTTGGATTCTAGTTCTAGACCAGGATTTCTTAATCTTGACACCATTGGTATTTTAGACTGGAAAATTCCTTTTGCAGAGAGGAGGCCGTCCGGGCATTGTAGGATGTTTAGCAACATCCCTGGCCTCTACCCACCTGATGCCAGTAGCTCCCTCAACCCCAGTCATGACAATGGAAAATGTCTGTAAACATTGCCACGTGTCCTTTGGACACAAAATCACCCTCCATTGTTCTAGACAACAAGAGGAATGGTCAGAATCTTCTGTCAACCGGAGATGAAATGTAATGAAGTGGCATGCTCACACTTCCTCTCTGTCACTTGGAAAGTGTGGCTACTAGTTTTTGCTCACGACATTGACTGAATAGCTGAGATGCTGACTTGAAGTTTCAGAGAGAACTGAGCAATAATGACTTTGAGCCCTCAGACTCTTTAGTGAGAGAGTAATGCCATGAGAATAATGCCCAGGGATTCTGCAAATGCTCATCACAGCCAGAACAGCACGAAAGGAAATGCCCTGTTAAGCTTCTTCACTTCACGCCACACAAAAGTCAGAACAGGCCAGGTGCAGTGGCTTGTACCTGTTATCCTAACACTTGGGGAAGCCAAGACAGGAGGATGGCTTGAGCACAGGAGTTCGAGACCAGCCTGGGCAACGTGGTGAGACCGTCTCTACAAAAAATTTTAAAAATTAGCTGGGTATTTGCTAGGCGTGGTGGCTCACACCTGTAATCCCAGCACTTTGGGAGGCCAAGGTGAGTGGACCACCTGAGGTCAGGAGTTCGAGACCAGCCTGACCAACATGATGAAACCCCATTTCACTAAAAATACAAAAATTAGCTGGGCATGGTGGCGCGTGCCCGTAGTCCCAGCTGCTCCGGAGGCTGAGGCAGGAGAATTGCTTGAACCCAGGAGGCGGAGGTTGCAGTGAGCTGAGATCGCACCACTGCACTCCAGCCTGGGTGACAGAGTGAGACTCTGTCTCAAAAAAAAAAAAAAAAAAAAAAAAAAATTAGCTGGGTATGGTGGCATGTCCCTATAGTCTCAGCTACTTAGGAGGCTGAGGAGGGGGAATCACTTGAGCCCAGAAATTTGAGGCTGCAGTGAGCCATGATCGCGCCACTGCACTCCAGCCTGGGTGACAGAGCAAGACCTTGTCTCAAAAAAAAAAAAAAAAAAAAGGCAAACTCATACTGGCTTTTCTGCAATGAACAGACTTTCTGAGTTATTTGTGTGGATTCTCTGAAACTTCTGTGAGAGACAAGATTTTTTGATACTTGCCTAACACAAGATGATGTTTGTAAACACTTGTAAAGTTCTTGTTATTTCTGAACATTGTGAGCTAGAGAGTAGACAGACCCCTAGGAAAGATATTTCTTTGCAGGAAATGGACTGCCCTATTATAACAAGTGAAAATTCTTTGCAGCCTGGTGAAAACCAGAAATAATACCATCCAGCAAAGCTTCAGGATGCTTTACCTCCTAGAAACCCAGCCATATTGTTCTAACTTCATAGGAAACTGATTTTCTGGCTGTAGCTGATGGGGATTACTTCTTGTTCCATGAGACAAGCTGCAGTCTCAGACAATGAACTCTAGGTTCCTATGTCACTGCCAGCATAAAATATTAGTCTCCTGATTCATGGAGAATATGCTAGACTCTTGAACATTTAGTAAAGACAGTTACATAAGTATTTTTTATTAGAAAGCTACTTGTGAGAGATACAAGGTCATAATCAATAAGGCTCCATTTGAAACACTGCTGAGAAAAGAGAATAGAGACTTTTTTTTTGCTGCTGGAGTTGCAGACTTATGTCAGACTGAGATTTGTGTGCAAATATCTAAGTATTCATACTCCTCTGGCTGAGTGCAGTGGCTCATGCCTATAATCCTAACACATTGGGAGGCCAAGGTGGGAGGATCCTTTGGGGCCAGGAGTCCAAGACCAGCCTGGGCAAAATAGCGAGACTCTCTCTCTACTAAAAAATACAAAATAAGCCAAGTGTGGTGGCATACACTGTAGTCCCAGCTGCTCAGTAGGCTGAGTTGGGAGGATCCCTTGAATCCAGGAGTTCAAGGCTGCAGTGAGCTATGATCATGCCACTGCACTCCAGCCTAGGCAACAGAATAAGACCTTATCTCAAAAAAAAAAAAAAAAAAAGTACTCCGGGTCAGAACAAGCATTTAGTATTTCACAAACCCATGTCCATCATTCTCTCCAAACAGGCCTGAAAACACTAGACTTTTAGGCTTTTTACCAGTTTCTACATAGTCTGGAAGCAAGAATGAATAAATCGGGTAAGTAATCTTGTGTTGCCGAGTGATTATTCTAATTTCAAGGTGAACCTGTCACCCTCCTGCTCAGAATCTGTCCTATAGGCCATTCCCATGGCCTACAGGGAGTGTCCAGCACCTCACCCAGCCAGAGACTGGCTCTCTGTAGTCTGGCCTCTGCTTCCTTCTCTACCCTATCCGCTGCTGGCCCAGACTTCCTCTGTCGCCTCGAGCCCCAAAGAACCAAGTGCAGAGCCATGAACACACCACGACATGTCAGGCCCCTGCATTGCTCAAATTTCTCCCTCCCTAACCCCCGAAGCTTGGTGACTACTTGTTCAGGCTTCAGAAATCAAGTCACATGTTACATTTTCCAGAAAGGCTTCCTGACTCGCACTGTAGCCTGCCAGAAGAACCAGCCATTCCCTCCCCTATATTCCTCAGGTCACCTGTAGGTTTTTATCACCCAGAATACTCTAGAGCACTCTGTTGCATACATTGCTTAACTGTGTGCCTTGTCCCTCTGAAACCATGAGCTCTGAGGACAGGGACAGTGTCTTATTCTTCTTGGGAGCCCCAGTGCCTGACACAGGATCTGGAGAATGCTTACTCACTAATAAGAGTTTATTGAGGCCAGGCATGGTAGCTCACGCCTGTAATCTCAGCACTTTGGGAGACTGAGGTTGGAGGATTGCTTCAGCCCCAGAGTTTGAGACCACCCTGGGCAACACAATGAGTCTCTGTCTTTATGAAAAATTTGCTGGGCATGATGGCATGCCTGTAGTCCTAGCTACTTGAGAGGTTGAGGCAGGAGAATCACTTGAGTCCAGGAGTTTGAGACTACCGTGAGCTATCATCATGCCACTGCACTGCAGCCTGGGCAACAAAGCAAGACCCCATCTCTTAAAAAATAATAATAAATAAATAATTGTTTTAAAAAATGAGTTTATTGAACAAAAAAATGAACAATACTGCACATGCAAATGCTGATATGTCACTCTTCATTTTTTAAATTGTGGTAAAAAATATACATAACATAAAATTTACTATCTCAACCATTTTTTAGTGTACAATTCAGTAGTGTTAAGTACATTCACTTTTTTTTTTTTTGAGACAGAGTCTCACTCAGTTGCCCAGGCTGGAGTGCAGTGGTGTGATCTCAGCTCACTGCAACCTCCACCTCCTGGGTTCAAGCAATTCTCTGCCTCAGCCTCCCGAGTAGCTGGGATTACAGGCGTGTGACACCATGCCTGGCTAATTTTTGTATTTTTAGTAGAGACGAGGTTTCGCCATGTTGGTCTCAAACTCCTGACCTCAGGTGATCCACCTGCCTCAGCCTCCCAAAGTGCTGGGATTACAGGTGTGAGCCACCGCGCCTGGCCACATTCACATTATTATGCAACCATCACCACCATCTGTCTACAGAACTCTCCCCATTTTAGAAAACTGAGACTCTCCATCTATCTACAGAACTCCACCTCCTTCTTAGGAAACAAAAACTCTACCCATTAAACAGTAACTCCCTATTCTCTTATCCTAGCCTCTGGCAACCACCATTCTACTTTTATTCAATTTAATTTAATTTTTTGTAGAGAGAGGTTCTCACTATGCTGCCCAGGCTGGCCTCAAACTCTCAGCCTCCAGCAATCCTCCTGCCTTGGCCTCTCAAAGTGCTGAGATTATAGGCATGACACTGCACTAGGCCCACCATTCTACTTTCTGTCTCTATGAAATTAACCACTCTAGGTATCTCATATAAGTAGAATCTTACAATAGCTCTTCTTTTGTGTCTGGCTTATTTCATTTAGCATAATGTCCTCAAGGTTTAGCCATGTTGTAGCATTTGTCAGGATTTCCTTCTTTTCAAGGCTGGATAACATTCCACTGTCTGTATATTCCACATTTGTTTATCCATCATCTATTGATAGACACTTGGGTTGCTTCCTCCTTTTGGCTATTGTGAAGAATGTTGCTGTGAACATGGGGTTACAAGTATCTGACTGAGTCCCTGCTTTCATCTCTTTTGGGTATACAACCAGAGGTGGAATTGCTGGATCATACGGAAATTCCATCTTTAATTTTTTTGAGGCACCACCATATTGTTTTCCATAGCTGCCGCGCCATTTTACATTCCCACCAGCAGGACACAAGGGTTCTAATTTCTCCACATCCTGGCTAACACTTTTTATTTTCTGTTAGGAGGCTTCTCTTCTACTGACGCATGAAAAAAGGCAAGAGCACAACTGTGGTAGGCAGAACAATGCCCCTCTCCCCAAGGAGACTCACAACCGTATCCTCCAAACCGCTGAATATGTTACTCTACGTGGCAAGAGGGACATTGCAGATATGATTGTATTAAGGATCTTAAGATGGGAACATTATACGAGAATACCTGTGTGAGCCTACTGTAATCACAAAGGTCCTTATAAGATGGGGGCAGGAGGATCAGGGAGAGAAAGATAAAAACAAAAACAGGCCAGAGTGATGTGATTGCCGGAAGGGGCCATGAGCCATGGAATTCGGGCAACTCCTAGAAGCTGGGACAGGTGAGGAAACGAATTCTCCTGAGAGCCTGTGGAAGGCGGGCAGCTCTGCACACTTTGACTTTAGCCTTGCGAGACCCACTTCAGACTTCTGACCTCCAGAATTGTGAGGTAATAGAACTGTGTTGTTTTAAGCTGCCAAGTTTGTGGTTATTGGTTACAGCAGCTCTTGGTACCTAATAGAACCACCTAATCGAAAAACAGACAAAAGATGTGATCAGGCATTTAACTGAAAAGGAAAGAGATGGGCCGGTAAACAGATGAAGAGATGGTCAACAGCACCAGCTGTCTTAGTCATCTCTGGCTACCATAACAAAATACCATAGGCTGTGGGGCTTATACTGCAGTCATTTATTTTCTCACAGTCCTGGAGGCTGGAAGTTGCAGGGAACCAAGTCAGGTTCCTGCAAGGGCACTGTTCTTGGCTTGTACGCAGCCGTCTTCACGCTGTGTTCTCACATGGCGTTTTTGGTGGACTGGGTGGCACAAACTCTCCATGGTCTTCTTACAAAGGCGTTAATCCCATACTCAGGACTTCAACTAAATCTAATTACCTCCCAAAGTTCCCATCTCCAAGTATCTTCACCCTGGGGATTAAGACTTCAATATACAAATTTTGGGGGACATAATTCAGTCCATAGCATTTCACCCCAGTGCCTACCCCAAAATTCGTTTCCTTAAAGCATACAAAATACATTTATTCCATCCCAACATAACCAAAAGTCTTAACTCATTCCAGCAACAACCCTAAAGTCTAAAGTCCAAAGTCTGATCTGAATGTTATCTAAATCAGATATGGGTGAGACTCAAGGTATGATTTATCCCGAGAAAACATTCCTCTCCAGCTATGAACCTGTGAAGCCAGACAAGTAAGCACTGTATTATGTGCTTACAAAATACATTGGTGGGACAGGCATAGGATGAACATTCCCATTTCAAAAAGGAGAAATAAAAAAGAAGGAAGGAGTGACAAGTTCCAAGTAAGCAAAAACCCAGCCTATGGTATTTATGTAAATGAAGGCCCAAATTAGATTCCATTTTAGTTGGCCAGGTAATCAGAAAAAATTAATAAGCTTATCAATAAAAGCATTGGAGGGGAGCAGAGGATATGGATGAGGGGAATCCAGTGCTACAGGGGAGGGGCAGTAATTTGCTGTAGCCACTTTGGAAAATAATCCAGCATTAATCTTAAAGTTAAATAATTCCACTCCTAGGACTATACCAGCTGTAGGAGGAGAATGTGTAAGAATATTTATAGGCCAGGCGTGGTGGCTTATGCCTGTAATCCTAGCACTTTGGGAGGCCAAGGCAAGCGGAGCACGAGGTCAAGAGATCGAGACCATCCTGGCCAACAAGGTGAAGCCCCATCTCTACTAAAAATACAAAAATTAGCCAGGTGTGGTGGCGCGTGCCTGTAGCCCCAGCTACTCCAGAGGCTGAGGCAGGAGAATCGCTTGAACCCAGGAGGTGAAGGTTGCAGTTAGCCAAGATTGCACCACTGCACTCCAGCCTGGGTGACAGAGCGAGACTCTGTCTCAAAAAAAAAGAATATTTATAGCAGCGCCCTTCACAATAGCAAAAACCTTCAACTTGAATGGCCGTCTAGAGGCGAGTGGAGAAATAAATCAAGATACAAAGGACACAGAATGAATGAACTCCAGTGACAGGCAGCAATGAGGATGATTCTTACCAATACAATAGTACATGGGGAAAAAAGTCTCTTCAAAAAAAAATAAATACTGCAGGATGTATTTTTATCAAGTTAGAAACAACCAAAATAGAAATAGCCACCCTTTAGGGACAAATATAAATAAAATACAACGGCTTAAAAATGTGGAAACAGAGGAAATGTGGGGTGGGGGTAGGATAAAGCAAGGCTGGGTATGATTTGAAGTTAAAATGTGGACAACAGGTACATGTAGTTTCAACAGACTAGTCTCCAGTTTTGTGTATTTTTGAAATTTTCCATTATAAAAAAGAAAGTTTAAAATAATATGAAGAGAAAAGGAAGGAATGATGAACATCGGATTCAGGATGCAGATATTGACCTGGGGGGAGGCAGAGCAATGGGACGGCAGAGAACCCTATGAGTCAGTCGCTTCTTGTCAAGGATCTGGCTTGGTTCTGATCTGTTTTGCATGGTGAGTTCATGGACACCTCTTATGTAACAGATTAAATAACCAAATTAAAGCAAGCCATTCATGGAGCAATGAAGAAATAATTAGAGAATAGAGGGGAAAAGCACGAAGGCAGCTCGCCCACAGTTCTCAGTGGCACTCAGTGGATGGGTCCCAAGATGCATCCTTCTGGTGTTCTGTTTGCAAGAAGAGAGCTTACACGTCATGGAGACCTGGATGCCAGTTCTCCTGCCCTCCACTGGCTCTCTCTCCTGCAAAGGACATTTCTCTCGTCAGTGTTTCTGAACATCTGACAGTATGCTGTCTGCCAAAGGCCTGGGCGAGGTATCCTACGGCTTCTAGGCTCCTGATTAAAAGCTGGGCTGGATGTTTGGGAAGTCACACAGGCGTTTTTTTGTACTGTCTAGTTTTTGGATGAAAATGTAGGGGTTTGCATTCATCCCTGGCATACGTCATTATTTAGGAACTCTGAAACATTTTACCTGGTCACCAAAAGAAGTCACCAGGGTTGGGGCCAGGCGCAGTGGCTCACACCTGTAATCCCAGCACTTGGAGAGGCCGAGGCAGGTGGATCACCTAAGGTCATGAGTTCGAGACCAGCCATGGCTAACATGGCGAAACCCCATCTCTACTAAAAATACAAAAATTAGCCAGGTGTGGTAGCAAATGCCAGTAATCCCAGCTAATCAGGAAGCTAAGGTATGAGAATCAGTTGAACCTGGGAAACAGAGGTTGCAGGGAGCTGAGATCGTGCCACTGTACTCCAGCCTGGGTGACAGAGGGAGACTCTGTCTCAAAAAAAAAAAAAAAGAAAGAAAGAAAGAAAAAGAAATAAAATAACTCACCAGGTTTGGAAGAGCTGCCAAAAGAGATGTGGGCTAACCCGGGCACCCTAGAAAAGGGGTGGGGTGTGTCTTCTTTGAGAAGAAAATAAACTTACAAAAAAAAAGTTATGGCCGGGTGCGGTGGCTCACGCCTATAATCCCAGCACTTTGGGAGGCCGAGGCGTGCGGATCACCAGGTCAGGAGATCGAGACCATCCTGGCTAACATGGTGAAACCCCGTCTCTACTAAAAAAAAATACAAAAAATTAGCCGGGCGTGGTGGTGGGCGCCTGTAGTCCCAACTACTCGGGAGGCTGAGGCTGGAGAATGGCGTGAACCCGGGAGGCAGAGCTTGCAGTGAGCTGAGATTGCGCCACTGCACTCCAGCCCGGGCGACAGAGTGAGACTCCGTCTCAAAAAAAAAAAAAAGTTATTCAATTATACGTAGTGCTATAGTTTAGATGTTTGTTCCCAAAAACCTCATGCCAAAATGTATCCCCAATTTGGGGGGTGGGGCCTAAGGGGAGGTGTTTGGGTCATGGGGACAGATGCCTCATGAATAGAATAATTCCTTGGGGTGGTTGGGAGTGAATGAGCTCTCGCTCCATTAGTCGCTGCCAGAACTGGTTGTTGAAAAGAGCCCCGCTGTCTCTCACCTCCTCTCTTGCCATGTGATCTGCACACACCAGGTCCCTCTCACCATCTGCCATGAGTGGAAGCACCCCAAGGCCCTCACCAGATGCCTAGTCTTGAACTTTTCCAGACATCAGAATCATGAGCCAAATAAACCTTTTTTCTTTATAAGTTACCCAGTCTCAGCTGTTCCTTAAAGCAACACAAAACAGATTAAGACACTTGGTAAATCATGGTAAGGAATACTTTATTCAGGACCATTGCAATAGGCGTAGGGACCATTGCAATAGGCGTAGGGACCACTGCAATAGGCGTAGGGACCACTGCAACAGGGTCTTGCAGTAGGGTGAGAGATTGGGCTCAACTCTGAATACAGCTGGTGCAAGTGGGAGTTTATAGCCAAGGAGCAGGGTGGGGGTCAGTGGATGGGAAATTACTAAGAGGAAACATCAGAGGTAAGGGGGATTCTGGCTAAACACACCTAACAGGATTCTTGCTGAAGACAGGCCAGGGTAAACCAGATGTCACCTGTGGGATGGTGGAGGCTGAGGAACCTGATCTGATATTAAGGGTGAGGGGATTCTTGCTAAATTGACTTATCAGGGTTCTTTGCTAAACTGGATTTTACATGGAAGTGCACAGATGAGCCTAGGAAAAGGCTCAGGAGCCTGACTAAAGTTTGGTCAAGCAGAGAACCTCTGTCAACTAATGGACAGGGATCTCTTTGTTGTGTGAGTGTGTGTGAGTGTGTATGTGTGTGTGTGTGTGAGTGTGTGTGAGAGGGTGATTGTGTCTGTGTGAGTGTGTGTGTGTATTTGGTGTCCCCTCACAGTCAGTACTTGCAGTGACACCCTAAATTCCTCTGAGTCTAAAAATGGTTCTGTCCTCTTGGAAATCTTAATGAGACCTCAGGAGACAAAAACTCTCATTTACCTCCTCCCCACATCCCAGCTCTTCTGGCTCTTCTCAAAGCGTGGTCCCCAACCTGACCAGCAGCATCTGCATCCCTGGAAACTCCTTGGAAATGCACATGCCCTGCCCTGCTGAATCAGACACTCTGGGAGTGGTGCTCAGCAGTCTGTGCCTTAACAAGCCCTCCAGGGGATTCCGATGCATGCTCAAGTTTGAGCACCACCTAAACCAGTGGTGCATTGTACCCGTTCCTGGATTCCTTCTTGCTTCATTACCTTTCCAGACAATATTTCACAGGTCATGGTGTCCAGGACCTACTATCATCCATCTTGCCACATCCCTCCATCACAAATGAATGCCCTAGGAAACCTTAGCAGGGGATCGACCTCAACCCCCATTTCTTGAGATGTCGGGAGCAAGCAGAGCAAACCTCATAGCCACAGGATGCCACTCCGAGCTCCTGTCTCCTGCCTCTGCAGAAGCTTCCCAGCTATGGTCCCTTGGCCAGCTCTCTCCACACGCCCATGCCCTGCTTTTCTCCCCTGCATTTTAGCAGGTAGTTTTGATGGCATTGAAAAAAAGAAAGTAAGACTGTAAGGCCAAAACTCCTCCAATTTCTCTTCCATCTGCAAACTTGTTTGCATCTCTCCTCCTCCTTTTCTTTTTTTTTTTCTTTTTTTTTTTTTTTTTTTGAGACGGAGTCTCACTCTGTTGCCCAGGCTGGAGTGCAGTGGTGCAATCTCGGCTCACTGCAAGCTCCGCCTCCTGGGTTCACGCCATTCTCCGGCCTCAGTCTCCCAAGTAGCTGGGACTACAGGCGCCCGCCACCACGCCCGGCTAATTTTTTGTGTGTGTGTTTTTTTTTTTTTTTAGTTGAGACGGGGTTTCACTGTGTTAGCCAGGATGGTCTCGATCTTCTGACCTCGTGATCTGCCCGCCTCTGCCTCCCAAAGTGCTGAGATTAAAGGCGTGAGCCACCGCGCCTGGCCTCCTCCTCCTTTTCTGAATCAGTGTGAGTCTACCTGGCGCACATCAGTGGCTCATCCCTCCACCTGTACCAGGTCATGTCCCCACATGGGCCCAGGGGACTCCGGCCTCACCTGTGCTTCCTCCCTTCCCAGGTTCTCTTATGTTTAAAAACAAAGAGCAACGTTTTCAAACACATTATTTTTAGAGACAGGGTCTCACTCTGTCACCCAGGCTGGAACGCAGTGGCGGGATCATAGTTCACTGCAACCTTGAATTCCTAGGCTCATGAAATCCTCCAGCTTTAGCCTCTCAGGTAGGTGAGACTACAAGTGCATGCCACCACACCCAGGAAATTTGTCTTTTTATTTTTAGAGACAGGATCTTGCTATGTTGCCCAGGCTGGTCTTGAACTCCTGGGCTCAAGTGATGCTCCTGCCTTGGCCTCCCAAAGTGCTGGGATTACAGACGTGAGCCACTATGCCTGGTCCAAATTTTAAAAAAATATAAACTGAGAATCTATATTCTCTAACATAGTGCAGACATAGTTTTGAATTCCAGCTCTCCAATGACTATCAAGGAGGTATTGGTCAAGTTATTTACTTTTTCTATATTCCAGCTTCTTCTGCTATAAAAAAGAGGTATCATAACACCTTTTGTATGATTATTAAGAAAAGGGTTAAATATTACAAGTGTAAATTGTTTTTTTGTGTGTGCTTTTTGTTTGTTTTTGAGACAGACTCTCACTCTGTCGCCCAGGCTGGAGTGTAGTGGCGCTATTTCGGCTCACTGCAACCTCCACCTCCCGGGATCAAGCGATTCTCCTGCCTCAGCCTCCTGAGTAGCCAGGACTACAGGTGTGCGCTACCACGCCCAGCTAATTTTTGTATTTTTAGTAGAGATGGGGTTTCACTGTGTTAGCCAGGATGGTCTTGATCTCCTGACCTTGTGATCCACCCACCTTGGCCTCCCAAAGTGCTGGGATTACAGATGTGAGCCACCACGCCTGGCCCAAATACAAATTTTTTTGGGGGGCGGGGGACGGAATTTCGCTCTTGTTGCCCAGGCTAGAATGCAGTGGGGCAATCTCAGCTCACTGCAACCTCCACCTTCTGGTTTCAAGCGATTCTTCTGCCTCAGCCTCCCGAGTGGCTGGGATTATAGGCACGCTACCACGCCCGGCTAATTTTTGTAATTTTAGAAGAGACGGGGTTTCACCATGTTGGCCATGCAGGTCTCAATCTCTTGACCTCGTGATCAGCCTGCCTGGGCCTCCCAAAGTGCTGGGATTACAGGCGTGAGCCACCGTGCCCAGCCCAAATACAAAATTTTTTATCAACGTGATAAGAGCTTTACATGTCGAATAAAAATATTTACAGCTTGATTCATATGTTAGATTTTTTTATTTAAACATTTATATAATATGAATGATCTTTAAATTTCATTAGGCATCTTATGGTTCAAATCCTTACAACATGATCAGAAACTGAAATGGATGTTCCAAGTAAAGTCATGATGAGAATTTTTTAACTCCAGATTTGATGGTGAGAAAAGTCCAATGTTTCTATATTACAGAAATTACTTGCTTATAAGAGAATGATTCTTGAGAGGATAAATTCCATGATTATCTCTTGAATAAGGTGATCTCCCTTGTTAAAAACCTAAAAACAACAGCAACATCAACAGCCTTCTCTGCCCTGTGCCCCTCTGGTTATCGTCCTATTCCCAATTGAATTTCTTGACAGAACAAGCTAGAATCACGCTCTCTACTTCTTTACCTGCCTTCTGGTTGCTCTCTCATTCCCTGGAAACTGATTTCCTGAAGATCATCAATCAGTAGCTTCCATGTCAACAAATCCAATAGGCATTTTAACTCTCTGTTTCATTCCATCCCTTTCATTGAGCACCTGCCCTATACTGAGTTCCTGGCATGAAGCTAAGCCATTGGAGGTGGCCATGGAGTTGCTTCATTCGGCAAGTATTTATGGGGCTCTTCCAGTGTGCCTGCTGCTGTGCTGTGTCGGCACTGATGGACAACGGCTCCCACTAATAACAATCTGGCCTTGAGAAACTTATAGCCATTACTGTAGAGTCTGGTGCAGACAATGAGACTCAAAGAACACATGAGAGGGACTCCTGACTTTAGCCGGTGAGAGCCAAGGGAATCCTAGAAGCCATCCCTGAGGAGGAAACACGAGTTTAGTCTAAAGGTCAAGGAGGGATTAACCAATGAGGGGATGAAGAAGGATGGCCTGGGCAGAAGCGCAGCACAGGAGAAGCACAGTACAGGATGTGCTTTCCTATTCACAGAGCCTTACAGTCACAGAAGGGGACGTGGGGGCATTGGGGGAGGCTTCCTGAGGGAGGTAATATCTACACCGAGCCTTAAGGGATGGCCAGGTATCTATTAAGGAGGTGAAGGACACCCTAGGAAGATAACGCCGCATGTACAAAGGCACAAAATGTGCTGTCTTGGGAGTGTGGTAGGGAATGTGGAATGATGACTGACGTGAAGGTCATGAGGACACGGTAGCACCTCGGGATATCAATGCCATGGTATGCAGTTTGGACTGAAAGTGACAGAAATCACTGAAGGGGAGAGGGAGAGAGAGATTCCCTTCTACAATGATCACTCCAACTGTTTTGTGGAAGATGCATCAGAGGAAGCAAGGCTGGAGGTGGGGAGACAAGTTAGAAAGAAGGTTAGGGTGAAAAATGACAGATCCTCAACCAAGGCAGTGGCTGTAGGAAGGGGAAATATTTTAAACGCAGGACCGGCAGGGCACGGTGGCTCACGCCTGTAAGCCCAGCACTTTGGGAGGCCGAGGCGGGCAGATCATGAGGTCAAGAGATCGAGACCATCCTGGCCAACATGGTGAAATCCCGTCTCTACTTAAAAATACAAAAATTAGCTGGGCATGGTAGCATGTGCCTTGTAGTCCCAGCTACTCGGGAGGCTGAGGCAAGAGAATCGCTTGATCTTGGGAGGTGGAGGTTGCAGTGAGCCGAAATGGCACCACTGCACTCCAGCCTGGGTGACAGAGCAAGATTCCGTCTCAAAAAAAAAAAAAAAAAAAAAAAAAAAGGAGGATCAAGGCTAGGGACGGTGGCTTATGCCTATAATTCCAACACTTTGGGAAGCTGAGGCTGGTGAACCTCGTGAGCTTAGGAGCTCGAGACCAGCCTGGGCAACATAGTGGAACCCCGTCTATACAAAAAACACAAAAATTAGCCTGTCATGGTGGTGCATGCCTATAGTCCCAGCAACTATGGAGGCTGAGGGTGGAAGATCACCTGAGCCTGGGAGGTCAAGGCTGCAGTGAGCCATGATCATGTCACTGCATTCTAGCCTGAGTGACGGGAGTGAGACCTTGTCTAAAAAAAAATATGTAGGACCTTAACAATGCTAGCAGACCTAAGCGTGAATCTCAACACTGCCCTTTACTACCTGTGTGACCTTGGGCAAGTCATTTAACCTCTCTAATATTCCATTTCCTCACCTGGGAAATCAGGACAATAACAAAGCCTACCTCGCAGCTGCGGAAAGGATGAATTGCCTAATATATGCAAAGAACACAGCCCAAGACCGAGCACACAGGAAATGCACAGCAAATGAGAGCTCCCATCCTTGGCATCATTGACTATCCTTGGTTAACCAGATGCAGGTTAAACAAAGAGTGCACAATGACTCCCGGGTTTCTGGCCTGCTGTTACTAAAAGCAGAGACAGGAGTGGGTAGATTGGGAGGGAGGCCTGGAAAAGGATGCGCTCATTTGTTGAGCATGAAGTGCTCACTATTGGAAGAGATGATCCTCCATGGGTCCCTTGCACCCTCACACATCTTGTTGTGTATGCCAAGATTGCAAGACCCTGACCATTTTTAACCTGGGCCACTTCTCAGTGCTGTGTTTATACCGAGCCGCCTTGAGGGATGAGGTACCATCTCCCTGGAGGAGGAAAAGCAGGCTTGCTTACTCCTCCCTGCATAAGCAGCTCCAGGCTCAGTGTTCCTCAGCTATGACGCTAACCAGCTGCCTGTGGAACATCCATCTGGGCCCCCCATGTTGCCCCTGTGAGACTTGGAGGCAAATATGCTGATGCACATGCTTCTTGCTGTGCTCTCAGTAACAAAGTCCTATGTTTCTGACCCCAGAGTGTCATGTCTTCTGTCAGCATCCATGAATCAATGACAGGTTAATTTATTAGCTTATAAGTTGGAAAGAGTCATCAGTGTGTACATGGCAAGTAAAGCCATGATTACAAATAGTATTGCCCAGAAAGCACGTTGGTAACGTGCCTGTAGTGCCAGAAACACAGGTGACTGAAACAGGAGTGTCCTTGAGCCCGGGAGTTCAAGGCTGCAGTGAGCTATGATTGCACCACTGCACTCCAGCTTGGGTGACCCTGTCTCCAATAAATAAATAAATAAATAGCATTGCCTAGGAAGAGATACGGGGTAGTACCCTGCGTAACGGCAACAAGTAAAGAATGAGGGTAAGAAAAGGAGCTCCCAGGAGAACTCAAGAAAGAAACCTAGAGGAGAGTAGTTCCTCGCAAGCCAAGGGAGTAGAGTTTCAATCAAAAGAGTAGGCAACAGGATCAGATGCTGCTTAAAAGTCAAGTAAAATGAAGATTGAATGTGGCCACTGAGTTTAGCGACTAGGTCACTTCTTTAGCTGTTGCTAAAGGCTAAAGTCAAGAGGCATTTTAGTGACATGGTGTGGCCAGAAGCCAAACTGAAGTAGGTGAGGAATGAATGGAGGTAAAGAAAGAATGACAATAGGCTGGGCGTGGTGACTCATACCTGTAATTCCAGCACTTTGGGGGCCCATGGCCTGAGGATCGCTTGAAGCCAAGAGTTCAAGACCAGCCTGGGCAACATGGTAAAACCGTCTCTACAAAAAAAATTACAAAAATTAGCTAGGCATGGTGGCGTGCACCTGTGATCCTGGCTACTTGGGAGGCTGAAGTGGGAGGCTAGCTTGAGTCCGGGAGGTCAAGGTTGCAGTGAACTGTGATGGTGCCACTGCACTCCAGCCTGGGCGTCAGGGTGAGACCCTGTCTCAAAAAAAAGAAAGAAGGGAGGGAGGAAGACAGAGAGAGAAAAGGAAGGAAGGGAGGAAGGAAGGACGGAAGGGAGGGAGGGAGGGAGGGAAACTAAAAATCTTAGCTGAAGAGAAAGGATAAAGTTGGGGCACTGGTGACTGAAGCAGGCAGAGGCAAATGAAATTTTTCAAATAGATGGAAGAGACTTGAGTAGAGCATATCTTGAAGAGAACAAGCCAGAAAATAGGAAAAGTCAGGGTAAAAAAATTAAGAGCAAGAGGAGGAGGATAGAATCAGGTCTCTGAAAAAGAGAAGAGGGCTAACATTCAGATCCCAAGTGAGGGGCTGGTCTGGCCCCTCTCCCACTGAAATGGCATTTGCCCCAACCACACACCCTCAAGCAGGCCAACAGACTATCTAGGTTGTGTGGTCTGTCTCCAGGTGGGTAGAGCTCACTGTCTGTAGGGAGGGGCCTGGTCAATAGGTTTCCTTGGTGGCCACTTGTCTGGTGGTCCTGCAGACCAGAGATGAGAGACACATAAGTATTTTTCAAGCTGGGTTCTCTGGAGATGCCAGCAGGTGTGTTCTCCTATACAAAGGGTTCAGGTAAGTTTGGAAAGTGCTGTCCAAGCCCTGCAAAGCCAGCTTGTAGGAAGGCTGAGTGTACTCTGCTGGCAGAGATGGACATTTGGGAGTGGGGTGGCCAAAGGGAAGAGAATGCCTGCAGGAGAGATGCCAGGACTCATACTCAAGGTACTCAGGGATAACGGAGAAGACACCTATGGAAAACCCTGTGATCACAGAGCAGGAAGAGGAACTCTCATTTGCAGAACACCTCTACTCTGCTTGAAGTTTATATATTGACAAAGATTCTTTGCTTGGCCAAACTTTAGTCAGGCTCCCAAACCTTCTCCTAGACCCTCTGTGCACTTCCATGTAAAATCCAGTTTTAGCAAACAACCCTGTTAAGCCAGTTTAGCAAGAGCCCTCCATCTTGTATATCTGATCATCTTCAATATCTGATTAGGTTTATCATCTCCGACTCTCCCCCAGGTGATCTCTGGTCACCTGGCCTGTCTAAAGCAAGAATTCTGTTAGGTTGGTGTTGTGAGTGCCACAAAGTCAGAAATAATCAGGTTCATGCACATGTGTGTCTTTCTACAACGTCAGGCTTTTATTGATGCTATTTCAGTCATAAAAACCACAAGCCACATGGGGTTCTCAAGGAGGCAAATTCTCCTTAGTTTTCCCCATTCACTTGGTAGTAATAGCTGCGGGCACACAGGCTCAAGTCACTCCACAAGTCAGTCAATACTGCAAACCATACGTGGTAGTATACTTAATCAATATATAAATGTTATAGATTACACATTCCACATCAAACAAAGTAACATTTAACATCAAGAGAAAAGGGGATAGGGAAGAAGGGGTTAACAATATAGTCCAAGGAGAGTGACTTGGACAAGGGGAGTCTCCTGGCCTGATCCAAACGTCCTCAGTGTCTTGCAAGGAAGAGTCTTTGATGTGGGCAGAGTGTGGGCAAGATGGGGTCTATCCAGACGGTCGTCTCCAGTTGCTGAAGTCCTGCTCTTTTTATGGCTACAGAATCCTCTGGTGAGGACTGATAGTAAAGAGTGTGCCTGTTTACGTCCTTATCTGGTGGGGTGTAGTCTTTATTGATTAGGCAAACATCCGGTTCCTGTTGGCATGAGGCTTTTTCAAATGTAAAACGGACCCTTTTTCTAAGATGGAGTTACTTATGTCAAGGGTGCTCCATACAACCTGTTTAGGCAGAATCCCCCTCAGCCCTGATGTTTCCCTTATTAAGTTTCTATCCACTGACCCCCACCCTGCTCCTTGGCAACGAATTCCCACTTGCCCATGCTGTAATTGGAGTTGAGCTCAATCTCTCTCTCCCTGCAACTGCAAAATCTCATTGCAGAGGTCCCTACACCTATGGTATGGTCCTGAATAAAGTCTTCCTTACGATGCTTTAACTCATGTCATTAAATAATTTTTTCCTTTGGCAGTGTCCACCGAGTTTACTCTCCCAATTCTTGGCAGTGTTATTATCCTAGCCTGACAGGAAGAATCAGGACTCAAGAAGCTGAAGACTCGCTTGATACTCAGTGCTCACTAAGTAGTGGGGCTCAGCTCCCTGTGATTTGGGATCCAGCCTCCTGCTCCTACAGCCTACGTGCCCTTACACCCTCAAGCAACACCCAGAGCTGGGGTCAGAGGCGAGCTTGCACAATTGCTTCTGCCCTGCGCTGGGACCAGGGCGGCCTGTGGTCTGCAACAGATAAGCTCCCCCACGTGCCTTCGCCTTCACTCTGGCAAGCCCTGGCAACACCATGAGATCACAGGGCTCTGGTCCCTTACAGACTGGGCCTGGCAGAGGCACGGGGAGGAAGGTGGGCCAGCAGGGTGTGCCGCTGGGCCTACTCGCAGACGTGCGTTTGCTTTGTTGTACCAGGACTACCCCAGGGACCCTTCTCCAGGGCTGTGAGAGTGAGAACAAGAGAACACGGGAGTTCACACCTCTCCAGTCCAGATGCTTTGAGAGCATGATGGAAGCAACAGGCCCTCTCCATAAAAGGGCACGCACACAACCCATAAGCTCGCACACAGTTTCCAGGTTCACGCACCAACCACACCACTACAGCGCCCTGCAAGCAGGCCGGGTCTCAAAGGAGTGTGCACGGGAATCACCCAACATGCTGGTTAAAAAGGCGGATCCCAGGCCCCACCGAAGAGATTATCATTCAGTAGGTCTCGGTGAAGGCCTTGGAGCCTGCGTTTTTAACCAGCGCCTCCGACGATTTGGGCGCTGAGGCTCAGCGGAACCCACCTTGAGAAACCCGACTCTGGGTCTAAGAGAGCCCCCCAACACACACACCTCCATGGTCCAAACTTTCCCCATCTCGCCCGACGCACCGGGCGCGCGGTGGTGGAAGCGTCGGGGAGCCCAGTGGGGACCGAGAGCGACGGCCCATGGGGCCTGCCCGTTCCCCTCGCCCCCGCGCCACGGCCCCGGGAAGCGCAGCGCTGCCGCCGGCAGGAGGCGCGACTGCCGAGAGGACGCAGGCAGGGGGCGCCTGGTGGTGGTCCCCAGCCCAGAGCCGCGGGGCGGGAAGGAGCGGGAGCGCGGGAGGAGGGAGGCGCGCGACGCCGCGGAGCTCCGGCGCGGAGGCGAGGGGCGGGGGCCGGGGGCGGGGCGGGCCGAGCCGGGCAGGGGCGGGGCCGGCGGGCGGGCCGGCGGCGAGCGCCCGGGGAGCGCGCCCGGGTAGCCAAGAGGGAGGAGCGCGGGGAGCGCCGGCAGCCGCCCGCCTGCCCGCCCCCGCGCCGCCCGCGCGCAACAGTTCCCCCAAAGTTGCAGCCCGGGAGGCGAGCGCGCACGGGCGGCCGAGGGGCGGGCAGTTGGCGGGGACGCGGCCTCGCGGCCCAGAGCGGAGAGTCCCGGCGGGCGGCGGCGGCGGCGGCGGCATGGGCACCCGGCAGACCAAGGGCAGCCTGGCGGAGAGAGCCAGCCCCGGCGCTGCGCCGGGCCCCCGACGCGAACGGCCGGACTTCTGGGCGTCGCTGCTGCTGCGCGCCGGGGACAAGGCGGGGCGCACGGGCGCGGGGATGCCCCCCTACCACCGGCGAGTCGGCATGGTCCAGGAGCTGCTGCGGATGGTGCGCCAGGGCCGGCGGGAGGAGGCGGGGACGCTGTTGCAGCACCTGCGCCAGGTGAGCGCGGGGAGGGGGCGCGGGGGGCGCGCCGGACCAGGGGGCGTGCTGGGCCCGGGGGCGCCCCACCCCTAACCGAGGAAGCCGGGGGCACCGAGGGGCACCGCCCAGGGCCCCCTTCCGCGGGGATGGAGCCCTGTCTGGCAGCAGGTGCCTCGGCGCTCCCGCTGAATTTGGGGCCTCAGGGCAGGGCGGAGGAAGGCTGGCCGGGTGAGGCCCGCCGAAGGGGACCTGTTGGCATAATGTCCCTACTGCTCTCCTCCGCAGGCAGAGAAGGAGGCTGGTCTCCGGGGACAGTCGGTGGGCGGGGAAGCAGGGATGCCTGCCTGATCTGGGCCAGGGCTCTTTTCTTCCTGTCTGCCCCCTGGCAGTCACTCCCGGCCGAGGGTCCTCAAGGAATGCGGTTATCAGTTGGACCTGGCTTGGCTTCCCGAGAGCGAGTCCAGGGGCACAGCCCTGGGGCCAGTGAGATTCCAGTCCCTAGGTCCTTCACTCGCCTGGGAGGCATCCTGGATTGTAGTTCAAGGAGGAGACTGTTTCCTCTCCCCTGACTAACTTTAGCAGATCCTCAACCATGAGCCCCTGCGGAAAGCTGTAGAGACGGGGGAGCTGGATTTGGTGCCCTGTGTGACCACCTGGCCAGCAGGAACTTCAGGAGGCTGCCAGGACTCTGTCCTTAGCCTGTGCCTGTTCCACTGGCTAGGGACAGATGTTGCGGAATTGGCCAGTTCCCTCTGCTTTGGGGCTGCCCTGGGGCTAATGCTGTCACTCACCTCTCTGTGGCTTGTTTTCCTTTCTCAGTTTCTTTGGTGGGGAGAGGAGCATGGCCCATGCCATGGATTTTGTTGAGTATAAGACAGGCAGGGGAGTGCAAAGCTGCTCTCCTGCATCACCAAGCAGGTTGTCTTGGTCTGGCTTTGGTGGGTAGACAATCCAGACCCCATATTCTTGCTGGGACCCCATTAGAGGTGGAGTCTACCGTGGATGGCAGAGGGAAAATCTCAGGTGACCTTTCTGGGGTTTTCCAGTCGCTGCTGAAAGAGGCTGTAGGAGCACCTTCTTGGGAGGAGCTTCCAAAATCTAATCAGACCCACATCCCTCTTGGGTTCTGCAGCACTCTTCCCCACCTTTGTATCTGGTGCACTCTTACCCTAAAGTATGTGTCCCCAAGCTGTGCACTGCACAGGGAGAGGCAAGCAGAGACGAGGGGACTTGGGAAGATGTGGGACTTCTGCTCCTGCCTCTGTTTTCCCCAACAACCTCCAGAATGATGCCCGAGACGCTGCTGGATCCCCATGTGCCTTCTCTGAGTTCAGTCATCAAAGAAAGATGACATTATGCAGCACTTAACTTTAGCAGTGTGTATTTCTTTGTCTTTTGAAAATTGGAAGCTGACATAATGGCCTTTATAGTAACTCTTTCACTTTTAAACAGAATAAAGGGTTTTCCAGACCATGGTGTCCCATTTACACACCATACAGTAAGGTTTTCCTGATCACATGCTGTTTCCTCCACCCTGCAATGGGTGCTTTGTGGGATACAGAAGAGCAGAGGGAGCTGGCAAGCACTTCTTGGAGGGTGCAAGACCAGAGCGAAGCTTGCATGTTGGAGGGCCGCTTGGAGGCCCACGGGAGGAGACTGGACCCAAAGTGGGCAGATACTTTGGGCTCCCCAGTCCCTGTAGGGCTGAGTATGATTCCACATCCTGGGGACACTGAGCTTCTCCCTGCCTTGCGGGAGAGTAGATAATTCCCTGCAGCCCCACTGTGGGATCCTTGAAACAAGAAGCATTTCCTCAGACATCTGCACATGGGTCTTATTGGTGTCCTGGTACCCGCCTCAGCTGCAGGACTGGGAGGGCTGATGGGGGGTGGGAGGGGGCTTATCAGACTTCCTCCTTTTCTGTGAAAGCAGCAGGTCCTCAGGCTCTGGGCCTCTGGGTTCCTGTTGGGCTCCCTTAACCCCTGGCTGGGGATGCAAGGGCCATGGGCCTGGAACTGCCCTGTGTGGCCTGGAACGGATGGAGCAGGACCCCTCCAGGAAGTGGTCATGGGCCTGGAGCAGTGTGGGAGTGGAGTACAGAGTGTTCACTTGCCTATGACAGAGAGGTGGCTTTCTAGGACCCTGAGGCCATTTGGAGGAATGTCCAGCTGGATTTGTGCTGTGCACTGAAGTGGCTCTTTCTCCAAAATTGCATTTTCCTTTCCATTCCAGTTTCCTTCTCTAGTCTGGAGGTGGTGATGTTCAGAAAGGGAATGAGCAGCTAGTGAGAGCCTTAAGAACACACAGGCCTCACAAGGGTCAGACCAGCAAGAACCTCTTCCTCAGCAAGACAGCCAGTAAAGACAGGGGTCTGCAAAGCATGGGGCACCCTGTTGTGCAGGAATGTCATGCAGGCCCCTGGGGTGGGTGTCAATGAGCAGGCACAGACCCAGGGAGGGGCAGCAGCGAGGACAGTAGCCCTCACCGCTATTCACACAGCATGTTCTGCTGCATTTGATAACTTGGGTTTGGCTGCTGGATTTGTGTATGCCCAGAGCCATATGGCTGGTGGGGACTCGGGAGCCTTTGTTCCTGTGCTTCTTAGCCTCTTTGAGTCCTTGATCTTTTTGAGGCTCTGAAAGAGCTACACACAGTCTTCCCAGACAAATGCACTGACTCACGCAATCTCACAGGCAATTTCGGAGGGTTCACAAAGCCCCTGAAACCCAGCTACAGACTCCAAGTTCAGAATCTCTGCTCCAGTCCAATACCACCCTTCTCCCTGCTGTGACTTGCTCCAGGCTGGGGATGTGGAAACAGGGACCCGACCCGGGTGCATGTGTGGCAGTTCATGGTGGGCTGAAGGATTGTGGCTGCTGGTGCCACTTCTTCTCAATGCCCCTCTTCAGCATCTAAGATTTGGAGGGCGTCTCTCCAGCTTGTCACTTGCTGGAGAGGTATCAGGAGGCCTCATTCAGCACAAATGACCCTGAGCTGTGGCCAGGGGTGCAGGCAAGATGCTAGGCAGCTGCCTTGAAGGAACAGAAAGTAATCCCCTTCCCTTTAAGATAAGTGTAATCTGAGAAGAGTCCAGGGCCAAGGATCAAGTAGGCAGCTCGCCTTCCGGTCCTCAATCAGCTGTGACCTTGGGCCCAGCAGATAACCTCTCTGAGTTGTGTTTCTTTGTTTCCCAAAGAGGGTTCTGAGCAGAGCAAATGCTACAAAGTGTATGAAATGGTGTTGGTGCTGCCATTCAAGACACATTCTCTTGGTGACTGTGAAACAGGAGAATCTGCCTTACTTACTTTGGGTCTGGCCCCACTAGGGGCAGAGTTATGGCATCCTTTCTCAGGCGTGGCCCACGAATTTTTTGGATTCTATCTACCTGGCTGGGGTTCAGTCTGGATCAAAAACTCACTGCACATTTAGAAGCATCTGGAGCGAGTGCTCGTGGAGATAAAACAAGCCAGCTTTGGATGGGAGAGGCCGTTCCTCTGCCCTTTCCTGGCCGCCATCCTTCCAGGCCTTCCCCTTCCCCAGATGTCCTTCCCCTTGGGCTCAGGCCTGTTGTCTTTAAGGAGCCCTGGAGAGGAAATAACCTTCCGTCATTGAGAGAGGGCAAGTGCTAGGCCACCTTGAAGGTGAGCTGTCATCTCTTCACCCCAGCAGTTTCCCTGAGTCCTCAAAATTTTAGACTGAGCTGTTGGCCTGCATCATGGAGCAGCAGAAAAAGGCGTCTGTTTCCCTGGGATACACCCAGCTGAGGTAGCCCCTGTCTTCATGTTCACCAGCACCCCAGCTTTCCCATGAGAAGAGGCTGATGGGGTTGGTTTACTCGAAGTATGGCGCATACCCCTTAAGCAGGACTGTTCCTATGTTAACTTGTTTGGGCCTCCCAGTGGTATGGCTAGGGCCTGGAATCCTGGTTCCCTCTGCTGTCTGGGGTGGTGAGGCTGGCTTCACTCTGCACCTGGGAACAGGAGCCACATCAGCTAATGCCAACAAGAACCACTGAGGCCAGGCGCAACGGCTCACACCTGTAATCCCAGCACTTTAGGAGGCTGAGGCAGGCGGATGACTTGAGGTCACCAGTTCAAGACCAGCCTGAGCAACATGGCTGTCTCTACAAATGCAAATACAAAAATTAGCCAAGTGTGGTGGTGTGCACCTGTAGTCCCAGCTACTTGGGAGACTGAGGTAGGAGGATGGCTTGAGCTTGGGAAGCAGAGGTTGCAGTGAGCCAAGATCAAGCCACTGCACTCCAGCCTGGGCCACAGAGCCAGGACCTAAGAGTTTAACTCGCCCCTCAAAAGGAGCTGAGTAATGGACAGACACCTGGAGACTCCCTGGAGATGTGGAGACTGGATGGGTCATTACTACCTAGAAGCAGAAAGATGAGCATAATGACCTCTGAAGGTCACCTTTTTCCTTCCACCCCCACGTAAGAACACTTCTTTAGGTGAGCAGGTTGGAAGGCTACCAGACACCGAGCCGGGGGGCCCTACGCTGGGCCTGCTCTTCTTCCTCCACCTGGAATGCTTTCCTTGTTTCCACTGAATGCACCTTACCTTTCCAGGGCCACCTTCCTGGGTGTGTCAGCCGAAGCTCAGAGAGATCCATGTACCTCTTCGTTCCTACCACACTGGGAGGCATTCAATCCATGCAGAGTTTTTCCCTGATGTTCCTTTTGTTTGTCAGATAAGGTCAAGTGCTTCCTGAGGGCGGAGACCCACCACCACCACTGTTATCCACTGTATGGTATTGAAATCTGTAGGCTCGTGGCATACCTTAGTGAGTCTGTGTGCCATGAAGATGTGCGTACGCGTGTGTGTCTGCTGCTGTCGTCAGTGTGTCCTCAGAAAGCACTTGGATTCCCCAGCTACGGCTGTGCAACTGTGGGCTGATTTACCAGGCTTGTTAGTACTGCCATGAGACACAGCACGTTTGCTTTCCGTGTGGTTGGATTTCTGGGAGTGATGTCCACAGGGCTTGGCTGTTCCTGGCAGCCTGCCAGGCGGTGGTGTTCTTGGAGAGAGGAGTGGCATGGTGCCCAGGCTCCATGGCACCACGGGATCCCATCCGGCAGGTGCAGTCTGGGGCCTCTGCCGAGGTGGCGGGAGGGGAGCGGAGCCTGATGGGAGAGTCTGGCCTCCACATTCCTGATCGGCTCTTGTGCTGAATCATGTTCATTTCCTCCACAAAGAGAAACCTTCCTTTTTAAAATCCGCCGCTCTCTGCCTGGGCTGGATCGAGGCTTTTCCAGTGATAAAGATGCAGAGGGATTCCTGTGTCAGAGCCTGCTTCATTGTTTTCCAAGGCTGCCAGGGACACTGGCTGGGGAAATAGCAGCCTCTGTAGTGGCTAAGCACGACTGCAGGGACTGTAGCTGGGCCGGTTATTCTGACTTTAGGGTCTGGTGAGGCTGTGGGATGGGGTTGGGGGGTCCTTTTTTCTGGAACAAATGCCACCTCCTCAGAGATTACCAGAAACTGCTTTGCTGTCTTCAGAGGTCCTAAAGTACCCTGGCCTTCATCCATGGACCATCAGGGTGGGTGCACCCTCCCCTCCACCAGTGTCATATCATTGCCATGCATGCTTTTCTGGGGCAGAGGCCATAAAAACTGGCACACAGTCTGTTTTCAGGAAATTCTTACAGAATGGATTGAAACTTCCCATCAGGCACACACTTCCTCCAGCCTCTGTCCCTGGCGTTCTCTCTCAGAAGACAGCGGGGTTTGGCTCAGACTTCTGAAGTGTTTCTACTGTGACCATGGGCTGGGGTATTCCCCCATCCCCCTGTAACCTGTGGGGTGGAAGCCATGACTCCTCCCTGCATCCCCACTCCCTCTCTGCAGGGGAGAGGCTCCTTGAAGAAGGGTTATCCAGTGACCGGGGTCTTCTCCAACTCCTCCATGAGGATGCAGAGGGGGTGGGGTCAGCATTGGAGATTCTCCCTGCAGCGTGGGGATCCTCAGCCAGCCATCTGGCTCCCCTTCCCCACCAACAGCAGTGCTGCCGGTGCCCTGCGAGAAAACCACGCGCACACACACACACACACACACACACACACACACACACACACACACACCTTGTCCTGGCCCTGCGAGAAAACCACGCACACACACACACACACACACACACACACACACACACACACACACACACACACACACACACACACACACACACACACACACACACACACACACACACACACACACACACACACACCTTGTCCTGGCTCCTCCTGGCTGTTCTTGCCGACTCTCTTAGTCCTTTCCGGCTGCTATAACAAAATACCATAAACTGGGTGGCTTATAAACAGCAGATATTTATTTCTCACAGTCTGGAGTCTGGAAAGTCCAAGATGAAGGTGCTGGCAGATTCACTGTCTGGTGAGGCTGCTTTCCGGTGATGGTACCCTCTTGCTGCATTCTCGCATGGTGGAAGAAATGAAGGGTCTCTCTGGGGTCTCTTTTATATGGGCACTAATCCCATTCATGAGGGCTTCAGCCTTATGACCAAATCACCTCCCGTAGGCCCCACCTCCCAATACCATCACCTTGGGGGATTTCAACATATACATTTGGGAGTGGAGAGGAGGGGACACAAACATTCAGCACTGACTGTCATATCCTCTCCCATTAAGAGAAACTGGAATGGAGGTAGGAGAGGGCCCAGGCATCTAAAACAGCAGATTCAGTTGCTGCGTCTTGGACTCACCATTACTAGAAGGGCTGGGTGTTCTAAATGAGAACAGAGACCTTGGCGCACCAAGCAGGGGCGGGGACCCCCCTCCTATGGTGCCTGCTCTCCTCCCTACCCCCACCCGGCCCTGAGCAGTGCCCACGTGGCTCTCCAGGAGCATTTCCCAGCTTTTTTTTTTTTTTTTTTAACTTTTATTAGCTCAGACTCCTGGCTGCTGCAGCCATATGGAGCTCTGCCGATGGCTGCTGCTCAAAGAGATGTGGCATTTTGATGTTTCTAACTTTATCTTAACCAGGAGAGACACGGGAGCGCAGCTGAGAGTGGGGAGTGCCCTCGTGTGTGAGTGTGTGCCGGGGCCACCTTCAGAGCTGCCCCTCGCTCCTGCTCGGCCCTCAGTGTCCGCATGTCTTTCTGCCTCTCTGCCTCCCACTCCCTGCGGCTTTTCTTTGTGTCTCTGTTTCTTTCATCGTGTCTTCCCTTCTGTGTGTTTTTCCCTTCCCTGGGTGAGAAGCACTCTTGTTCCTCTGCCGGATCTTGGTCAGCTCCCCTCTCAGCCTCCCATCCTCTGCCAGAAGGAAGGTGGGGCAGTGGGGCCGTGAGAACTGGAAGTGGTTGGTGGCGGTCAAGAAGGGCGCCCGGCTCGATTTGATTGTCTGAGTGTCAGCCGTGCCTTGGGCAGGAGAGCAGGCATTAGGGACACCTCCCCAGTCTGCACATGGCTTTCTAGTCCATAAAGCCTTTTCTCATGTTTATTTTGCTGCTTAGGGGGTGGATTTTTTTGTTGTTGTTTGTTTGTTTGTTTTTGAGACGGAGTCTTGCTCTGTCGCCAGGCTGGAGTGCAGTGGCGCCATCTTGGCTTACTACAACCTCCGCCTCCCAGGTTCAGGCGATTCTCCTGCCTCAGCCTCCTGAGTAGCTGGGATTACATGCGCGCACCACCATGCCTGGCTAATTTTTGTATTTTTAGTAGAGACGGGGTTTCACCATGTTGGCCAGGATGGTCTCGATCTCTTGACCTCATGATCCGCCCGCCTCGGCCTCCCAAAGTGCTGGGATTACAAGCGTAAGCCACTGCGCCCGGCCTCATTTGGTGGTTTTGTGAAGTTGACAGAATGTTGCTTAAAGTAAAAATGGTGGTTTTTAAAATATTATAAAAGCAATATACAATTATAGAAAAATGAGAAAATTAGATGAGCAGAAAATAAAAAAAGTAGTATACATTAATTCATTTATTCAACAATCGAGTTCCTGTTCCTCCAGGCACCAGTCTAGGCACTGGGGATGCAACAGACAACCCACCAGGAGAAAACCATGGCAGCAGCTGTTTCCCTTCCTCCGGGAGGGATGGCAAGGACCCCAGAAGCCAGCACCAGTACAGGTGCGCAGCCTGGCACAGAAGGGAGGCTGGCTTCACTGGGAGCCAGAAGCCCTCAGTTCTGGCCCCAGTGGAAACCCTAACTTGCCCAGCCCTTTCCCTTCTCTGGCCTCAGTTTCCCCAGCTCCAGAATGAAGGAGTGGTGGGCGAAATGACCCCTGAGTTTCCCTACCACCGCTGAGATTCCACCAGGTGCCTGTGGTTTTGGAAAGACCCATTCATTCCCATGTGTGGTCAGTTATTTCTTCCAGGCCCTGAGCCAGATTCACATTCGAGCCCTATGGTCACCCACCTTGGCCTCAGCTGGTGCAAGAGCTGGGATGCAGTGGTCCCAGGACAGAGAGGGGACAGATACCTCCCCACCAGGTACTGGGGCCAACCCCCATATGGCCGAGGCCAACCTGTCTGTGCTGACCGCAGTCCTAGCTGATGGAGGGTGAAAGGCCACATCACATGGTGCCAGGGGCAGAGGCCAGAACCAGGGAACCTGCAGACTTTCACACATGAGCAAAGCCCAGCCCTCACAGAGGCCCGAGCTGCTCTGTGCGCCACGAACCGTTCATCTCAGAGCACTGGGGAGGGTAATGAGGCTGGGGCAGGCTCTGCTGGTACCCGCTGTCCACATGACTCAGTGCCTGGCTCCCTTGCCACCTTTCTGCCTTCTGTGGGGCTGCTCTGGCCCCTTGCACATCTGGTCTCTCTCCCCTCCCTCTACTTCCCACTCTGCCTTCCTTCTCTGAGGGGCTACTCTCCATGCTCATCTGGATAGAGCCTGTCCCCACTCCAGCCTCTGTCCTGTCCACAGAGACTCAGACCTGCCAGCCCTAGCCGAGCTTCAGGACCTTTGCCTTCAGAGGGCAAGAACCCTGCCTGGTGCAAGAACTGTGCACTACTACTTGGTTCTTTCACTCAGCAGACATCCCTGGGCACCTAAGTGGAGCTGGCACCAATTGGGACAAGTAGGGAAAGCAGGGCCGGCCAAGGTGCTCATTTCTAGAAGGGCTCAGGGCAGCCGCTGATGCCATAGAGGACTGGGAAGTGACTGCAGGGCTGGCCATGGTCAGATTCCAGCTCTGCCCTTGTCTCTGGCCATGGGGGCCTACACAGGTGCAGGGCACAGCACACACTGGCTGCTGGGCAAACCCCTTTCCTCAGTGGGGCTCATGAGTGGACACAGGCGCTAGGCCCAGGAGCTGTGGGAAGCCCCGTCTCCCCCACTTCCTAGGTGGGCTTGCCTGACCTGCTCTGCTGGTGCCTCCCAGCAGCCCTGGTCCTCAAGCCTGTCCCTCTCCTGCCCCCTTGGCCCTCAGCCCAGGTCTCTCCCAGAGCATGCCAGGGACCTGTGGGAAGTGCCCCCAGCTATCTCGGAACCCCCTGCAGCGCCCCCTCCAGGCACATTGCCACCCCACAGCCGCTGTCCCCATGGAGCCTCCACCCACAGATACAGGTGCCAAGGAGGCTTGCAGGACACCCTCGTCCACTGAGGGACACCCAGCACCACAGGGAGCCAGCACTTGCAGCCTGGGAAGTCGGCAACCTGTGATGCCCCCCATCCCACCCCACTGCCCTTAGTTTCTGTCTATGCAGTCACGGCCTCCTGGAGCCCCAGGTTCAGGCCCTACCCGACAGAAAGGGGCAGGAGTGGGGCAGGTTTCTCTCCCTTGGCACCGGAGGCAGGTAAGGGCCCAGGAGAGCCTGACCCACACCAAGTGTAACAGTCAGAATTCCTGCCCTGGACCTAGACCGCCCAGCACAGACCGCCCAGCACACACCGTGCACCTGGCAGCCCCCCCAACACCCCTTTCCCCATGGGGACCTGGTGAGTCCTCTGTGGATGCAGACTATGGAAAGGGCTGTGTTGTAGATGGTGGGGGAGTCAGGGGAACAGGAGCTGCAGGTGCTCCTGGGGAGGCAGGGCTCTGTGGTGGGCTGGGCAGCTGGAAACAAAACCTCTGTTTCTGATTTCCTTGTGGTAAATGGTCAGCCTGGAGCTGTCTGCCCCACTGTCTGGAGGGCCTGTAGCTCAGATGCAGGATGAGGACAAGCACAGACAGGGCTTGGGGAGGAGACATGTCTCCCCTCCTGTGCTGAATGCCAGGGCCATCTCGCCCACCCACAGACACCTGGTCCTGCCAGGCCATCATGGAGGAGGCAGGGGATAGCCAGCGAATCCTCCTGCAGTGCACCTGCTGGGGCCCAGGTGTGGAAGATTGAAGCTCTGCATTCCTGTGGAAGGGCCTGCAGTGGACTCAGCATGACAGAGAGATGCTCCTGAGATTGGTTAATTTCCTACTTAAGGCTCTTAATGTCTTCCCATGGGGATGTTACTTCCTGTATTAGGGTTCTCCAGAGAAACAGACTGAAAAGGAGATTTACATGTATAAACACATACAGTTGACTGTCACACTTCCTGTGAGCGGGCAGGAGACAGCAGGGGCCACAGAAACGGAAGCGTGGAGGGGCTGTCATCTCACCTGGCACCACGTAGGTGCTGGTACCTGGTGTAGTCCTGTGGCCTTGTAATAGGCTGCCTGGCCGCCTTGCACATTGTGTCTCACCGGCTCTCTCCTGGCAATGGTCTTGGCTCGCTGCCATCAGAGGACAGGCAGCGCTGAGAATCTAATGTCCTTAGAGGGCCAAGGGGCCTGGATCTGCCTCTGCCCCTCTCCCTCACTGGAGGAAATGGCAGCAGGAGGGGTTCCACGGCTCCTTTGGTGAGAAGGTCTGCTGCAGTCAGAGCTGAGATGTTTGATAGAGGCACACACAGCCCAGAGACAAGGAGTGGTCTGTGCAGGGTCACACAGGACTGGGACCAGGTCCCCAATTCCCAAGACCCTGCCCTGCCCAATGGTCCCTGGAGAAGTACTGGAAGTGACGCCTGGGTCTGTCCCAGTGAAAAACTTGGTGTTTTCTGAGCTTCCTCAGGTTGGGACAGGTGGCCTGAGTTCCCTCATCACAGGCAGGGTGGAGGAGGGGCTCTGGGGCACAGAGGACCTGTGCTGCCCCTTCCCTGTGGCAGGAGAAGGAAATGGGGAGGGACAGCCTCAGGAGAGGGGAAGAACGGGGAGCGTAGTTACCTTGAGTGTATTCCCTGTCAGCAGTCTCCAGTCTTTTTTTTTTTTTTTTTTTTGAGACGAAGTCTCGCTCTTGTCGCCCAGGCTAGAGTGCAGTGGTGCGATCTCAGCTCACTGCAGCCTCCACCTCCCGGGTTCAAGTGATTCTCCTGTCTCAGCCTCCTGAGTAGCTGGGATTACAGGCGCATGCCACCATGCCCTGCTAATTTTTCTATTTTAGTAGAGACGGGGTTTCACTGTGTTGCTGAGGCTGGTCTCGAACTCCTGAGCTCAGGCAATCCGCCCATCTCGGCCTCCCAAAGTGCTAGGATTACAGGTGTGAGCCACCGCGCCCGGCCAGTGGTCTCCAATCTTTTTGGCACCAGGGACCAGTTTCCTGGAAGACAGTTTTTCCATGGCCGGGGTGGGGGATGGTTTTGAGATGATTTAAACACATCACACTTATTGTGTACTTTATTTCTATTATTATCACATTGTAATATAATGAAATAATTATACAACTCACCATGATGTGGAATCAGTGAGGGCGCTGAGCTTCTTTTCCTGCAACTAGACGGTCCCATCTGGGGTGACGGGGGGCAGTGAGAAATCATCAGGCATTAGATTCTCAGAAGTGTGCAACCTAGATCCCTCACGTGTGCAGTTTACAATAGGGTTTGTGCTCCTATGAGAGCCTAATGCTGCCACTGATCTGACAGGAGGTGGAGCTCAGGCGGGAACACTGGCCCACTGTTCACCTCCTGCTGTGCAGCCTGCTTCCTAACAGGTCAGACTGGTACTGGTCTGTGGCTTGGGGGTTTGGGACCCCTGCTCCAAGTGACACTTTTTCAACAGTTGATTTCTTAAAGTAAGATGTTGAGATGGTGGTGGCCATGACAATGATGACCTAGTGTTGGAGGAAGCAGAGAGCAGGACCATGACCTGAAGAGGTATTCCCAGCGAGGGGCAAGCTTCATGAGCTCACTGCCTCCATGTTAGATTTTCGCTACAGCTCTGCCGCTGGCAGCCCAGGAAAACCAAGAACTTGAGGGTGTAGAGGCCATTCAATGACTGAGTCAGGTCACTCAAGGATGCCTATCCCCTTGGTTTCCTTCACTGAGGTAGAATGTGGCTTCTAGCCCATAGAGTGCCTTTATGAGAAGTGGAAGAAGGTGCCTGTGTGGTTGGGCACAGCCAGAGTCAAGGCTTGGTGAGTTCAGCCCCGCTCAGACACCCTTGTGTAGTACATGCCCTGCACAGCTGTACTTGGCAGCCTTGGTGAGACCACACAGAAGTTTAGAGTATCAGCTGAGGCCTTTAAGGAGCCTTAGCCCTTCTCCCATGCGTCTCCTCCGGCACAGCCTTCTCAAATCACCTGAGGCAATGAACTGTGGAACACTCTGCCTGTCAGCCGGGTACTTGCCCTCTTTCTCTTGAATCAAAGAGCTGAAGCAATTGGGAATCTTCTAGAAAGTTGCAGCTACCAGTCCTGTGTGACCCTGCACAGGCCACTCCTTGTCTCTGGCTCTCAAAGAGGATCAGACAGAATCTAAGACAACCTGAGTGGATCTGGACTCACCCAGTCAGGGGCACCGAGGGCACCAGCAGAGGCATCAGGGTTTCCTTGTTGGGCTTCCATGAGCCCCGGACCCTGCAGTATTACAGGGGTCCAGGATTCCCCTCAAGCTTCTCAGACTGTTCATATCCTCGCCTCTAGCAGTTCTAGAGGAATGAGGTCTGAGTGCTCCCACCCTGGTAAGTAACTTCCACTTCTTCAGGCTTAGTCACTCCAGTCGATTTAGTTTTTCCTAGGACGTGCCAGTCCTCTGAACTTTTTATGATTCTCAGCTGCAGACTTACGTTTTCCACAGCCTTCTGGAATTGTGGCATTTTGGAGTAAAAACAGTCTTAGGCAGGATTCTCACTGGTGGGGTTTCCAGACAGCTGTCGGCCCAAGACAGACCAGCAGGAACTCAGAGGGGTTGGTTTGGGACATGGAAACTCAGACACGAAAGAGAATAAGTTACCTGTTCCAAGAATTCCCATCTCTCCAGAAAAGGTCCAGCAGGGCGAGGCGAATAGAAATGGCTTTGGTGTTGCATGTCTTAGGGAGAGGCTGGTCCATGAGCCAGGACCAGAAGAGGGCTCTCTCAGGGTAATGGACACACAGAGCGGGGAGGGACTTTGGGCTGGAATTAGACTCTTTTAGAAAATGGGAGGCCAGGCGCGGCAGCTCACTCCTGTAATCCCAGCACTTTGGGAGGCTGAGGCAGGCAGATCACCTGCAGTCAGGAGTTCAAGATCAGCCTGGCCAACATGGTGAAACCCCATCTCTACTAAAAATACAAACATTAGCTGAGCGTGGTAGTGTGTGCCTAATCCCAACTACTTGGGAGGCTGAGGCAGGAGAATCGCTTAAACTTGGGAGGCGGAGGTTGCAGTGAGCTGAGATGATGCCACTGCACTCCAACCTGGGTGACAAAGCGAGACTCCATCTCAAAAAAAAAAAAGAAAAAAAAAAGAAAATGGGCAAGAGGTGGAGTGTGGGCAGCTGGTTGGGGACCTGAGAGCAGGTATGCAGCAAAATGCTACAATTCTCTACCTGGGCCATGCTCTGAGGGAGGGAGTCCACCGAGAGAGACCCTCAGGGTGAGATCAGGGACGCTGGGTGGAGAGAGAGGCCTGAGATGCCGCAGGAAGCTCAGGGCCTTTGCCTGGCCCATGGCATTAGCTGTCTTGCCTCACCCACCTCCACTCCCACCCACAGCTCCTACCTCCTCCCTCCCAGTGTCTCGAAGCTGTAGGCAAACTCAGTGACCACTGAGAAACCAGGCATAGGCCCCTCCCAGCCCTGAGGACGCCACCCCCACCCCGTGCCCTCTTCTGCAGCCCGGAAGCCTTGCTGATTTTCCACCTTGCGGGGAGAATCAGGCCCTGAGAAGCAGGGCCCTAAGTTGGGAACTATTCTGCCTGGCTGCGGGGTCTGGCAGCCCCTTGGTGTTCCTCTTGGCTCCTGCTGGGAAGGCCTCTGGAAGGGCATCTGTGGCTCCCTTCCTGGGCTGGCTTCTGCCCTCCCCACTGCCCAGAGCGCATTTTTGAAAGGTCTTGGGGAAAGTGGCCAAGCGTGGAGAGGTGGAAGAGCACAGGCAGGGTCTCACCCCTGGCCACAGTTGTGGATCCTGCGGCCCTCCTCCTCTATCCCGCCCAGTCTCCCCTTCCTGCCTGAAGTTGAAAGCTAGCTGGATTGGAGCTGGATTCCTCATCCAGCATGACTCATCTCTGCTCACCCAGAGGGAGGGCAACAAGAGGTCTGAATCCAGATTCTTGGAGGTCTGGCCTTGGCCTTGGCCTTGCCTCTGACCTAGAGATTTAAAGTGGTAAAGACCCTTAGCTTGTGATGGTTAACTTTATGTGTCAGCCTAGCTAGGTTGTGGTGCCCAATTTTGGGTCAAATACTAGTCTAGATGCGGCTGTGAAGGTATTTTTCAGATGTGATTAACATCTGAGGCTAGGCATGGTGGCTCATGCCTGTAATCCCAGCACTTCGGGAAGCCCAGGCAGGTAGATCACTTGAGCTCAGGAGTTTGAGACCAGCCTGGCCAACATGATGAAACCCTCTGTCTCTACTGAAACTGCAAAAATCAGCCAGGCATGGCTGGGCGCAGTGGCTCACACCTGTAATCCCAGCACTTTGGGAGGCCAAGGCAGGCAGATCACGAGGTCGGGAGAACGAGACCATCCTGGCTAACACGGTGAAACCCCGTCTCTACTAAAAATACAAAAAATTAGCCGGGCGTGGTGGTAGGCACCTGTGGTCCCAGCTACTCGGGAGGCTGAGGCAGGAGAATGGCGTGAACCCGGGAGGCGGAGCTTGCAGTGAGCCGAGACTGTGCTACTGCACTCCAGCCTGGGCAATAGAGCAAGACTCTGTCTCAAAAAAAAAAAAAAAAAAATCAGCCAGGCATGGTGACGGGCACCTGTAATCTCAGCTACTCGAAAGACTGAGGTAGGAGAATCGCTTGAACTTCTGGAGGCAGAGGTTGCAGTGAGCCGAAGTCACACCACTGCACTCCAGCCTGGGTGACAGAGTGAAATTCAGCCTCAAAAAAAAAAAGAAATCTGAAATACCTACATGTGAAATCAGTAGACTTTGAGTAAAAACAAAAGCCAAATAAAGCCAGGTGCAGTGGCTCACTCCTGTAATCTCAGCCCTTTGGGAGGCCACAGCAGGAAGATTGCTTGATGCCAGGAGTTCAAGACCAGCCTAGGCAAACAAAGCAAGACCCATTTCTACAAAAAAAAAAAAAAAAAAAAAAAAATTTTTTGAGACAGAGTCTCACTCCATCACCCAGGCTGGAGTGCAGTGGTGCAATCTCAACTCACTGCAACCTCCACCTCCCGGGTTCAAGTGATTCTTCTGCCTCAGCCTCCCAAGTAGCTGGGATTACAGGCATGTGCCACCACACCCAGCTAATGTTTATTATTATTATTATTTTTATGAGACAGAGTCTTGCTCTGTTGCCCAGGCTGGAGTACAGTGATGCAATCTCAGCTCACTGCAAGCTCCGCCTTCTGGATTCATGCCATTCTCCTGCCTCAGCCTCCCAAATAGCTGGGACTATAGGCATCTGCCACCACACCCAGCTAATTTTTATTTTATTTTATTTTTTAGTAGAGACGGGGTTTCACCGTGTTAGCCAGGATGGTCTCAATCTCCTGACCTCATGATCCACCCACCTTGGTCTCCCAAAGTGCTGGGATTACAGGCGTGAGCCACGGTGCCTGGCCAACACCCAGTTAATTTTTATATTTTTAGTAGAGAGGGAGTTTCACCATGTTGACCAGGCCAGTCTCAAACTCTGGACCTCAGGTGATCCACCCACCTCAGCCTCCCAAAGTGCTGGGATTATAGTCGTGAACCACCGTGCTGAGCCCATTTCTACAAATTTTTTTTTTTAATTAGCTGGGTGTGGTAGCACGTACCTGTAGTCTCAGCTATTCAGGGGGCTGAGGCAGGAGGATCAGCCTCCCAAATAGCGGGACTACAGGAGTACAGAAGTTCCAGGCTGCAGTGAGCTAGGATCACACCACCGCACTCTAACCTGGGTGACAGAGAGACTCTATCTCAAAAGCATAAATGGATAAAAGCTGATTACTTTCCATAATATAGGTGAGCCTCATTCAATCAGTTGAAGGCTCCAAGAGAAAAGAGAGGTCCCTGAGGAAGAAGGAATTCTGCCTCCAGACTCCAGACAGCACTGCCAGCCCCTTCCTGGGTCCCCAGCTTCCCAGCCTGCCCTGCAGATTTCAGACTCGCCAGCCCCCACAATCATGTGAGCCAATTCCTTAAAATAAATCAATTCCTTCCTCTCTCTCCACACACACACACATCTTATCGGTTCTGTTTCTCGGGAGAACCCTGGCTAATACTTAACTTCCAAGGGCTCATAGAGGCAGAGTCAGAAATTTCTAGGGGCTCTAGAGCCCCCCTTCCCTGCCACTGGCTCACTGTATGAGACAACCTTCCAGCCCCCAGCTTTTCACTCTGAGAAATGGGCTGTTCCCGTGAAGACGCTCCTGCTTGGAACTCAGGTTGTTAGGGAGCCAGAAGGATCCTCTAAGTCATTCCTGTACCTCTTTGCCATTTTACCTGAAAATCCTTTGAGGATGAACCAAATGTTTCTTTTTTTTTTCTTTTTTTGAGACGGAGTCTTGCACCGTTGCCCAGGCTGGAGTGCAGTGGCACAATCTTGGTTCACTGCAAGCTCCGCCTCCTGGGTTCACGCCATTCTCCTGCCTCAGCCTCCCGAGTAGCTGGGACTACAGGCACCCGCCACCACGCCCGGCTCATTTTTTGTACTTTCAGTAGAGACAGGGTTTCACCGTGTTAGCCAGGGTGGTCTCGATCTCCTGACCTCGTGATCCACCCGCCTGGGCCTCCCAAAGTGCTAGGATTACAGGCGTGAGCCACCGCGCCCAGCCTCAGGATGAACCAAATGTTTCATTTCACTTGGGCAGAATGTACTGCAGAGAGGGACAAATGGACTTAAATGCATTTGCCAGAAGGTATAAACAACCGATTCAGATAATTTCCCAAGCAGAGAGATTAGGAGGGCGCTGGGATGGATGACAAAGTGCTGAAAATTCGTGGAATGGAGGGGCCTGCGGACCTCAGAGACCATCTGGCCCCAGGCATACTGCAGAATCCGAGTCCCACAAGAGGTCCCGGGGAAGCAGGGGAGGTGCTTGGGAAATAAATCTGGGAAATACTGCAAATGCCACCACCCTTTCAGAGTCATAAAACAGTAGCTGAAACGTCCAGCAGGAAAAGGAAAATGGTTATTTGTTGAATTCTTTGTGTTCCAAACCTATTTGGTCCAAGTCCCTCTTCTTCTGCCCTCTCCAACTCTTTGGAAGAATGAGCTGGTGCAACCTTCTCATTTGTAGGTGGGGAAGCTGTGGTGTAGGAGGGTGGCTTGCCCAGGGCCACACAGTGACTTAGGGTCTAATCCAGGTCTTTGTCCCCCACCGTCAGCCACATGTGGGCAGAGCCATGACCATGGAGGAGCAGACAAAACCCTTCATATGGCTTGATGCGCCTCCCAACTTTAGATTTTTCTGAAGAGAAAGCATCCTTTTGATATTTATTTGTTTCTAAAGCCGTTTCTTGAATTTTAATTAAGTTACACTTGGCAACGGCTGGGCATCTGTTTCCAGAGGCCTGTTTCACACAGAGGGTGTCATTTTTTAGACTTCAAAGTTAAAACACAAACAACACACAGTCATGAAGCCCCTCACTGAGCAAAGCTGCCAAACATTGCTGCCCAGCCCGCTGACTCCTGCTGGGCAAGGCAGACCTGGTGGCAACACTCGTCACCGTTGAGGAGGGCCAGCCTGCCGGGTTGCCTGGCTTCAAAAACCTGCAGGGGCCACGTGGCCTCGGACGGGTGGGAGAGTCATAAGCTGCCCCTGGACCCTCAGGTGGGACCAGAGAACCCCAGTCTTTACCTCTCATCCCTCAGACAGGCTGGGCAAGTCTGGTGGAGCGGGGAGTGGGTGCCAGTGACCCCCCACCAGCAGTTCCTTGACTCAGACCTCTGCAGAGCAGCCCTCACTGGCAGCATCTGGCTGACTTCGGTCAGCTGGGTGCTAATGGACACCTCCTTGGGTACCAAACTCACAGGCCTGTGGGGGTGGCGGGCACCAAGCCAGGGTGCCCTCAAGAGGCAACCCCCAAGACTGGGACCAGGAGCCGGGCAATGCCCACCTTAGACATCAGCAGGACTGTGAGGAGGCCTCACCTTCAAACAGGATTCCCATACTGTCCAGTGGTTTTGTTAGGGGGAGGGGATGTTAACAGTTGCTTTTATTACTTTTGCTAGTCTGCTTTGCTTTGGTGTCTTCCAAGCCTGAGCAGTGTGCCTCGGGCTCTTAACTGCACAGTCCTCCCTGTCTCGCTGTGCTGATGCTCCCTGCCGTGGACTCTGCAGGGTGCCCACCTCATCTGCATTATCTGTCATTAGTTATTCCTGGGGCGCGCGCGCACACACACACACACACACACACACACACTAACAACGACTTGAATTTTCTCAATTAATATTCAATATATATTGAAGTGGAAATTTTTAAACCTAGTGTTTCATGAAGCATTTAACATACCAATTTCATTATTCCCCTCACGAATCTAGTTCCTTTAAATGTCGATGTTCAAGGGTAGGGGGTTTATAACTTAAGTAATTAAATTTCTTTAAATATCTTGATGTGACTTTATAAATTTAACATAACCAGTGTTCTTAAGTTTATAAATACTCATCCTAAAAAGCAGGACTTTCCTGGGTTCCTAAACAGTTCTTAAAATTTAATAAGCTGATAAATATGATGACTATTAGTTCTCTGAAACATTTCAAAACTTACAAACTTGGCTGAATCCACTTCCGGTGTTCTGCTTAAAATCATAAGCTTAAAATCAGCTACTCAATTACCCGTTTTAAATGGGGATTGGAAGGCCAATCTGTTAGATACTCTGATACGCCTAATTCTCTTGAACATGACAAATGTGTGAAATACCAGATTTCCATATGCCCCAGCGCATTAGCACTCACTTTGCTCCAGGGCCACCCTGTGTAACTGTGGCACTTTTGGGGCTAATGGTGCCTTGTCGCTGCACTGAGGAGCAATGCCCCTCTCTGGAGCAGTCAAGCCCACTGGTGCCACTTCTGCTTTTGCACCCCACGTACCGCTCCAGCGGGGAGGTCTCAGTCCCGGTCTTCAAACTCCATCACCAAACTCCTGCTCGCCTTCCACCATCCACGCAGCTTCATCACTGGCTTTTTGTTGCTTTTTTTTTCTGAGTTCTTTCATGGTTCCTCTCGCCAGGCCCCACGTCTTGTAGCTACTTAGTGGCACCTCCTTGGATGCCAGGATCCTGCATCCTGGGCCATGCTGATGAGAAGAGTCACAGGGGGCCAGAGCCCTTAGTGGCTACCTTCCTTGTGGTCCAGTAATCCTGCCTCAGCAGTGCCGGCTGATGAGTGTCTCTTCTCTGCTTGTATCCTTCCAGTGACGGTGAGCTCACCACTATTTTTTTATTATGATAAAATATACAAATATAAAATACCGTTTTAACCATTTTAGGTGCACAGTTCAGTGGCATTAAGCACATTCATATTGCTGTGCAGTCGTCACCACCTTCCATCTCCAGAACTCTGTCATCTTCCCCAAACTGAAACCCTGTCCCCACCCAACACGAATTCCCCCTTCCCCAGTCCCAGCAACCACCATTCTGCTCTCTGTTTCTGTGAATTTGAGTACGTTGAATGATTAGATACTCTTGGTCCCTCACGTAAGTGGCCTCGTGCAGTATTTGTCCTCTCGTGCCTAGCTTATTTCTCTTAGTGGAGTCTTCAAGCCTCATCCTTGTCATGGGCGGTGTCAGCATTTCCTTCATCACCTGTTTTTAAAGGTTCTTTCCCGTGTTGAGCTGAGAACCACCTTGGGGGTCCTATAGGAAGCATTTCTGACTAGTACAGCCCTGCCCCTGGGAGCAGACAGCAAAGGAGAGTGTACCCACAGAGGCTCCAGGGCTGGTGGAGACAGCAAGTTGATTTCTGGCAATAACGTCCCTGGTTGCCCACAGCTGTGCTCTTGGCTGAGGTCTGCAGCAGTGGAAGAAGGGAGGGGTCCCGGCCACTTGTCTTGATCTCTTCTCCCTTTTGCCTGGTGTGCCCCTGGGAAAAATGCCACCTCTGTCCTGATCCAATCTGGTGCATTCATTTCCTGGGGCTGCCGTAACCATTGACCACTGGCTGAGTGACTTGGAACAACTGAAACATATTCTGTCATGGTTTGGAGGCCAGAAGTCCGAGATGAGAGTGTCGGCAGGGCTGTCTCCATCCAGAGATTCCAGGGGAGATTTCACTCTTTCCCCCTTCCAGCTTCTGGTGGTTGTGGCCGCATCACTGCCTTCTCTGCCTCCACCTTCACGTTGCTGCCTTCTCTGTGTCTCTTGTAAGAACACTTATTCTGGATTCAGGGCCCACCTGGATAAACCAGGATCATCTCATCTCAGGGTCCTGAAGGTAATTTGTGCTTGAAGACCCTTTTTCCAAATGAGGTCACATTCACAGTTTCTGGGCACAAGCGCATGGACATGTCTTTTGGGGGCCACCATTCATCCCACTGCATCCTGTATCTGTTTCTCTCATTCAGTGCATAGGTCTGTGCCCGGCGTCCCTCCCTTCCCTGTCGCACATGGGGAAAGAATGAAGTCTCCGCCTAGAATCTCTAGAGGGAGTGCAGCTCTGCCCACACCCTGATTTCAGATTTCTGGTCTCCAAAACTAAGAGAATACATTTCTGTTGTTTATGACTCTGTCCTTCTTCTTATGAGACCATTGTCTTCCTAGAGAAGCAAGTCTTCTCTGTGCCCAGCTCCTTAACTCTGGGATGTCCCATATTCTCTCCCTGGGGGCTTCCTCAGGCTGTGTTTCCCTAACAGCACCTGACATTTCCCTTCCCTCCCCTGGGTGTCCCCCAAAGGCAAGCCGGAATGTCACGGGGAAGAGGACAGGAGCCCTGGCACCCAGCTGAGGCCTGGCATCCCCCAGCCTTATCCCTCCCTTAGCAGTGGCTGCCAGTGATGTTCTAGAGCCAGGAGGGGGAGCAGCCTGGTTCTGCTTCCTGCTTGCCCTCTGGACTCTAATTAATTTCCTTCTGGTAGACTGTGTTTGATTACACCCTCATTAAGTAGCTTTGCACATGCGGGTCCTGGTGGTTTCGATATTGAAGCATCTACCTTTGCTGGTTAATATTCAGCGCTTGCTGCGTCCTCCTTTCCCCGGCTCTGTTGTTGCAGAAACTGTGGAGTCATGCCTGGAGGAGAGAGACAAATGAAAGCTAATTTCCCACGGGGCCTTCCTTCTGGGAGTGGGGTTAAAAATGAGTTTAAGAGGGAAGGGGGGAGTTGAGGTTTAAAATAGAGTATGGCTGGCGGCCTCCTCTGTGGCTTCCCCTAGCTTTCCCCTAAGACACCTAAGACGATGCACCAAAAAAAGACAAACACTCAGCACACTGGAAACAAAGACAGGTGGGCAGTCTGAGAGGAGCCTCCTCACTGCTAGACACATGGAGCAGGGCCAAGAAAGGCACCATCCAGCCTTCCTCCCAGGAATCTGAGACCTCCGGAAGGAAGAGAGGAAGCCACTTTCTCCCTTAGTTTGTGGACTGTGCCAATCAGAAAGTCAGGCAACTGGTCCTGTACCATGCAAGTGACAATTTGGAGCTAAAAGGAGGGCTCTTCCACTCCCCTCTCCCTTCATCCTCTCCCATGCCTCTGTCTGCATCCGTTCAGAGACAGCAACTCCCAAGGCGGGAAGAGAGGGCATCTGAGAAGTCCGCTGCAGCCAGTGGGCTTACCCAAGGACAGGAAGTGTCCTGAACATACAGACATTGTTATAGATTTCCGTGGACTTCATTGTTGTGAGTGTTGGAGATTCAGGCCATGAAGTGGGTGAAGATGTCCCTTCTCAAAGTCAGAGTCACATAAGCACGGTGCCTGAGACTCATCCTGGGGCTGGGCTCTTCTGCAAGCCAGAGCCCTGAGAGGTGGACTCAGTCCCAACCCAAGGAGGCCGTCACGGGGACAAGGATGTGCTGATAGACGTGGGTGTCACTAGATCTTGGCCTCTTCGAGAGTGCACAAGCTGGGGAGGGGGGAAGCCTGAGCATAAGATAGATACCCTGGAACCTGAACCCTGACCTCTGAAAATGATCTACAGCAGGATCCAGAAGAAATGAACTTTGTGGGAAAAGAACAAAAGGCCACCCAAAGAGGCCAAACTGAGATGGAAAAGAAAACCAACAGGATGAGATGAAAGGGCAGATTAACAAGCAAAATAAGAATTGCAAGGAAATGAAATGCTAGCCTACTTGCAGTCCTTCTTGGGGGCAGTGAGAGCGGTGATGCTGGATGTGAAATCAGTGACATGGAAGGCAAACTGGAAACCCTGGATGAACGTGTATCATGCACAGAATACCAAAAAAGATAAATCCAGAAGACACAGAGCCAGTGTTGGTTTTCCTGAGGAAAAGACAGCCTGAAAAAAAAGGTCTATGTTTGCTGACCAATACCTGAAAGTAAATCCAAAGAAAACAGATCCACCACTAGACACATGGTAGCAAAAATGTTTAATAACCAAGTGTCAGGGGCAGAAAAAGAATGGCCAGATAGAATGTGCACCCTCCCCTGCTCCCTCCTATCCCAAGAAGGTGTCTATGTTTGCCTGCCTGGGGGTCTGGCTCTGTCACCCAGGTTGGAATGCAGCGGCACCGTCATAGCCCACTTCAGCCTCAACCTCCCTGGCTCAAGCTGTCGTCCTGCTTCAGCCTCCCAAAGTGCCGGGATTACAGGCATGAGCCACCGGGCCTGGCCCTTTTTAAAATTTGTGGTAAAATACACATAACATACAATTTACTATCTCAACCATTTTTAAGCATACAGCTCAGTGGTGTTAAGTACATTCACACTGTTTGTTGTGCAACTGACCTCCAGAACTCTCATCTTGCAAAATGGACACTGTGTCCTCATTAAACAGTAACTCCTCCTTCCCCTCCCCCCAGCCCCTGGTACCCACCATTCTACTTTTTGTCTGTATGAATTAACTAGTCTACATACCTCATATAAGTGAAACCAGACAGTATTTGTCCTTTTGTGTCTGGCTTATTTCACTTATTTGTCCCTGTGTCCTCAGGGTTCACCATGCTGTAGCATATGTTGGAATCCCCTTCCTTTTTAAGGCTGAATAATATTTCATTGCATGGCTAGACCACGCTCCGTGTACCCATTCATCTGTTGATGGCCACTCGGATTGTTTTCACCTTTTGGCTACTGTGAATGATGCTGCTGGAAACATAGCTGCTGTTTGAGTGCCTGCTTTCAGTTCTTTGGGGTATATATTCCCAAGAGTGGAATTGCTGGATCATATGGCAATTCTGTGTTTAATTTGTTTAAGGAACTGCCACACCATTTTCCGTGGTGGCTGCACCATTTTGCATTCCTACCAGCAGCGCACAAAGGTTCCAGTTTCTTCACATTCTTGCCAACCCTTGTTATTTTCTGGGATTTTGCGGGGCTTTTTGGATCTGAGAACTGGATTGGCCACAGAAGTTAAGTTTATTTGTATTAGAAAGATTTGGGCTGAGTTTGCAGGGTGGAAATGAGAAAGTGAGGGATGGTTGGAGTAGCAAGAAAGATACAGGGAAGGGATTTTAGAAGTTTGGGCGATGTCAAGAATGAGATGTCCCTTTGGTGACTTGGAGAAGTTGCTGTAGAGATATCAGTTGCTTCAGAGGCCTCCTATAGGCTGAACTGATATTCCCAGGAAGAGGACAGTGTGCTAGGGCTGTCCAGTAGGCACAGTGGGGTTTTGTGGCAAGGACAGCCCTACAGGCGCCAGGGCCGAACAAGCAGCTAAAGAAACAAAAATCAGATAGCCTCATTCTCATCTGCAGGACTGAAAGTCAGAGGGTAGCCAAGTCTGTCTGCGATATTTTGCAGGGAGTTTCTGTTGAGCCCGGTTGTCTTCAGGTGTGTCATCAACATGAAGGAATTCTCAGGGAGGCCAGAGCTCAGAAGAGAAAGCATCTGTGTATTCCTCCTGGGGGGAAACATGTACTGGGTGACTTCCCTACTGCGCAGGAATACAGAGTGAAGGTGCGAATACTGTGGGGAGGCATCAACGAGTGAGTGGCAGTGATCATGTACACTCCATGCCATTGCCTTGCACACACATGTGCAAACGTGAATGCAAAATGCCAGCTGTGACATTCATAGGGTTGTTTTCACATCTAAAAAACATAACAGCAGCTCCTTACAGTGCCTCACCCTTGTAATCCCAGCTACTCTGGAGGCTGAGGCAGGAGCATCACTTGAGCCCAGGAGTTCAAAGTTGCAGCGAGCTATGATCGCACCGCTGCAATCCAGCCTGGGTGACAGAGCAAGACCCTGTCTCAAAATAAAAAATAATAAGTTCCCAAGTGAAGAAATAAATTTTTATGAAAATAACTATATTTTCCAAAGGAAAAGAAAAGCCAAGTGAGGAGAGTGGTGTTGCTTCCCATTTTTGTGACTCTCTTTAGTCTCACTTTCTAGAAGACGCTATCAGACTTGTGCTTTTGCACTGGGTCTTGCGACAGGTTGTTTTAATTGACATCTATGAAGAAAATCTGGCATCACATTGATATGTCATTGGAAAAGAGGTCCCACAGCACCCCTAAAATTGTCTTAAGGGTGCTTCCCCAAAGTCTACAGACCACACTTTGAGAAATGCCATTCTGACTGCCCTGTGTAAATCTCTACTCACTTTTTGGAAACATGCACCCCTATTCCCCAAGCCCATCATCTCTTCCCATTGCAATGAGTCCCCAGACTTGTTTATCTAAGCTCCAGTTATGTAGGGCCCCCTTCTTTGAAATGCCATGTGCTGCTGTGTGCTGGGTCCAGCAGTTCGAAAGGGAGCTGAGAGTGACTCGGTGTCAGGCCAGCCACACTCTCCGAGCGTCACTCCCCACCAGCAGTGACTCAGGTGCACCTGCTGGTGTTCCCAGACATCCTGATGAGGAACTGTCCACAGGCACAGTTCCTAGAGGTGGTACCGTTTAGACCTATCATGAGGAAAATTGGATTGTCCTCAATGCCTCGTGCTTTTGAAGACAAACCAGCCCCTCCAAGACTAGTACAGTGCACAGGAGGGGCTGCAGGGACCACACCTGGATCTGATTCTTCCACTTCCCTTGCACATGCAGCAGGCCTTGTGTGCCTACCCCCATTCTGTGTCTTCCTGAGAACGATGGCAGGCCATGGGTGCAGAGTCTGAAAGGAGCCCGTTCCCAGGGCTGTGGCCCAGGCTGCAGCCTCCTGAGACACCTGAGGATCTGGTGACCTCTCCTCCCTCACACCCAGCCCTGTGGGTAGTCCCAGCAGCTGGTGACACCATCATCTCCAATAGCCTGGCTTAGGGGAGGGGGGATGGAGAGGACATCAAGGAGGCGGGAAGTAGCCCAAGGTCCTCAGGACTATGAAGTGCCCTCAATTAGCACAAGCATCCTGTGGACCTAGGTGGGGTTGAAATAAAGCAATAAAGCAATAATGTGTGCCATGGCCTTTGGCCAGCCTCTATCTGGCTTTGCCTGTTGTAGCCCTGGGACCTTGGGGAGCCCCACCCCAGCTGGAATTCACAGGGCAGGCCGGTGTTGGCCGTGACTCACAGTGACCCTGAGCTGCCTTTCTGGGAGACCATCCTCCTTCCCTCCCATCCTGCCTCTACGCTCCTTTTCCCCTCCCAAGCAACAACCACATGAACCCAGACAGTGCTCCAGAGAGGCGGAGCCACAGTCAGCAGCTGGGCAACCGTGGGGATGGCGCGGGGAGATGGCAGGGGAGTGGGCTCCGGAAAGGACATTTGGCATCTTCACAGACCTCCCCAACCTCCCGGGTTGGCAACTGGGGTTTTCTTGGTCCTTCCAGGAATGGCCTAGACTAGTTTGGAGATGTAGGGGATCCAGGAAGATGGGGCAGGGCTGGTAGGAACACAAGAAACCCAGGCAGTCATCTGGTCCAGGGCTTTCAAGCTTTTCTTTGGAACAGAACTGCGTTCATTTGTTTGTAACCAGGAGCTGCTTTGTAAGAGCCGCAGCCCACAGCCCTGCTGGTTCCTCTCACCTCCCTCTTGTCTACCGCAGCCCCCGACCATCAGCCTCAAGATCTTGGAACACAGTTTAATAACCACTAGTGCGGTTCATCTGCCCATTTCACAGATGGCGAAATGGATCCCAAGAGGGAAGTCTCTTGCCACAGACTTACAGCGAATTGGGGCTGGCCAGGGCCTAAAACCCAGTGCTATTTCCCAGAGTCATTCAGGGACAGACTGCAGGGACAATTGTAAGGGGGAGACCACTAGGTACCAGGGGTGCTCACAGAGGAGAGGGGTGCCCAGGGGCAAAGCAGAGGAGGGATAGAGGCTGGCATTAAGTCACCAACCACAGAGGAGCAGCCCAGCCTGCTTGACAGAGTGTAAAAGAAAAATAGCTCCATGCCTCTGGCCTCCTCCCCGTGGCCACCAGTGCAGCCTCTAACCACTCCTCTGTTTCCACCTCATCTGCCCTCCTTCTCCAGCTCCCTGTCCCCAGGGAGGGGAGCCTCAAGCTGTAGGCAGGGACTGGCTGGCAAGCCAGGCACTGGGCCACAGCCCAGTGTTTGACCACACAGGCCCTCTGAGACCATAGAACACAAGTCCTTTGACTTTCGGCCTTCCTGTGTCCCCAGCCTCCTCCCGCCCCAGAGAGGGCAGGGCTGTGATTTTGCACATTAGTGGGTGATAGTTTGTGTCCTGGGGTCCCTCGTGTCCACACGGCTCCGACACGCCCTCCTGACCGTGGGGCCAGTGTGGACTGTGTGTGCCCAGGTCCCTGCCCAGCCATGACTCCTGAATTTTTCTAGGGAGAGAGCTCATGGCTTTTGACACATTCTCAATTGGGTCTGTGGTCCAGGAGATCGAGAACCCCTGCAGAAGGGGAGGACGGGCCTTCCAGGGAGGAGGGGGCAGAAATGTAGTAGAAAGGGCACTGCTGCTTTCTCTGTTCCCTGCCAGAGGCTTTACATGTAGCACTTGGTCTTGTTCCCCTTGCCTCCTTGTGATGCTGGGGTCACTGTCCCCGTTTTACACATGAGGAAGCTGAGGCTTAGCATCGTCAGGTTGCTTGCTTCAGGACGCAGCCCTGGCTAAGGGATTGAAAAAGCCGGGGCAGGGCCAGAGGTCAAAGGCGGGTATTGCACCTGCTTCTACAAGGGGGTGCAGCTCTAGAACCTGTACCAGCCAGTGCTTCAGAAGCCTCCTCTGACTGCATCCATGACAGACCTTGAGCCCCCAGGTCCTGGTTCCCAGCAAATTTTTTCAGCAGCCAGAGAGCCTGGCACAGGACCTGGTAGTTCACCTCCAAGGTTCATTCCTGCCATGTGGAAAACAGCCCTGTGTCACAACTGGCCTCTTGTGTCCTCACTGAGGCGTGAATGAAGCTTTAATGAGGGTGGGGGCAGAGTGCACCCTAACCACGGCAGGTAGGACCTGGCTGGCAGGTGGGCTCCAAGGGGCTCCCCCCAAGAGGCTCCTGCCACCCCCAGGCATGACACCAGGCCCTCCAGAGCCCCCAGCAAAGACTCTTTATTTGCTTGTATCAATGTCAGCTGCCAGACCACAGAGCCCCGTCCCTGCCCTCCATCTGTCCAGCTCAGCCACCCCCTCACCACCCCCTCACCACCCTCTCACCACCCCCTGGCAGATAAGAGCAGTGCAATCTGCAGAACAGGCCCAGGGCTGAGGCCGTGCCCCGCCCCCATCCTTCCTGAAATTCCAACAGCACAGAAGGCGTGGGCCTTGGTGTCTCCATCTGTAGAGAGTATATGATGATGTCCAGCCTGGGTGCCTTCCAGGGATTTCTAAGAATCATGTGGGGAAGGTATTTTAAAAGTTCAGAATACAAACAAAATGACAAGGAGCAAACTCAGCTGGTCACCCACACATTCCCTGCCCAGATGTCCTGTCCCCAGGGCACTGGACCCCAGCCACCTGGGCTGGGAGCCTTTCTCCTCTGGGCTGTGCTGGGGCAGCTGTGGGAGCCCCCAGAATGAGGACGGCCCGCAGTGGGTGGGCCTGCTTTGCCTCCCTACCTAGGGATGCCTCATGTTCCCCAGGATGGTATGAGGACAGTCTCCGGATGGGAATGTCAGCATTGCCTGGTCTGTGCAGGGCACCAAGCTAAGGTCAGGAACTGCAGTGTAGCTCATACCCAAGGATGGCAGAAATTGGGAGGGGGTGTGCTTGAGGAAAGGGAGCTGGCGTACCTCCCCGTTTCACATGGAGTGGCACGAAGTTTAGCCCCACGCCAGGGCAGGCACGTCATGTTTCTTTACTTCTCCAAAGCCGATCACTCCGTTTTAAGCTCAGGGGGTCTCATGACCTACTTTAGAGGAAGGTCACAGGATTCTTCAGGGCCTGCTTCGGGGGAGAACAGCAGTCAGAGAGACCTTCCTGCGTCGGCTGCCTCCTCAGATGTCAGGGTGCCATATTCTGGGGTGGTGTGTCCTGAGCCCCCAAACCCAATTCCTCCCTCAGACCCAGGGAAGCTCTGCTCCAGCGGTTTCTGCCGCGGTCCCACCACACTTAGTAGCACTCGCCTCCAAGCTGCTCCCCTCCCATCGGGAAGATTCCACTCAGTACCTTTCTGAGGGAGTCCTGATGAGGTTTCCTTCTGGATGCCTGGCAGGCTCTCCTTACAACCCCACCACTCAGAAACCCCCAAGGCAAAGGAACACTGAGGCTGCATCAGCTACAGAAGGAGCAGTAAAAACATCAGAAGCAGGAAGAAAACACAAATAAATGTCAATAAACCATCCTGTCACAAGGCAGTTAATTCCAAATTTTGCCACGATGGAGAAGCAGCTGCTTGCACCAAGGCGGGCCACCCTTGGCTTCCTCCTCTGGAAAACCAGAGAGACAAAGGTCAGGGGCTGTCCTAGGAGAGGGCCACAAGCCAGGACCTGCACAAACTGCAGAGCCTTCAGAGGCCAGTCCCTGCTCTTCCTCAACTTGGAGGCAAAGACAAACAGGAGGGGCCTGCCCCAGCCCCTGAGGGAAGTTCTGCAGATGCTCCCCACCAGGGATCTGGGAGGCAGAGTCGCCTCCAGGGGCCTGTGCCTACTTCTCCTGGGGATGGTGGGCGAGCTGGGTGGGCAGCCAGCCCTGACCTCTGGGCATCCTTTGCTCTTGCAGGACCTGGGAGGCAGAGTCGCCTCCAGGGGCCTGTGCCTACTTCTCCTGGGGATGGTGGGCAAGCTGGGTGGGCAGCCAGCCCTGACCTCTGGGCATCCTTTGCTCTTGCAGGACCTGGGCATGGAGTCGACCTCGCTAGACGACGTTCTGTATCGCTACGCCAGCTTCCGGAACCTGGTGGACCCCATCACACACGACCTCATCATCAGCCTGGCACGCTACATCCACTGTCCCAAGCCGGTAGGGTGGCTGTGGTCCGAGCCAGCCAGGTCCCGGGGTGTGCAGTGGGTGCCTTTCTGGGCAGAGCAGCTCTATGCCCAAGGAGGACTGGCAGACACTGCCCAGGCCCAAGGAGGACAAGCCCGTCCTCCAGGCACCAAGAGCTTCAGGTGCTCTCCCTTGGTGCCACTAGCACAGATTGGTCTTGTTTGGCCCAGGGGGTGAATTCATTGCCAACATTTAAAAACCAGAATTTTTCACATGATCCGTATATTCAGCTGCCCTTGAAAAACTGGAAGCTCCAGCAACATGAAGCCCTCATTTCTGCAGGGCTGGAGCTAAGTAGCCATCCCTGTTATATGGGGCCAAGGCCACCACATACAGTTGTACAGGTTGTACGTTGCACAAAAGCACGCGTACAGAGGGGTGACGGGGTAGGAGGAGGCAGGGAAAAGTTCAAATCCAGCCCTCTCTCTACCCACCAAGCCATGAGCCCTGATGCAAGCCCGTGTCCCCCTGGAGGTGAACTTTTTCTTATTTGCACAAAGGTGTCATAGAAGGCTGTCCGGGGCCCTGCATGGGGTTGTCCACTTTGCCTCAGTCCCCACCACTCCCAGATATCTTCACCTCTGAGGCTGAGTGTCCTTTGACACTCACCCCTTCACTCATGTCTTCTTCCTACTGGCCCTGGGAGCTCGGAAGGGAAAGCTCCATGGCTCTCCAGGCTCCAGATCTGCAGCTCAGCCCTGCCTGGATGGGAGGTTCTGCCCTGTTCCTGCAGCTCCAGGTCTAGGCTTCCCCAGGGCTATGCAGCCCGACCTGGCGGGAAGGGGAGGGCCGGCTGGGGACATTTCCACACTTGAGCGCTTCTCTGTTGCTTTAGTTTTTTTCTGTCTCATCCCTCAATTTCCAGTGGCTTCCAAAAGAAGTGCTTCCTCATTGGCAGTCGGGAAACCAGAGCAGGACGAAGGGGTGTGGGAGGGAAGTTTTTCCTTTTGGTGTAGGATCTAGGCCAGAAGTGAGATGGTTCCCAAGCCCACCCATCGCTCAGCCTGGATACAGACTTGACTGTGTTCCTACAGTGAGCTGGAGCCTTGCTCTGGAAAGGTGTTTCCTGGGGCTGAGCTCCATCTGCGGCTTTGTCAGGGGCCTTCTCTCTGACTCTGGGGCTACCTGATGCAAAGGCTCTGAGGTGGAGGCCCAGCTGTGGAGGGCTGGGAGCCGGCCAGGGTCAGGAGCACAATGTTGCAGAAGGCAGGGATGCAGGGCCCAATGGGAGGGGAAGGAAAGCTGGTGTTGAGGAAGCCTCAAGGCCTGATTGGTGCCTTGAGGGAGCTGGCTAGGGCTGGTGCCTCCGTCGCTTCTCATGCGGTTCCACCTGGTTCTGCCTGGGGAGGTGGGAAGGGACGGGAGTCAGGCCTGTGAGGAGGCCTTGCCGGGCGCCAGACCCTGCCTTTCCTAGAGCAGCAATGGAGTTGCTCACAGATGAGAGGGTGAAAGGCGATGGGGCTCTCAAAAAAGCAAAAAAGAAATAGGAGGGCTGTGTATATGCCCATCTTTGAGTTAAGGAAAACAAAATTCAGGTAGTCAAGTGATCTGAGCAAGGTTACACCTCCGAGGAGAACCACAGGTGTGATGTGGGCCTATGCAGTGGCCCAGAGCTGGGCGGGACACAGGCCGGTGGTCCCTGGGTGGTCAGTGCCCATGGGGGCAGGAGGAGGGGCCTGGTGGGAGCGGCCGAGCTCCCCTCCCTCCCCAACCTGCCCCTCACGGGTTGCCTCACGGATGGCCTGTGTGGGGAGAAGGACCCACCCTCTCAGAGAGAGAGGCAGGCCAGGGAGTGGGTAAGGCCCACTGTGAGACCCTGTGAGACAGGGCCAGGCAAGTCCAGGAGGAGGGGTGGGAACTCCTGCCTTCTGATCTTCCCTTTCCATCTGGGTAGGGGTGGGGCCGGGGGGTGCATACCTGGGTTGTTGTGGTCCATTCAAGTGGCTGTAACAAATTATCGTAGACTGGGTGGCTTACAAACAGTAGAAATTTATCTCTCACACTTCTGAAGGCTGGAAGTCTGAGATCTGGGTGCTAGCCTGGTTGGTGACTGGCAAGGACCTTTTTCTGGGTTACAGACAGTCACCTTTTTGTGTCCTCACATGGCAGGAAATGGGCAAAGGAGCACGAATCCCATTGTGAGAGCTCCACCCCCCTGGCCTAATCACCTCCCAAAGGCCCCACCTCTAAATACCATCACCCTGGGGATTAGGTTTCAACACGTGAATTCTGGGGAGATACCAACATTCAGTCCATTGCGTGGTGTAACCTTCCTCAAACCACTTCAACACCTGGACTTTGTTTTCCTCAAAATAAAATCAGAGCCAGCCAGAGTGGGTGAGCCCTGCTGAAGCCCAGAGACCTGGAGGGCCCCTTTCATGCCCATGTGGCAAGCGAGGCTCTCTGGATGAGGCAGGGGTGGGAGGTCCCCAGGCTGGTGGTAGGAGCAGCCCCTCCATCCACCCCAGAGGGCTGACCAGGATGTCCTGGTCAGAGCAATTGGCATCTGAGAAGTTCATGTCAGCCCACGTTATGGGTCTAGAGATTTTTGTAGACAGAGGTGTCAAGACCGGAGAGCTCGTTCCAAAGGTAAATTGGATACTACACGGACCTCAGTGAAAATCCTTCAGTGAGGGGCTGTGCTGTAGTTTAAACAAAACCCAGACTCCTCATCTGGCTTTGCCTGAGTCTCTGAGCTCCCCTCTCCCACTTGCCGCCCTGCGAGCTCTGCTTTAGCATGTGGGCCTCCCTCCTCTGCTCCTGACACCTCCACACCCTCTCCTACCTTAGGGACGTCGCTGCTCCCTCTGACTGCTCCAGCCTCTTCTGTCTGAGTTTCCTTCTCCTGAGTTCAGACTGAGCCTACGGCCTCTGAGAGGCCTTCGTTGACAAGCCTGCCTAGTGTAGGCTGCTGATCAGCCTGTCTCGAGCCCCATTTATTTTTCCATTCATTTCTCCGTTTTACTTACTGGTCTCTGAAATTACCTTGCTTATTTATTTGTTGGCTAATTTATTGTCTGTTTTCCCCACTAGAATATAAACTCTGAAGGGAAGGTGTCTGTCTTGTTCACAATTCCAGCCTGGACCAGGCAGGAAGCAGGCAACATATTCCATTGTGAAGTTTGAAGAGAGTTTAGAAAAGGGTTGAGGACAGGATAAAGGAAGTCAACAGGGGACATTGAGACATCCAAAGACAGCAGTGGTAGGAAGTTGTTTCACAGGAGGACAAGCTGTATTGCCAGAGGCAGAGTGAGAACACCTGGTCCAGAGCCACGCTGCATTATCCATTGCCATATAGCAAACTACCCCAAAACTTAGTGGCTTAAAACAACAGACATTTATTGTTATAGTCTCTGTAGGTCAGGTTTGCAGGGGCAGCTTAAGTAGGTAGTTTAGCTTTGGGTCTCTCAAGACATTGGTCAGGGCTGCAGGTGTCAGAAGGCTTAACAGAAGTTGGCAGGTCTGCCAGGCTCGGTGGCTCACGCCTGTAATCCCAGCACTTTGGGAGGCCGAGGCGGGTGGATCACCTGAGGTTGGAAGTTCGAGACCAGCCTGACCAACATGGAGAAACCCCGTCTCTACTAAAAATACAAAATTAGCCAGGCGTAGTGGCGCATGCCTGTAATCCCAGCTACTCGGGAGGCTGAGGCAGGAGAATCACTGGAACCCAGCAGGCGGAGGTTGCCGTGAGCTGAGATTGCACCATTGCACTCCAGCCTGGGCAACAAGAGCGAAACTCCGTCTCAAAAAAAAAAAGAAGTTGGCAGGTCCACTTCCAAGGCGGCAGACTCGCCCTGTAACCTCTCCATGGGACTGCTTGAGTGTCCTCACATCATGGCAGCTGGTTTACCCCACAACAGGTGATAATATAGAAGCCATAATGCCTTTCTTTCTTGCCTTTCTTTTCTTTCTTTCTTTCGACAGAGTCTCGCTGTATCGCCTAGGCTGGAGTGCAATGGTGCAATCTTGACTCACTGCAACCTCTGCCTCCCGGGTTTAAGCAGTTCTCCTGCCTCAGCCTCTCAGGTAGCTTGGGATTACAGGCACCTGCCACCACACCCGGCTAATGTTTTGTGTTTTTAGTAGAGACCGGGTTTCGCCATGTTGGCCAGCCTGGTCTCAAACTCCTGACCTCAGGTGATCCACTCGCCTCGGCCTTCCAAAGTGCTGGGATTATAGGCGTGAGCCACTATGCCTGGCCTTGCTTTTTTTGTTGTTGTTGTTGTTTGTATTTGTTTGTTTGTTTGTTTTGAGACAGGGTCCCACTCTGATGCCCAGGCTGGAGTGCAGAGGTGTGATCATAACTTACTGCAGCCTGGAACTACTAGGCTCAAGTGATCCTCCCACCTCACCCTCCCGAGTAGCTGGGACTGCAGGCAGGCACCACCATGGCTAGCTAATTTTTTGTTTTTTTTTTTTTTCTTGTAGAGACGGGGCACTCACTATGTTGCCAAGGCTGGTCTCAAACTCCTGGCCTCAAGCAACCCCCCTGCCTTGGCCTCCCAAAGCACTAGGATTGCAGGTGTGAGCCCAACCCCCACAATACCTTTTAAGACCCAGTCTCAGAAGTCACAAACCATCATTTCCACCATTCTATTGGTTCTAATGATTCTGTTGCTCACCTAGACCAGCCCTGCTACAATGTGGAAGGACACTACACAGGGGCACAGATGCCAGGAGCTGAGAACAGCAAGGCTGTCTTGGAGGCCGGCCGCTACACATGCCGAAGTGGGGGGAATCAGAATAAACTCCCCCATCTGTCTCTCCTCCTGCCCTCTGGTCTTGCTGCCATTGCTCCCATTAGCTGAACTCAAGTGGAAGCCAGGGGGAAGAGAGCCCAGTGATGCAGTCTCTAGAGCCCAGCCTTCTGAGCAGAGAGGGGCAGAGTGGACTGTGGGGCAAGAGGAAACAGAAAAGCCGGCACACAGTCTCTGCATCTGGAATGGTGTCCAGTGTAATGAGGGGGACAGTCAACATTTGATGAATGTATGAATGAATTTATGAATGAGGGAGGGATAGCCTTGAATGGGGACAGCAGTGGAGAACTGTGCTTGTCGGGGTCCTGGAGCAGTTACTGAAGATGGCAGATGGTATCACTGCCTGATGGCTGAGAGCCAGAGCAGTGTCGGGTGCTGGTACCCCTCCCAGGTCAGCCTGCAGGTCGGCACGTCATCTTTCCTGACAGATTAATGAGAAGCCCCTCAAACACGTTCTGCCCCAGGACCTAGGCAGCCTCACTGGGAAGGTCTGGAGAGGCTGCTGCCCTGACCTGCACTTATAGTCACTTGACTGTGCCACATCCCACTCCTGCCATCTTCAGGGATCGGGGGAGGACTGTAAAGCGGTGATTCTGCACACAGCCATTGAGCCTCCTGGGCGGGTTAGGATTCTACTGCACATAACAGAAGCCCAGGCGGGCTGGCTCCAGCAAGGAAGAAAATGTGTTCTACAGATACCGAGGTGTCTTGTGGCGCCCACAGGCAGCCAAGTTAGACCAAGGTGCTAGAACTATAGATAAGCACGGTGCAGAGGTCCCTCCTTCCCTCCTCGCTGCTCTACCCTGCCTCCCTCTGCATTCCCTCTGCACAGACTGCTCTTCCCCCTGCCGCATGGTAGGGAATGTGGCTAGCTATGGCTCCCAGGTTACTTCTCAGGGTTCCAGCCACTGGAGGAGTTAGGGTATGTGTGTCTCAGTGTCAAGTCCAGCTTCCTCCTCCTCTTCCTCTTCCTCCTCTTCTTTCTCCTTCTCCTCTTCTTCCTCTTCCTCCTCCTCCTCCTCCTCTTCCTTCTTCTGCTCCTCTTCCTCCTCCTCTTCTTCCTCCTCTTCCTTCTTCTTCTCTTCCTCCTCCTCTTCCTCCTCCTCTTCCTTCTTCTCCTCTTCCTCCTCCTCCTCCTCCTCTTCCTCCTCCTCCTCCACTTCCTCCTCCTCCTCTTCTTGATCCTCTTCCTTCTTCTCCTCCTCTTTCTCCTCTTCTTCCTCCTCTTCCTTCTCTTCCTCCTCCTCTTCCTCCTCCTCTTCTTCCTCTTCCTCCTCCTTCCTCCTCCTCTTCTTCCTCTTCCTCCTCCTCTCCCTCCTCTTCCTCCTCCTCCTCCTCCTACTACTACTGCTACTCCTCCTCCTCCTCTTCTCCTTCCTCCTCCTCCTCTCCCTCCTCCTCCTCTCCCTCCTCCTCTTCCTCCTCCTCCTCTTCTCCTTCCTCCTCCTCCTCTCCCTCCTCCTCTTCCTCCTCCTCCTCTCTCTCCCCCTGTTCCCCACCTTCTTACTGCTCCACTTCTGGGCCAGTGCTGCCTAGTCCCGTTCTCTGCAGGAGGGAGCCCTGGAGGGGTTCTTTGAAAAGTGGAGGAGTTGGGAAAAAATGAGACAGTCTCGCTGAAGGCTTTTCTGGTTGTAAATGATAGAAGCACTTTGAACTGACCTAAGCCAAAGACAGGATTTCTCACAAGGAGGGCAGCAGATAGCGGTTAGGAGCATCAGCCTCAGAGCTGGCTGACTTTAGATCCTGACTCCCTCTTACAAGCTGGGCAGCCTTGCCCATCTATTTAAGTTCTATTTAAGTCCTCATTTGTAAAGCGGGGATATTAGTAATACCTGTCTCATAGGGTTGTAGTGAGGTATGGGACTATAAAGAGTTTGTAGGGCACTTTGGGAGGTTGAGGCAGGTGGACCACTTGAGATCAGGAGTTCGAGACCAGCCTGACCAACATGGTGAAACTCCGTCTCTAATAGAAATACAAAAAAAATTAGCCGGGCATGGATGGCGGGTGCCTGTAGTCCCAGCTACTCGGGAGGCTGAAGCAAGAGAACCACTTGAATCTGGGAGGTGGAGGTTGCATTGAGCTGAGATTGTGCCACTGCACTCCAGCCAGGCGACAGAGCAAGACTCCGTCTAAAAAAAAAAAATTGTAGGGCAGAACTGTGTGGTACTTTTCCTCACTCATTATAAGGGTCATGGCTGACACTCCTATAACCAGACACAGGGTAACAAAAAAGCAGAAGAAATTTATTTAATCAAAGTTTTACACAACATGGGAGCTTTCAGAAATGAAGACACTCAGGTGAGGCACGGTGGCTCACGCCTGTAATACCAGCACTTTGGGAGGCCGAGGCAGGCGGATCGTCTGAGGTCAGGAGTTCGAGACCAACCTGGCCAACATAGTGAAACCCTGTCTCTACTAAAAATACAAAAATTAGCTGGGCATGGTGGCACGCGCCTGTAATCCCAGCTACTCGGGAGGCTAAGCCAGGAGAATCACTTGAACCTGGGAGGCGGAGGTTGCAGTGAACTGAGATGGTGCCACTGTACTCCAGCCTGGGTGGGGGGGCACAGAGCAAGACTCCGTCACTAAAAAAAAAAAAAAAAAAAAAGAAAAGAAATGAAGACCCTTAGCCCCAGCTACCTGGGAGGCTGATAGAGGAGGATTACATGAGGCCAGGAATTCAATACCAGCAAGGGCAATATAGTGAGACCCCCATCTCTTTAAAAAAAGAAAGAAATGAAGACCCCAAACCCCAGGGAAAGAGGTTTTTTATTTTTTTGGTTGGTTGTTAGAATTTATTTTTATTTATTTATTTATTTATTTATTTATTTAGAGACGGAATTTTGCTCTTGTTGCCCAGGCTGGAGTGCAATGGCGTGATCTCGGCCCACCTCAACCTCTGCCTCCTGGGTTCACATGATTCTCCTGCCTCAGCCTTCCGAGCAGCTGGGATTACAGGCATGTGCCACCGTGCCTGGCTAATTTTGTATTTTCAGTAGAGATGGGGTTTCTCCATGTTGGTCAGGCTGGTCTCAAACTCCCAACCTCAGGTGATCCACCCCCCTCTGCCTCCCAAAGTGATGGGATTACAGGCATGAGCCACCACGCCTGGCCTGTTTGTTCGTTTGTTTTTTGACAGAGTTTCACTCTGTTGCCCAGGCTGGAGTGCAATGACGTGATCTTGGCTCACTGGACCCTCCACCTCCTGGGTTCAAGCAATTCTCCTGCCTCAGCCTACCAAGTAGCTGGGACTACAGGTGCCCGCCACCACGCCTAGCTAATTTTTTGTATTTTTAGTAGAGATGGGGTTTCGCCATGTTGGCCAGGCTAGTCTCGAACTCCTGACCTCAGGTGATCCACCCACCTCGGCCTCCCAAAGTGCTGGGATTACAGGTGTGAGCCACCACACTCAGCCAGCTATCTGTTTTTATACTCAGGTTTGGTAAAGAGTGCACAAGCTTGTAGAAATGCGACTGGACAAAGGGTGTGATCTAATGGTGATAGGCTGAGGGGACCCAGGAAGGCTGTCTGCTCAGATTCTTCTTGGCCTCTCTCTGCAGTGTTCCTTCCTGCCCCTCTGGAATGGTCTTCAAGACAGAAGGGAGAGAGTGACCTGCCTAGTTTTATGGCTTGCTTTGAGGGAGAGGGGTTCTGGTCTCTGTGACCTGCCTTGGGGAAGAATAATTCTGGTTTCTCGGACTCACTCTGGGGGAGAAGAAGGGCCAGAGACAGGAGGACAGCAGAAGGGCAGAAAAACTTCGCTTCTGAGGCCTTCCAATTTCCATTAGTTCAAAGCTCTCTGCTGGCCCCGGCACCATGCTTTGGAATTGTGTTCTGAGCCCCAAAATGTTCATGCAAACAGTGCTCAGAGGAGATGCCCAATGCATCACAGCTGCTCAATACATGTTAGCTGTTGTCAGTTTAGTTCAGACAAGCAGAAGGGAACTCTCACTCCTGAGAAAACATCAGCTCACTTGTGCTGTCAAGGCAACTCTATGAGGTGTCCATACCTATTGTTCCTGTCTAGCCAGTGAGGAGACCCAGGCTCCTCAGTTCTCCCTGGTAGCGGCAGATCCACTTCCATCCCGAGCCTGGCCCTGTGCGTGGCTGCCCCCTTGTGGCAATGGCAGTGCAGTGATGCCTCCTTGTCCTCTGTTCTCGTGTGTGTGTGTGTGTGTGTGTGTGTGTGTGTGTGTGTGTGTGTGTGTGTGTGTGTGTGTGTGTGTGTGTGTGTGTGTGTGTTCGCGCGCGCGCGTGTGTGTGTGTGTTTGCGCGCGCGCGCGTGTGTGTGTGTGTTCGCGCGCGTGTGTGTGTGACGGAGTCCCACACCAGTCCCACTCTGGCACCCAGGCCAGAGTTCAGTGGCGCGATCTCGGCTCACTGCAACCTCCTCCTCCCGGGTTCAAGCGATTCTCCTGCCACAGCCTCCCAAGTAGCTGGGACTACAGGCACCCACGACTATGCCTGGCTAATTTTTGTATTTTTAGTAGAGACGGGGTTTCACCATGTTGGCCAGGCTGGTGTCGAACTCCTGACCTTGTGATCCGCCTGCCTCGGCCTCCCAAAGTGCTGGGATTACAGGCGTGAACTACCGCACCCGGCCTCTGTTCTCTTCTTTTAAGGCTCAGCTGCCCGGGCTGAGAGGGTGGACAGGGATTTTGGCCCCAGATTTTGGAAACCCTGGGAAGTGACTGAAGGAGGAGCTGCAGCTGAGGGGCTCAGTTCTAAGCTTTGGAGACTGGCTACATTCTGTCCTGGGGTGGTTCCAGGAGTGATGCTGGGCAGACCACCTGATCCCACCCATGGTCTTTGAACCAGTGCTTCTCCACCTCGGCTGCACTAGGGAATCACCTGGGGACCTTTTAAAAATCTCCGTGTGGCCAGGCAGGGTGGCTCACACCTGTAATCCCAGCACTTTAGGAGGCCGAGGCGGGCAGATCACGAGGTCAGGAGTTCGAGACCAGCCTGGCCAACATGGTGAAACCATGTCTCTATTAAAATACAAAAAATTAGCGGGGTGTGGTGGCAGGCGTCTGTAATCAGCTACTTGGGAGGCTGAAGCAGGAGAATCATTTGAACCTGGGAGATGGAGGTTGCAGTGAGCCAAGACCGCGCCACTGCACTCTAGCCTGGGCAACAGAATGAGACTCCATCTCAAAAAAAAAAAAAAAATCCCCGTGCCTGAGCCACCCACCCATCATTGGGGTGGGCCAGGCATCAGTGTTATTTTGTTGTTGTTTGGTTTGGTTTGGTTTTTTGAGACTAGGTCTCACCCTGTCTGGAGTGCAGAGGTGTGATCACGGCTCACTGCAGCCTTCACTTTCGGGGCTCAAGAGCCTCCTACCTCAGCCTCCCGGGTAGCTGGGACTGCAGGCACATGCCACCATGCTGGGCTTTTTTTTTTTTTTTTTTTTTTTTGTAGAGAGCAAGTCTCACCATATTGCCCAGGGTAGTCTTGAACTCCTGGGGTCAAGTGATCCTCCTGCCTGAGCCTCCCAAAGTGCTGGGATTACAAGAGTGAGCCACAGCACCTGGCCCATCAGTGGACTTTGAAGCTCCCCTGAGATTCCAGGCCGGGCACGGTGGCTCACGCCTGTAATCCCAGCACTTTGGGAGGCCGAGGCGGGTGGATCACGAGGTCAGGAGATCGAGACTATCCTGGCTAACACAGTGAGACCCCCGTCTCTACTAAAAATACAAAAAAATTAGCCGGGCGTGGTGGCAGGCGCCTGTAGTCCCAGCTACTGGAGAGGCTGAGGCAGGAGAATGGCGTGAACCCGGGAGGCGGAGCTTGCAGTGAGCCAAGATCGCACCACTGCACTCCAGCCTGGGCAACAGAGCAAGACTCCATCTCAAAAAAAAAAAAAAGCTCCCGAGATTCCAGTATGAAAGATTCCAAGGTAAAGAAGCACAGCTCTAGATGGGCCATCTCCAGTGTCACCTCCTATTCTCTCTTTGTTTTATTTATTTATTATTATTATTTTTTTTTTTTTTTTGAGATGGAGTCTCACTCTGTCACCCAGGCTGGAGTGCAGTGGTGCGATCTCGGCTCACTGCAACCTCCGCCTCCTGGGTTCAAACAATTCTCCTGCCTCAGCACTCCGGAGTAGCTGGGATCACAGGCGCCCGCCGCCATGCCCAGCTAATTTTTGTATTTTTAGTAGAGACGAGGTTTTGCCATGTTGGCCAGGCTGATCTCGAACTCCTGACCTCAGGTGATCCATCCACCTTGGCCTCCCAACGTGCTGGGATTACAGGCTTGAGCCACCGTGCCTGGCCCCTATTCTCCCTTTGAGCTCCAAGGTCGGCTCCCACCATGGCCCCTCTCCCTGAACCTGTGCTGGCCATGGCCTCCTTGTTGGAGACCCAGTGGCCTCTGGGTGGGAGTCTAACCCCATTAGTCACTCTTCTCCTTGGTGTCCAGACTCTGCTACTCCTGCTGCTCTGATGGAGTCTTCTCTGACTGCTGTGTGTCCAGTGTTCTCTCCCCTCCTGCTCAGCTCATTCTCTGTCTTGAGCCCCAACCCCATAAGTCCAGTGGCATCCACAGCTGGAGGTATTGTGAGCCCCTCAAACTTACCATGGCCCCACGTGAGCAGGTCACCCCCCTCCTGCCTTCTCACCCACTTCTTGTCTTGAGCCCCTTGCCTTCTACTCATGTCCCAAGCCCAAAGCCCAAAGCCTAGACCCTCCTCACCCTCCCTGCCCACACCTTCTCCATCCAGCGTACCAGTCAGCTGCGTGGCCTCTGTCCCCTCAGCCCCTTCCAATAGCCTGGCCCTGAGTCACCCTCTCCACCTCCTGTCCACCCCTCTCTCCATCTCCCAGTCCGAGGAACAGCCCCCTTGAGGGACTCTCCTGCAGCCCCCATGACCAGCTCCTCCTGCTTCACTCGCCTTGCTTCCCTCCACACAGTCATGTGGCTGGGTTCAGCAAGAAGCTAAGTCTAGGAACCAAAAGATGTCAGCTCCAGGGGTGAGGAATGAAGCTGTAAAGGCAGATGCTCACCTGCTCCCACATCTGCAACACACAAGAGTGACACACAGGAGTGACAGGTGTAACACACAGGTGTGATACAGGCGCAAGTGGCAGGTGATACAAGCTTATTCATCAGACAGCCAGGCACCAGGAAGCTGGGGCAGGGGTGGGGATGGGCTGTGAACTGGAGCCCAGGGGCCTCCTCCAAATCCGCTCTGTTCAGTCTCGGGCCCTCCTTTGCTTCCTGGGTCCCTCCACAGATGCCTTTCTCCTTTGGACATTCAACTCCCATCTTCCCAACTCCTCTCTCTCGTCCCCCTTCCTCAGAGTCTCCTTCTCTTGCCTTCCCATCAGCCCCAGGCCCATCCCCAGCCCTCTGGGCCTCAGTTTCCCCCACTGCATAATGGGAATAACGAAAGTATCTACTGCCTTGGGGTGCTGTGGGAATTCCATAACCTTCTTGCGTGATGTCTGGTGTGCAGGGCTAACAGTGGCTTGAACCATGGAGGGACCAGATGTGATCAGGCCTCAGGCCTTCACCTGCCCTCATGTCAGTAACACACCCCACAGCCGCCACATCACCACGCCCTGCCACAGACTGTTTCCTCCTCACTCAAGGATGCCTCACGTTTTCTTTCTCCATCTGAAATCACTAACCCATCTGCTCTTAAAAGCTGAGCTCAGCCTGGGCGCGGTGGCTCACGCCTGTAATCCCAGCATTTTGGGAGGCCAAGGCGGGTGGATCACTTGAGGTCAGGAGTTCAAGACCAGCCTGACCAACATGGTGAAACTCCATCTGTACTAAAAATACAAAAATTAGCCGGATGTGATGGCGGGTGCCTGTAATCCCAACAACCGGGGAGGCTGAGGCAGGAGAATCACTCGAACCCAGGTGGCGGAGGTTGCAGTGAGCTGAGATCGCACCGTTGCACTCCAGCCTGGGCGACAGAGCAAGACTGTCTCAAAAATTAAATTAAATTAAATTAAATTAAATTAAATTAAATTAAAATAAAGCTGAGCTCAAATCTGAGCCTGGGCAGCAGTAATCTTCCCTCCTTGCCCTGCCAGAATTCTCTGTGCTGGTGCCGCTATCACGGTATTCACTTAGAGAGTGTGTCTGGAGAGCTCGCTGTGGGTTGGGCTCTATTCGAAGCACTGCACTAGTAGTGACTCATTTAATCCTCACAGAAACTCTTGTGAGGTCTGTACTGTAATCCTTTCACAGATGTGGTTTGGAGCACAGAGAAGTCAAGCAATTGTCCAAGGCCACACAGAATGGGACAAAGCCAGGACTTGAATCCCCACAGTTTGGCCCCAGGTCTTTGCTCTTCACTACTCAATACGCTGCTTGTCCACTAGCAGAGGGGTGTGGGAATCGTAATGACAAAGCAGCCTATTGAGCACCCACTCCAGTCACCATGCTGAGCACTGCGCGTGGTTAACGTGCCGGACCTCCCCACACCGAGTCGTTGGCCACATATGGGTTTGCATCTGAGTCCAGCGCTTGCATCCAAGCCTCAGCGCTTGCATCCAAGCCTCAGCACTGGCCCACTGGCAGGAGCATGCTTTTGGCCCTCACTCCCCGGAGGGACTCATGCCCTCACCCTGTCCAGCACGAGTTTGGCTTTGGGGACTGTTGGATTGACTTGCCTGGGGTTGTAGTTGGAGTCTGTAGCATCTTTCAGCTGCATCATTTAACCCAGTGTCTGCCATAACAAAAAATCACAGACTGGTGGTCTAAACAGCAGACAGTTCGTTTCTCACAGCTCTGAAGGCCAGAAGTCCAAGGCTGGCTGGTGGGTTTCCTTCTGAGGCTCTCTCCTAGGTCTGTGAGTCCCTCCTCCTCCTGTGTCCTCAAGTGGTCGTTCCTCTGCATGTCTGTGTCCTCATTTCTTCTTCTTAGGACACCAGTCATACAGGATTAGGGCCTACTCCTCTGACCTCATTTTACCTTAGTCACCTCTTTAAAGGCCTTGTCTCCAAATACAGCTGCATTCCAAGGTACTAGGGGTTAGGACATCAACATGTGATTGTCAGCGGGATACAATTCAGCCCATGACACCCAGGGTTTCAAACTCAAATGCCAACAGGCCTGACAGGAACGCATGTGAATGAACTGGGCTGGGAAAGACTTGGCCTCCTCATTCATTTGTTCTCACTTTTGAGGGAGACACAGGTAAAAATATCTCACTTTCCTCTTTACTGTGTGAAATATAAGGACACAAACATTTGTTCATGTCCATATCCTGGCTTCCTAGAACAAGTGCCTGGCTCCGAGTAAGTGCTCAATAAATCTGCTGAGCAAAAGAATGCACAGAGCGGCCCTGGACATTGGGGAGTGGCGGGGATCATGGTGAGTCTTGGCCAGGGGGTCAGCAGGTGCTTGGCTCCAGCCTACTGTTGTCCAATCTCCTGGAATCCAGACTTATATAAATCTGTTTTTCAATGCTAGCAACTAATTCACAAAAACTAAAACCATCCTGCAGACCTGTTTGCATTCACTGCTGTCTGCCTAGGGCGCTCACCCTAGGCCAGCAGAGCAGGGCTTCCCCCAGCTCAGCCTGGGGGAGCTGGGCTCTTACCCGGGAGACAGGAAGACTGGGGGCTGAGACTGGTGCACCCAGCCACTCAGGGCCCTACCACCCATGGTTGCCTCTGCAGGAAGGTGATGCGCTGGGCGCCATGGAGAAGCTGTGCCGGCAGCTGACATACCACCTCAGCCCCCACTCCCAGTGGAGGCGGCACCGGGGGCTGGTGAAAAGGAAGCCACAGGCCTGGTGAGTTACAGTCCCCCGGGCAGGTCTATGCCAGGCTGAGTGTGTGATACAGGGCGCCCCTCCCAGGGATGTAGGGAAGGGAAGGGCAGGAGTCATGGGGGGTGGTCATAGGAGCTGAAGGAGGTAAGATGGAAGGAGGATTCCAGAGTAGGGAAACAGCTAGAGGGGGACCCTGGTCTGGTGGGTGGGAGCTGGGGAGTATGGGCCCACTGAGATGGGATGGGCGGGAGGAAGATGTGAGAAATTTCTAATTCCTGGTGTGCTAAAGTGGGCACTCCCGGCCAAGCACGGTGTTTGGCTCATGCCTGTAATCCCAGCACTGTGGGAGGCTGAGGCAGGTGGATCACTTGAGGTCAGGAGTTCGAGACCAGCATGACCAACATGGCGAAACCCTGTAAAAATACAAAAATTAGCCAGGCGTGGTGGCGCACACCTGTAATCCTAGTTTCTTAGGAGGCTGAGGCAGGAGAATCACTTGAACCAGGGAGGTGGAGGTTGCAGTGAGCAGAGACGGCGCCACTGCACTCCAGCCTGGACAACAGAGCACTCCCTACTGAACTCCTCAGTTATCTCAGATGTCCCCAGGGGGACCCAGACCCCAGCCCTGTCCCTGGTCCATACAGCAACAAGGGGGTTCAGAGTCCCTTGAAGATTGGTAGGGGTTGAGGGGCATGTAGGACACAGAACCCGTGGGCTGTGATGACACCGTAGGAAGCAAGTAGAGGGGAGCCTGGAAGGAAGGCTTCCTGGAGAAGGAAGCACATCTGTCTTTTTGCAAATGATAGCTGAGTGGTGTGCCCTCACAAAGACTCTGGCAAGGCCTTGGTGCTGCTGCTAGCTCATCCCTGCAGGTCCCTGCAGGCTGGGGAAGGAAGGGCTGTCTCCCTCCCTCATGGAGAAGAAAGAACTCTAGTGCCTCCTTCTATTCTGGACCTGCCCCCCACCCCCGCCCACAACCAGGAGATGGATCCTGGAGAGGCGCATTCCCAGGTGGATGAACAGTGTAAGGCTGTCATGGTGCTGGCTACGGGAGGGGCTCCACCTGGGTAGAGGGGACATATATGGGGATACAGCAAGACGGGGCCCTTGGAACCTGGAATGCCATGAGACTGAGCTGGTTCTTTAGCAATGGAAAGCTGGTAGTTTGAGCTCTGCTGGAACCTAAGGGCCTCTCCTGGTTCCCCCCACACACGCATGCTCAGTCCGTTCTTCATTCGGAAGCCATGTCATGAGGTCTCATTCCCCTCGGGTAGAATCTCATGGCACCTGAATGAAATCCAAGCATGGGCCTCTGATTTACTCTCCTCGCCCCCTGGTCTCACCTCTCCTGCTCTCCCGCCCCAGCCACACTGGCCTTCCTGCTGGTTCACAGACACGCCAGGCCCTTTCCAGCCTCAGGGCCTTTGTGCCCTCTGCTGGAACTTTCACCAAACTCTTTTGATGGCCCATGCTTGCTTTTTCATGTGTCAGTTCACACACTACCTTCTCCTGAGTAGCCACAGCCCCACGCTACTGTATCGCCCCACACTCAGGGTTTTGTTTGTGGTCTGTCTCCCCCTAGTAGAGGAAGAACAGGGATTTTGTCCATCCTGTTCACCACTGTGACCCTAGTGTCTAGGATACTGCCTGGCACACAGGTGAGTTTAACAAATGTTTTTTAAAAGAACAAATGGGCTGGGCACGGTGGCTCACGCCTGTAATCCCAGCACTTTGGGAGACCGAGATGGGTGGATCACCTGAAGTAGGAAGTTCAAGACCAGCCTGGCCAACATAGTGAAACTCTGTCTCTACTAAAAATAAAAAAATTAGCTGGGCATGATGTTGCACGCCTGTAATCCCAGCTACTCAGGAGGCTGAGGCAGGAGAATCACTTGAACCTGGGAGGCGGAAGTTGCAGTGAGCCAAGATCACGCCACTGCACTCCAGCCTGGGCAACAGAGTGAGACTCCATTTCCAAGAAACAAAAAGGAACAAATTAGGGAGGAGATATCACTGTTGTCAATTGACTGGTTAGGATCACCCAACTGGTAAGTGGTGGGGTTGAATTCAAACCCAGCTCAGGCTGTTCACCACCACACTGCTTCCCTGGTGGAATGGTCTTTATTAAGGACATTGATAATAGCACCAAAAGTTAAATCAAGCTGCACAGATGGCTGGCAGCATTCCAAGCATTTAAATGTCATGCCTTGAGAGTTTTACTTTCCAACTCCCTGGGGCTGGACCCCAGTCAGAGTCAAAATGAACAAACTGTGGACAGCCTCCCAGCTTAGATCTCAAGGACAAATGTACCCTGTGTTGCCAGGAAGTACAAGCCATGAAGCTTGAGCTGCTGACAGTAGCATATGCTCTTGGAGCAGGCTGGGAGCCCCCTCCACCTCCCTCTCCTTCCCAGCACACTTAGAAATGCAGAAAATGGGGCCGCGCGCTGTGGCTCATGCCTGTTATCCCAGCACTTTGGGAGGCCAAAGTGGGCTGATCATGAGGTCAGGAGATCGAGACCATCCTGGCTAACACAGTGAAACCCCATCTCTACTAAAAATACAAAAAATTAGCCGGGCGTGGGGGCACACGCCTGTAGTCCCAGCTACTCAGGAGGCTGAGGCAGGAGAATCGCTTGAACCCGGGAGGTGGAGGTTGCAGTGAGCCCAAATGGCACCACTGCACTCCAGCCTGGGTGACAGAGCAAGACTCTGTCTCAAAAAAAAAAAAAAAAAAATGCAGAAAATGGCCAGGCGTGTTGGCTCATGCTTGTAATCCCAGCGCTTTGGGAGGCCGAGATGGGTGGATTACCTGAGGTCAGGAGTTCCAGACCAGTCTGGCCAACATGGTGAAACCCTGTCTCTACTAAAAATACAAAAATTAGCCAGGCGTGGTGGCAGACGCCTGTAATCCCAGCTACTCAGGAAGCTGAGGCAGGAGAATCGCTTGAGCCCGGGAGGCAGAGGGTGCAGTGAACCAAGATCGTGCCATTGTACTCCAGCCTGGGCGACAGAGCGAGACTGTCTCCAAAAAAGAAAAAAATGCGGAAAATGAACATCTCATCACTGCACCTGGGCCTTGGAGCCAGCAAACAGATGGCGGGGGTGGGGTGGGGGGTGCGCAGGGAAGGGCACACTGGCCATCAGCTTGAACTGCCTGGGCTCTGTCCCAAGAGCAAGCAGGAGAAGCAAGGAGCAAGGCACTTAGCCTCCAGGAGTCAGCAGCTGCCACCAGGCTCAGAGCCCCTGAGCCCTGCCCTGCCTGCTGTCTTACAGGCTCCCCTTAAGGAATCCTTCACTGGTGGGGAGGATGGTCTTGAAAGAGGGGACTCAGAGATCCTTTGTGCCATTAATGGGGGCTGAGCTGCCACCCAAGGGTGGTAGAAGTGGGAAGCTGAGTCCAAGTGATGAATACAGCAGCAAATGTTTATTCCTCACTCGCCTACTATACAAGGCACTATTTTGCACTTATGAACTTCTTTCATATAACAGCCCAATGGTACTCTTAACTCAATTTTTCTGGTAAATAGGGGCAGCCACATCCCTCAGGCTACGGCCAGCTGGGCCCTGACAGCTGAGACGTGCGGCAGTGTCAGAGGACTGAGGTCCCTGGTTGTGCCCACCTCTGCACTTGCGGTGTCCAACCTCCAAGTGTTTTGTAAAAGCAGTCCCTAGCGTCGGAGAGCCGAGCAGTGGCTGGCACTGCAGCTTCTGGGGGAAAGGCCTGCCGCATGTGCCTGAGCCTTGCTTGTCCCTTTTCCCTTCAGCCTCAAGGCTGTCCTGGCCGGGAACCCCCCAGACAACACAGTGGACCTGTCGGGCATCCCATTGACCTCCCGAGACCTGGAGCGGGTGACCAGCTACCTACAGCGCTGTGGGGAGCAGGTAGACAGCGTGGAGCTGGGCTTCACAGGCCTCACGGACGACATGGTCCTGCAGCTGCTGCCAGCACTCAGCACCCTGCCCCGCCTCACCACACTGGCACTCAATGGCAACCGGCTAACCCGGGCCGTGCTGCGCGACCTCACTGACATCCTTAAGGATCCCAGCAAGTTCCCTAATGTCACGTGGATTGACCTGGGCAACAATGTTGACATCTTCTCCTTGCCCCAGCCCTTCCTGCTCAGCCTGCGCAAGCGCTCCCCAAAGCAGGGCCACCTACCCACCATCCTGGAGCTGGGTGAGGGCCCGGGCAGTGGGGAGGAGGTCCAGGAAGGGACAGTAGACCAGGAGGACCCTGGAGGGGGCCCTGTGGCACCTGCCGAAGACCACCATGAGGGCAAGGAGACTGTAGCTGCAGCTCAGACGTGACATGGAAGTGAAGGGCCTCACCAGGGAGTCCTTGTTGGGTAGAATGGGCAAGGCAGGCAGGGGAGGGCGCTTCTCCTATCAGGTGGGTTAAGGATATTGCCAAAAATTGGCCTGGGCCACCCACCGACAGACAGGCAAACCATAGCATCTGGGGAAGGGGATTTGTGTTAAAACTTCCCGTTGGTCCTCTCCATCTGCCCCCTATCCCATTATCTGCCATTTGGCTCTTAAGTCATCCCAGGCCCCAGAGAACCCTCTCAGCTCAGCCCATGGCCTTCCCCAAAGACTTGTGGAAATGGGCACATGGCTGGAGGTACTGGAAGCCTGAGCCATTGTGAACACCAAGAGCTTTCCCCCAGAAAAAGAATACAGTAGGGCCCCTACAGGCACTGCATTACATTTTTCATTTAAGGGAACAAGCTCCAACCAGATGAACATGTCCCCACTCAAGGAAGGTGGGAATCTTTAGCAAAATTCCTGTAATTCTAGAACCTGGGGGAAGGGGTTGGTTGCCAGAGACCCCAGTTCCATCTATGCTAGGGGTGGACTGAACATGGTGTACCTCCTTATGGAGACCCAGCCCTATTTCTGAGGCCCACCTTGATTCTAGGCATCTGCCCATAGGACTAGCAGCTATCACTATGCCCTTTGACAGAGCAGCCTATGATGCCATGTGGCAGTGCTCAGGACAGACATGGTGCCCATGCATACAGGCATAAAGTCCTGTTCAGAAATCCCCTATCTACCTTCCCTACCCACCGCTGGCTGAAAAACTACCAGACTTCTATGTGGGCTCTGATGTCCTTAGCATGCAGGCCAAGTGACAGACCTGGCTTCCTTCTTGTCACTTGCCAGTATGACTTCACTGACAGAGACAGGCCATAAGAACTCTTTCCCCATAATTCTTAAGTAATCCACCAATACATTCCAGAAAACTGACCTCAAAAGGTGGGCTTTAAAACCTTAAAAACCTAGGACCATGAAGGAGTCCAATCCCTTGGCAGATCCAACAAGATGGCTGGGGAGATGGAGAAACAAACTGGGGGCTCCCAAAGGAGCCTAACTTAGCAAAGGTTCTCATCTTATACCCTCCCTTTACCCAAATGCTCTCCTACTGAAAGGGCCTTACCAGTTAAGGGATCTCTTCTAAATAACAGGCAACCCCTAGATCCAAGTAGTTCAGTCCAGGGAGACTGGGAGCCAATCACTCTTGAACCTTGTGGGCAAACAGTATGGGGGAGGACCCGCTTGACAGGCCTTGGCAAGCAAGATTCCAACACAGGAAGACAGCAAGATGGTGTCTTCTAAGGAATGGTGCAATGCTGCAGGAGCTGGAACAAAGCTACACCAAGGATCAGAGCACAGAGCAGCAGGGGCCGAAATTGAGGAGGCCTTAAATGCTTTGAATTTTTGCCTTCAGTCTAAAGCTGTAGAATAGGGGATTAAGAGCTTAGGCTGACCACAGGGAAGTTTACAAGCTAGAGCAAATATCTGGACTGCTAATATCTGACAATAGTAGGCGAAATTTACTTTTTCTTCAAATACACATTTTCAAGAATTGACACCCAAGACCATCCTTTATTGTAGTATTAGTTCATGGTAACTGCATGAAAAAACATTTCAGGAGGAATTTACAATTTCTAGCTTAAAGAACTTGCCCACCAACATAACCAATTTATGAAAGTCAGTTCATTAAAAGGTATAGAACCTCTTGTTGGGCATGATGGCAAGGGACAAAGCTACAACTTGGCCTGTGCCTTTGGAAGCTGAGGCAGGAGGACCATCTAAGCCCAGGAGCTTGAGACCAGCCTGAGCAACATAGAGAATCCGTCTCAACAAAAAAAAATTTTAGCCAGGTGTGCTGTGAGCTGTAGTCCCAGCTACAAGGTGGGAGGATTGCTTAGGCCTGGGTGATTGAGGGTGCAATGAGCTGTGATTGTGCCACCACACTCCAGCCTGGGCAACACAGCAAGACTGTCTCAAAAAAAAAAAAAACCCAAAAAAACTCAAGAATGTAATGAATGATACCTAATGTGCCTTTTCTAGAAAAAGTTGCCAAATATATCTCTTGGATCTGCTGAGCATGTCCTCTGATACACAAGGCAAGCATGTTTCTACACCCAATGTTGATGCCGGTTAGTTTTCAGAATCCAAACTGATGGCAGCTACTGGTCCTTGGGACTGACATCCTCTGGGAATATAACCTGCAAAGAAACTACATTTCAATCTCACTTTCTGCACCAACTGACAGTCAATCACAGGGTAAGAGATATCTTCAGAAAACCGTAGGTTCACCACTACACAATCTGCCGGTAATTCCAGCTATTTTGGGTGATTTCATCATTTGATATCTTATTTTTGAAGCAAGTTTTAACAAGATCAGCTGTTTATTCATTCCACTATGGGGTTGGGGGATCATTGGCCAGCTCAAGGCTTACCTTCTCTTGGGCTGAGATGCTGCTGCCAGCTCTAAAACAGCACCCTGTTCTCAAAACCTGGGGAATGGAGAAGGCACATACATCTTAGAGACTGCAGATGCAGACCAGGAGAGGCATTTCTGATGACAGTGTTAATTAATGACTTTACAAATTTAAGTCCATCCTAACAAAAGCCCCTTAAGACCTAATTAGAGGTAATTTTTCTAAGTTTTTGTAAATTATTGAGGGCTACAAATCTTAATTAGCTTCTCAGTAGGTTGTAATTTTTTCTTTTTTTTGAGATGGAGTCTCGCTGTTGCCCAGGCTGGAGTGCAGTGGCACGATCTCAACTCACTACAACCTCCGCGTCCCGAGTTCAAGCGATTCTCCTGGCTCAGCCCCCAAAGTAGCTGGGATTACAAGTACACGCCACCACACCCGGCTAATTTTTGTATTTTTGGTAGAGATGGGGTTTCACCATGTTGGCCAGCCAGGCTGGTCTTGAACTCCTAACCTCAGGTGATCCACCCACCTCAGCCTCCCAAAGTGCTGGGATTACAGGCCACTGTGCCCAGCCTCAGGGGAGCTGTAATCTCCATTTCAGTTACATCAATTTAAACTTCACAAAGCTAAGATTACTTTTCCTTTTCACATCTGAGGAAAACTACATCTCAGCAGACAGGTAATTTGCCCAAGACTAAACAGCCAAGAGGTAAATAGAGTAGCCCCTCTTTCTAGGTAATCCACCCTGGCTCCACTGCCACCGGAAACTAAAATCAGTATCTCTGGGATAGGCTACACTGTTACAAGGTATTAGGTTAACCAAATCCAATTGCCAATATTCGACCTAACAGCTAGGCGTGGTCAGCCACTAGCCTCCCCATAGAGCAAGGCTTACCTCATGGCAGGCTCCTGGCTCCAATACTCAGCTGCCAAACATGCTGCTGATTCTTCACGAATTTGCAACCTAGGTGAATATAGCAATTAGGTCATCGTTCACACAAGTTTACTCCTGGGAACCAGCAAGTGGTGAAGACTTGACTGCAATCAGACAGGAGTAGTCTTCGTCAGTTATCGCTTCTGACGGCACTTCCTATTAGTGATTTCATCAGAGCAGTCAAGCACCTCACAACCCTCCAGTACTGCTCCAACCGCAGATCTAAACCCTACCTGAAACTTAAGCTAACCCTGCTACTGGAGACATTTCTTAACGAAGGAGTTTGTTTCTGCATATTAGTTTGCTTTAAATGCAGTTCTAGGTTAGGACTGTGGCTGAAGCAGCCATCTCCAGTTTCTATTTAAGTTCCACCCTATGCAATGACTTGATACGTTACCCTGAAGTGTATAAACACCTAAACGTAGAAAACTGTCAAAACGCCAATTTCCGTGCATTTAAGATGACAAAACTACGTTCCATGTTAAACCCTGCCCCAGAGAGCCTCTTACCTCGTGGCTACCCCGTCTTCAGCCCTCTGCAGTGGGTACGCAATCTGAAAGAGGGAGTAAGGACAGGAATTCAGGGCAGGGCTCTGGCAGTTACGGTCAACTAAGTTGTAGAGGTTTCAGCGACTGCGGTCAGATAGACGTTAGACGTCGTCAGTTATCGCTTCTGACGGCACTTCCTATTACAAGTATCATCAGGACAGTCGAGTAAGTCTTCCAGTAATACTGTTACAATCTTACCGACGTACACCGCCCTCGGGGTAACCCAAACTGCAAGCCGACCCCAACTTACCCAGTTCTCTCGGGTTTGCACACTCCCCACGGCGGGCCGGGGAACCGGGTCCCGGCCTTCGCAGACTCCAGGCTCTGGCAGATGTGGCCCTACCACAAAGGAGTGATCCATGAGCCTCTGCCACGGCAGCCAGATTCGGCCCCGCGCTGCCCTGCCAGGCTGTCCAATGCCGGGCCGCAGCGACCGCCGCGAAAGCCACGCGGGCGCAGGAGCCGGGAAGCCACGCCATCTCAACAGCTGCCCTCCGCCCTCTAGCCAGGCTTCCCGGGAACATCTCCCCAGAGACCACAGAAGCTCGAGCTCTTTATTTGCTCTTGCCCCCCCCGCTACTACTCCCAGATTCCTAGAGAGCCTACCTCCATGACAACGGGAATGAAAAGGTCACACCTTATGTGCTCCAGGCCCTTAAGGAGTCGGAATATCCCATTCCTCACAAAACGAGGGGGACGCTGGCAAAGACTCATGGGAACTTTCCGCCAAGTAACGATGTAGATCGGTGCGCTACCCAGGACTCCCCCTCCTGTTGAGTCTATGGTCTCTTCCACAGCCCCGGGAATTCTGGGTCACAACACGCGCGGCGAGTTCCAGGGCGCCTGCGCGAGGGCTGGAGCGCGCATTTGGGCCCCACCTCCGCCACTCCTTAGCTGGGTGGTCTTGGGCCAATTATTCATTCTCTTTGAGCTTCCGATTGGTCATCTAGAAAACGAAGACACCCGCGCCCCAGAAGATCACGTGAGATGACAGACGTGAAACCCTGTAGAGCCGTGGCACACGGCAACCATTCATCCTAGTAGCTCCTCCTGAATCTGTTGAGCGTCGCCAAATACTCTCCCCACAGCTAGTTCACCACATCCACGGGGCTTCTCAAACCCCTGCGCACTGGTCACCTCATTACTCCTTTAGCACGACCTTTAGGGAACGAGCTGACGTCTTATCTGGATCCACGTCCATCCTCTGCTCGCCTCTGGGGTAAAGCTCTGCCCACCTCCTTTCCTCTCCTCATTCCTTGGGGCCTCCTCCACCTATGCCCCTGCCTCACCTTCCACGGAAAACTCTCTACTGTGGCTTTCCTTTCAGCCTATGAACATGCTCAGCTCTCTCTTTGAAAAATAATCCATGCAACCACGTTTTGCACACACACGTTATACCAAGACAAAGAAATTAATTTTGACTGCAAAAAACTGAGAAGACAATCATAAAACCTTTTGAGCTGGCCTCAGAAATAAGTGTAGGGTTTTTGTTGTTGTTGTTGTTATTGTTCGTTTTTGTGTTTTTTTGAGACGGGATTTCTCTCCTGTTGCCCAGGCTGGAGTGCAATGGCATGATCTCCGCTCACCGCAACCTCTGCCTCCCGGGTTCAAGCGATTCTTCTGCCTCAGCCTCCCGAGTAGCTGGGATTACAGGCATGCGCCACCATGCCCGGCTAATTTTGTATTTTTAGTAGAGATGGGGTTTCTCCATGTTGGTCAGGCTGGTCTCGAACTCCTGAACTCAGGTGATCCGCCCGCCTGGGCCTCCCAGAGTGCAGGGATTACAGGTGCCCGGCAAGTGTAGGGTTTTATTTTATTATTATACTTTAAGTTCTAGGGTACATGTGCACAACGTGCAGGTTTGTTACATATGTATACATGTGCCATGTTGGTATGCTGCACCCATTAACTCATCATTTACATTAGGTATATCTCCTAATGCTATCCCTCTCCCCACCCCCAAGTGTAGGGTTTTAATGGAGGAGGGGGGCTTCCAGCAAGAGCCAGGTCAAGGGATCAAGCACGAGGTCTCTTGGCCTGCACGAATTTGGGGAGAGTGCTAAGGAGGGAGGGGCAACAGAGGTGGAGGGGAGGAGGTGTCTGGAACTGCTTGGACAAAACCATGGGGGTCTCGGGATGCCAGCTAGGGCATTCTGTGGGTACTGGGGAGCCTCTCAGGCCTTCAGAGCACAAAGAGGACATGTTTGTCTTATGTCTTAGGAAGGCCCTCTGGCTGCCCTGCAGAGAATGGCTTGGGAGGGGTGGGAATTCAGCAAGAAGCTCAGTAGGAAGAGAAAGCAAGAGAGGTAGCTTTAATGGGTTTTTCCCAGGTACCTGCCCAAAAGCAGGGTGGGTGTGGAAAGCAAAGGGTGTCGTGGTGAAGAGAGAGGAGAGGTGGCTATTTGCCCATGTCCGTCACCATATATCTGCCACAACAATGGGCACAGCGCCTCAGCCAGCTGCCTGTACCCAGGAAGAGGACAGTCCCCAGACTTGGGGATGTGGGGGTGAGGGTGGGGAACACAGCAACTGAGGGTCTCTGTGCCCAGGCAAGGGCAGGAGCAACCTAGTCCCATACACAGACCTGTGCACACAGAGACATGCAGACATTACCAGCTCTAAGGGTCCCAGCAACTCTGCTCAAATAATGTTTCCAGAAGAGTTAGTTAGTGAAAATATATATTTGCCACCAGAATTCACTGGGACCCCAGAGCCAGCAGATGTGGATGGAAAGATCCCCTGCTCTGTCCTGGCCTCCTGCTGCATCTGAGCCATCAGTTGGACTGGAGGAGCTGGAGAGGCACATAGTTTTCCTCAGAGGCACCATCCTCATCCTCCTTGGGTGGGGAAGCCCGGACAGGGTTCTCGAGAGTTCCTGGGAACAGATGGCAAGTACTGTGGCTTAACCCTTGAGTGTGTCCCCAGGAAGCAGGCACCAGGGAAACAAGGGGCCACAGCCATGAAAACACGTCATGCCGTGGGGACAGCCTCAGCGATCCTGGAGGCCAGCAATCCTTCTCCCTGCTTCCCTCACTCCACAAGCATTTCCCAAACCCCTGCCATATCGGGCTTCCCCCTGCCCCTGCCACCCCCAGGAGCTTAAAGTGCCTGGAGGTGACAGACTTGTATGTCAGAGATCAGAACACCTGAGACATGCTGGGGGAGCTCAGAGGAGAGAGGGGACCTGTCCCGCAGGGGCGGTGGCAGATTTGGACACCCAGAAGGGAGGAAGAGCACTTCCGACAGAGACAAATGTTCCCAGGAACTGCTTCCAGAGATGAACCAAGGAAAGCAAAGAACAAGGGGTACCGCAGACACGTGGATGGAGGTGTGGGGAGTGGGTTAGACAACAGCTTTGGGCCCTGACCTCCATTCTGAGGAGTGCGGCCTTCCAGGCAGTGGGAGGCATTGTGTAGCGTGGGCTGCATGTAGTTTTTGTCCACATTAGCAGGACTGCAATGGGATAAGAGTGCAGGCTGGGCCGCCCTGCAGTGGTGCAGAAGCAGAAGTGAGAGGCAGGGCAGGGCAGAGGGATGAATGGCCGCCTGAGAGGTCAAGGACACTCAGCTCCGGGTGGGAGAGCTGGTATAGCGGGGGGAATAGGCTGAGACTCTCAAGGCCTTCCACCTGGGTGAGGAGGGGGTGGGGTGACATACATGTGACCTGCTGGGGCAGCCCCAAGGCTGTTCCTGTTGACATTGGAGGCCCCAGCAGGCAGTGGGGTGTGGAGTGCTTGGGGCAAGATGAGGGAGGGACAAGGTGACTTTCAGAGGTGACTTTCCTGGCATTGTAGTGAAGAGAGGGAGATGCAAAGAGAGGGTGAAGGGAAACCTATCTGTATGTGAGGCCATGGTCACGGCCCAGGAGTCTGGGAAACCAGCAGGCTGTGGGGCAGAAGAGGCCAGAGGAGCCTCCCTACAACAGGGGCCGTGGGAGACTCAGAAGGCTGTTGTAGGGGCAACAGGTACAAGCAAGTGAAATTTGTCAGGAAAGAGATGGAGAAAGGAGAGGAGGTGAACCAGTGGAAGGTGGGAGCTATTGAAGGTTCTAGAAAGAACAGATATGCAGTGGAGACAGCTAATCCTCAGAACAGGCCTCTGAGGGTGGGAGGAAGGAACCAGCCTTGGTGGAGGCGGCAGGGTGGGGACAGGAGGGGCCATCACTACACTAGAACGGAGAGGATGCAGGCCACGGACATGGAGGAAGCATGGGAAGTGGTTTTTCAGAGGTGGGAGACTTGGGGTGTGAAGGGACTAAGGACCTAGGCAGGGCAGTTCCTCTGAGGGTCCAGGGAGATGCTGCCTCTGTTGTAGGCTGCACTGTGACAGCCCTTCCTAACTTATTCCCCTGCTGAGTCCCCAGGCTCAGCCCAGGCCTGGCTGGGGACAGACCCTCGATAACCAATTGAATGGGCAAAGGGTGTGACTGACTGGCATCGGAGAGAGGGCAGCCGGAGGCTGGGCTGGTGGAAGCGCTAACAGCCTCAGAGGTTTCCCCTGGTTCCTGCCTGAAAGCAAGGTGTGGGTGGAAAGGAAAGGAGGGAACCACTGTTTTAAGGAGGCAATCCCTGTAAGAGGAGCTGGCATGCGGGGATCTGCAAAGGGACTATGAGGAGGTCCCTGGGTCCCGCCCCAGACTCTCCAAGGCTTTGTGGCCAAGCAGCAGAGACATACACCCCAGGGCAGAGGCTCCAGTCACCAGGCTACTCACGAGGGACACCTGCCCCTGACGGGTCCTCACACAGCGTAGGCAGCGTCTGCTCCCATGAAGCCCAGTTCACCTCCTCCACCCTGAGGGCAACAGAGCAGCTCTGAGGTTTGCCTGCTTTGACCGCCCCCACTCCCACCCCAGAGAGGGGCCTGGCCCCCCAAATTGGGAGACTATGCAGAGATGCTCTGGTGGACACAGAGGCCCTGAGGAGGACAGGCTTTCTCTCTGCAGGGTTCTGGGCCACCCACTTGGAGCCCTGTCCTGTGAGGCAGGTGCTAACTTGCAGGAATCAGCATCCATCGCTTCTGGCTGTTCACAGCAGCCTGGGTTGCCCAGAGCAACCAGAGAAGAGGAATTCAGATCAGGTGTATCTGTGCTTCCAGGTTCTGGGGCCTTTCACGGCTGCTCCTCATGCCTAAGACTCCGTCTCTCCGCTCATCTGCTGCCTCACGACAGTGTCTGTTTTGTTGTTGTTGTTGTTGTTGTTTTCTTTTCTTTTTTTTTTTTTGAGATGGAGTCTCGCTCAGTCGCCCAGGCTGGAGTGCAGTGGTGCAATCTCGGCTCACTGCAGGCTCCGCCTCCCGGGTTCACGCCATTCTCCTGCCTCAGCCTCCCGAGTAGCTGGGACTACAGGCACCCGCCACCACACCCGGCTACTTTTTTGTATTTTTAGTAGAGATGGGGTTTCACCATGTTAGCCAGGATGGTCTCGATCTCCTGACCTCATGATTCGCCCGCCTCAGCCTCCCAAAGTGCTGGGATTACAGGCGTGAGCCACCGCGCCCAGCTGACAGTGTCTGTTTTTAGCTGTATGTTTGTCACTAGGTTCCCTGTCCCAGTGTCCCAGGCTTTCCTGGACACAGAAGGGCACGTTCTCCATGGAAGGGGTTGTAGCTCAGAGATCAGGCTGGCAGAATTGGGGGTGGGGGGACACAGAGAGCCAGGGCAATGCTAGAGTGCTAGGAACCTAAGGGTCCCTCTGACTTCTTGGCCTCCTTACTGTACCACATTTCAGGCTACAAGGAGGAGTCTGAGATCACCAGGAGGGGACCTTCAGTTTAAGCCACTGGCACAGGCAGATGGCCAGCCATGCGGCAGCCATGGCTTGTGAGATCCAGACCCCTGACCTCACCTGCTCAGGCTCAGTCCCTGGTGCTCTTTGGGCCTGCCCTTCCCACCAGACCTGGCTTCTGGCAGCTGTGCCCTGCACTGCAGGGGGTCCCAGGGATTGCTGGACAGCAAGGCCCCCAGGAGACCCTCCCACCACTCACTCACCTGAAGCACCAGCGCTCATCGGGGCTGCCATCTGGCTTAGTGCCGACGGTCAGCATCACGCCTGCCCGCTGCTTCTTCCTGCACCACCAATAGCCATTCTCCATCTCCAGGACAGAGATGGCTTTCTGGGGACAAAGGATGCATCAGACAGAATGTCCTGGGACCCTGCCTGGGGGCAAAGGCACACAAGGCAAGCAGAGCAGGGAAGTGCCCCGCAGCACTTCACAGTATAACCCAAAGTCAACTAAACACTCGGATTCGAATCTGGCTCCCACGTCCGATTACCTATGTGGGGTTGGGCCCTCAGCCTCTCTGCATCTCAGTTTCCCCATTTGTAGACTGAGGACAAAGTGCCTCAGACAGCTGATGGGAAGTCTGTACGTTATGAGTACTGAACAGCTACTTGCTCTTACATCGTTCCAGGCTCCAGATTGCCACACCACCAGGAACAGAAGCTCGTTTGCTCACCCCACACATGTGCCTGCTCGGAGGCACACCAGTGAGTCAGGTGGGGCACAGAACCTTGCAGAGGAGGGCACCAAGGCTCAGAGGAGATAAGGGGCTTCCCCAAGATCAACAATGAATTGGCAGCAGGGTGGGGCATGGTGGCTCATGCCTGTAATGCCAGCACTTTGGGAGGCCGACGCAGGTGGATCACCTGAGGTCAGGAGTTCGAGACCAGCTTGACCAACATGGTGAAACCTTGTCTCTACTAAATACAAAAAATTAGTGGGGCATGGTGGTACATGCCTGTAATCCTAGCTACTTGGGAGGCTGAGGCAGGAGAATTGCTTGAACCCAGGAGACAAAGGTTGCAGTGAGCCAAGATTGCGCCATTGCACTCCAGCCTGGGCAACAAGAGCAAAACTCTTGACTCAAAAAAAAAAACAAAAGAAACACTGGACAGCAATGATGACAATAGTAGCTGGTGGCACATTGAGCACCTACTTGGTGCTGGGCACTGTCCTAGGTACATACATGAGCTTAAAGGAGGAGGGAGTAATCCCAGCACTTTGGGAGGCAAAGGTGGGAGGATCACCTGAGGCCGGGGCAACATAGTGAGACCTTCTTCTCTGCAAAAAATAAAAATATTAGCCGAGTGTGGTGGCAGGTGCCTGTAACCCCAGCTACTCAGGAGGCTGAGGAAGGAGGATCACTTGAGCTCAGGAGGCCGAGGCTGCATTGAGTTGTGATCATGCCACTGCACTCCAGCCCGGGTGACAGAGCAAGACCTTGTCTCCAGAAAAAAAAAAAAAAAAAAAGGAAGAGCAAGACTGACAAGGTAGAGCTGCCCAATCCGGCATCTCCTGGCTAGGGAAGGCCCAGCTCCGCAGGGTCCGGAGCACTCCCCGTCGCCTGAGTGTGGGGTGGGGTGGGGGCAGGGAGCCTCTCTGGTGGCACCTGCAGCTTCCAGATGCTCCAGCTGTCAGTGGCGACACTGTTGACGGTCTCACTCATGAGGGCGATGAGCATGTTGAGCAGCAGGATGTAGGTGAGCAGCACATAGGCCAGCAGCAGCAGCAGCACCATGCCGCGGAAGTGCAGCTGCTCCTGGAAGGCCAGCTCGCCCATGCCAATGGTGAATTTGAAGAGCTCCAAGGAGGCTTCCAGGATACCCCTGTACTGGGCCCCGTTGCCCTCATCCTCCTGTCCCTCCACGGGCTGCACCGACTCTGTGGCATTGGGGCCTGTAGGAGCTTCGGGGCGCCAAGCCTCCTGGCTCAGGCTCACCAGGGCTATGGGATGAAGGGAGAGGGGTCCTTAGCCCAGGAGACTGGCGGGCAGCCTTGGGAGTATACAGGGTGGACAGGGAACGTGGGGAAGGGGGAGGGGGCTGGAGGGAGCCTTTACCTACAGCGAAGCCGAAAAGGAAGACTAAGTAGATCAGAAGGAAGCGCAGCAGGTCCCGCAGGATGACCTGGAACACATGTGCCCAGGGGCCAGGGTGGGTAGCTGGGCCACCAGTCACGACCCCAGAACCCTGCCTCACCCACAGCAGCATGGTTCCCGTGTACACTGCAGATACGCACACACACATATGCATATGTGGGCCTGTGGAGCCACACCAAGCAGAGGAGTCTTTTAAAAATATATCTCAGATCTGGCTGGGTGCAGTGGCTCATGCCTATAATCCTAGCACTTTGGGAGGCTGAGGCGGGCAGATTACCTGAGGTTGGGAGTTCAAGACCAGCCTGGCCAACATGGTGAAACCGTGTTTCTACTAAAAATACAAAAAATTAGCCGGGTGCAGTGGTGCGCCTGTGCCTGTAATCCCAGCTACTCAGGAGGCTGAGGCAGGAGAATCACTTGAACCCAGGAGGCAGAGGTTGTGGTGAGCCGAGATCACACCACTGCACTCCAGCCTGGGCTACAGAGTGAGACTTCGTCTCAAAAAAAAAAAAAAAGAAAAAAAAAATATATATATACACACACACACACATATGTCTCAGATCACATTGTTTTCCTGCTTAAAACTTTCCAGTAGCCGGGCATGGTGGCACAAGCCTACAGTGCCAGCTACTCAGGAGGCTGAGACAGGAGGGTTGCTTGAGCCCAGAATGTCAAGGCGGCAATGAGCTATGATCGTGTCACTGCACTCCAGCCTGGGTGACTGAATGAGTCCCATCTCAAAAAAAAAAAAAAAACTTTCCAGGGTCACAAAATTAAATATAGAACTACTGTATGACCCAGCAGTTCCACTTCTGGGTATGTATATGCCCCAAAGAATTAAAAGCAGGGACTCTAACAGATACTTTTACACCCCTGTTCATAGCAGCATTATTCACAATGGTCAAAAGGTGGAAGCAACAGGTGACTGGATTGACAGATGAATGGACGCACAAAATGTGGTGTATCTACACAATGGGATATTATTCAGCCTTAAAAGGGAAGGAATTGGCTGGGTGCGGTGGCTCAGCCTGTCATCCCAGAACTTTGGGAAGCCAAGGTGGGTGGATCGCCTGAGGTCAGGAGTTCAAGACCATCCTGGCCAACGTGGCAAAACTCCGTCTCTACTAAAAATACAAAAAATTTGCCAGATGTAGTGACACATGCCTGTAGTCCCAGTTACTTGGGAGGCTGAGGCAGGAGAATCGCTTGAACCTGGGTGGCGGAGGTTGCAGTGAGCCAAGATTGCACCACTGCACTCCAGCCTGGGCAACAGAGCAAGACTCCATCTCAAAAAAAAAAAAAGGCTGATCCTTGAGGACATTATACTGAGTAAAATAAGCCAGACATTAAAGGACAAATACTGTATGATTCCACTTATACGATGTAGCTATGGTCATCAAATTCGTAGAAACAGAAATTAGAATGGTGGCTTCCAGGGACTGAGGGAAGGAGAGAATGGGGAGTTGTTTAATGGGTGTTGCGTTTCAGTTTGGGATGACAAGAAAGTTCTGGAGTTGGATGGTGGTGATGGTTATACAACAGTGTGAATGTACTTAATGACACTTAGCTGTATACTTTAAAAAAAAAAAAAAAAAAGGTTAAAATGGGCCAGGCGCAGTGGCTCACGCCTGTAATCCCAGCACTTTGGGAGGCCAAGGCAGGCGGATCACCTGGGGTCAGGAGTTCGAGACCAGCCTGGCCAACGTGGTGAAAACCTGTCTCTACTAAAAATACAAAAATTAGCCGGGCATGGTGGTGGGTGCCTGCAACCCCAGCTATACGGGAGGCTGAGGCAGGAGAATCGCTTGAACCCAGGAGTAGGGGTTTGCAGTGAGCCGAGATGGTGCCATCGCACTCTAGCCTAGGTAACAAGAGTGAGACTCTGTCTCAAAAAAAAAAAAAAATTCTATGTTAGGTGTATTTTACTACAATTTAAAAAAAAAAAAAGCCTCTGGGGACCTCTAAATCCCTCCCTGTGGAAGGGGCCCCTGGCCTTTCCCTTCCTCCCAACCTCCTTACCTCCACCCTCCTGCCATCTCCCCAACCACCTAGCCTCCTCACCCTGTCCCAAGCACCCCAAGCTGCTTCTGGCTCACGGCAGCCACTGCTGTGCCCTCTGCTGAGAATATCTCCTCTTCACCTGCTGTGGCTGAATCATTCTTTCAGGTCTCAACTTAAACATCCCCTCTTTAGAGAGGCTTCCCAGACCATCCCATCTAAAGGGTACTTGGTCCCAGCCATTCTCCATCACATTGTCCTGTGCTTTTTTTTCCTTCATAGAATTTAGCAGTGTGGAATGTTCTCAGTTGTTTTCTTAAGGTTTTCATTTCCTCCCACCAGAACATCAGCTTCAGGGGAGCAAGGACTTGTTCTGTTCTCTGCTATATTCCCAACACCTAGAACAGGGCCCGGCCCACAGTAGGCACCCCCTAAACATGCGCTGAATACATAAATGAACGCAGTTACATGCCCGCGCCCACACATCCCAGGACACAGACATGCAGATGAGCTTATGCACATATTCTTTGCTCCTTGCTTGTGGAAGGATGCACATGCTCCCGTGTAGACACCTGCAGACACACACATGTGCGTTTGTTTGCGTGTGCATGCAGAGCCCTGAGAGAGGTATGTGCATGCCTGTACTTAAGCTTCCATCCAGCAAGTATCTGAGTGCTGGCGCACAGGCAGATGTACACATGCCCTCCTCTGCCTAGGATAGCTGTGGAGGAAGGCTCTTCTTGCCTGATGAGGCCAAAAGAGTCCCGGTGGGCCACCCCCTTCTCTCACCTTCTGGATCATGACACTGTAGATGCCTGTGTGCTGGAAGCCACGTGTATAGTAAAGCAGGTTCAGCCAGCCCAGCACCAGCGCAGACACAAGCAGGGGCAGGTACCACTCGATGGCCAGGAAACACAGCACCTGGGATACCACTGTGAGCAGGGCCTGGAACAGGCTGTGTGGGAGCAGGATCCAGGTGGGCTTGCTGGCCACTTGGCTCCCTGAGCCCCCACTGGCCTATGCTGACCAAGGTCCTGACCTCCATCTTAGGCAAGACATTTAACATCTGTGGGCCTCAGTTCCCTCCCACTGTAAAATGGGCATAATAATAATGGTGCCTGACTCATAGAGTGTTTTCAAGGACTAAGTGAAACAGGTGTGTGCCGAGGCCTAGTAAATGTCACTATCACCATCTACAGTGATGGGAGCACAAGGGGCCCCAGGCTGGACGGCAGCCCAGACTCCTGGGACTGGCCTGTACACAGGTCCCGACTTCCTGGGCCCTGTGTCCTCGCTTCTAAAGTTGTGCCTTCTGCCACAACTGCCCCTTCCAGACCTCAGAGACAGTTGAGGGAAAGAGGAGTGAGAACCCACGTACAAGAGGATTTCAAAGTAGCTGTCTATGAACGAGATCCAGATGAACACGTGGCGCCGCCAGAAGTACCACAGCTGCGGAGGAAGGGAGGACAGAGGGCTGTGAAACCTGCTCTCCCGCATGCCCCCTGCTGGCCTGGCTGAGCGGGAGCCTGCCACCCGGGCTAGGGCTAAGTCAGCAGCTTTGGTTTTGGGGGACTCATGAATACTTCTGATAGCTGAGATAGCTTGGGACTTTCTTTCCAGAAAGAGCAGCCACCTAGGCAAGGCCGGGGGGTGCAGATGAAGAGCCTGTGCACTGCATGCAGGAAGGGGAAGAGCGCCTTTCCCTTCCCTTCTCCCTGGCCTCACAAGGAGCACCCATATGCCAGCCAACCTGGGTTTGGTGCCCAAGTTCTGCCCACTCTGCGGAGGTCCCAATGTCTTGGTGCCCAGCCTGTGTCCTGCAGGCTTACAGCATTTCCCACTGAAGAGGCCCTACTGGGGGAAATAGCCTGAACCCCACCTACCTCTGGTCTCTGTGCTCCCCAAGAGGGGAACTTCCCAGCCTAGGGGCCTGGCTAGGGGCAGGGGCTTCCAGCTCCATTCCTGGGGGAGCAGAGCCTGTACTGCCAAGGAATCAGAGACGCTATCTGCTACTCCAAGGAACCCCAAAAGCACAGCAAAGGGGTTCCCGGGAACTCAGAAGGCAAGGCCAGAACCTCTGGCCCTCAGCTTCAGTGAGGCTGGTTGCTCTGGGTGGGACTGGGTATTGTCAGTGAGGGGATGCAGCTAACTTTCTCTAAGCCCCCTGAAGCAGAATTCTAGGTTTGCTTCTTGGTAGGAGAAGGGGAGGGGCACTCACCTGGCCCACGAGGAGGTAGATCCCCCCTAGCAGGATAAGGATGTGGCCCGTCAGCAGCATGGAGTTTCCAACCTCCGCTTTCAGGTGAGGGGCGGCCTGCTGAAGACACAGATGAGACCTAGGGCCTTGGGTCCTCTCTCAAACAGCTCACCCTTGAGAGCTGAAGCTGAGGGCCTACTCTGAACCTGAGCTGTGGAGAGGCTCCTCAGAACGGCAGGGGAACATGGGCTCTAGGGAAGGACCCCTGGATCCTAAGAGGCACATTGGGTAGCATTTCAGTGTAGGGTCTGAAGCCAGACTGCCTGGATTCAGATTCCCTCTCCACACCACTTCCAGCCTGCGTGACCCCGGACAAATTACTTAACCTCTCTGTGCCTCCCTTCCCTCTACTATAAACTGGGGGTGATTATAATTCACCATCTCAAGGGTTTTGGGGGACATTAATTAGTCAACACATGTCCATCACCTAGAATCCTTTTTCACATACAGTGAGCACTCAGCAAATCTTCACTGTATCACCGTTAGTACTGCAGTGCTGGCTCCGATAAGCTTGGGCATGTCACTCCAGCAGCCCATGCCTCAGCACTATTACTGCCCCATCTTCCCCCGGGGTTGTTTCAAGCAGGCCTCCCCCAAGATGTGCCCCCCCAAACCTCCTGCCCTTGCCTTCTTCAGGGTAGGTTGATGGTAGGCAACAGCGGTGAAGATGAACATGTAGATCAGATTACACAGGAAGTTTAAGAAGAACTTGGGGATTAGCAGATCCCATTTCGCCTGCAGCAGTTTGTTCAGGGGCTCCAAAATGACCATTCGGTGTCGGTGCTGGGGTGGGGAGGGCAGAGCCATGGGTACACTCAACAAGTGCAAATAGGCTGCCCACTCCATGTCAGGATCAAAGCAAGGGCCCAGGAAATGAGGAGAGAGGACAGGGAGCAGGCTTCCACACCCCAGCAGCCCCAAAGGACCTCATGCCAACCCTCCCAGCTACAGTGTGACTAAGGGGCTTGCCCTCCAAATGAGATGCTGGTTAACAGAGAGGACCTGGATGGTTGCCACGAGGCCCTTGGCATGATCCCCGTCTTGGATGGGACTAGAGTATGGATTGAGTATGGGTCTGGTGGCCATGGTCAGGGTCGTGCCTGCTGGGACCTGCAGCCACACCCCCACTGGCACAGGAATGGGGCAGATGTGGTCCAGCAGGCAGCCCCAATTTGTGGACGTTGCTGGGAACTCTGCTGGGTCCTGTGCGTGCACCCGTGCTCCTGTGGGCTCACCGGGCTCTTGCAATGAAAGGCGATGATCTCCAGCACCGAGTTCTCCTCACAGCTGTCCACAGAAGCCAGGTCATACAGCGACACCCGGACAGGCCCATAGCACCACTCGGTGAACTTTCGGGAAAGGTGGCTCAGTCCTGAAAACTCCCGCTGCAGGATGTGCCTGAAAATCTGCAGTGTGGCCATATGAGCTTGCATTCACGGTCCCTTCCTGGCACTGATCCTGGGCCAAAGCTGGGAAACACCCAGGACTCTGCAGCTGCCCACGGTCTGCAGAGCTGCAGCTGACACGTGCACGTACCCACGTACACGCAGGTCCTTGTTTGTCTAAACTCTTAAACACACACACGCACCCAGCCACATCTGCCCCAGCCTGCCAGCCAGCCTGGCTCTTCCTTCCCCTCCCCTGCCCTGTGGCCTTCCTTGAACTCCTCAAATGGCAGAGAAATCCCTAGCCCTGGGGTCCTTGAGGCCCCTGAGATCAGAGTCTACTAGCTGTATCTGTGTGTGTACTTTCGCGGTCGGAATCTAGAATTTTCAACAGACTAGAAAGTGGTCCCTAATCCAAACAGGTTAGGAAGCAGTCTGGTTTCACGCGTGAGGAATGGGAAAGGAGGGACAGATCAGGGCACTGCTTTCATAGGCCACACAGCAGTGCCTCTAGACAAGAAAGTGAGGTTCACACACCCCAGGGAGCACTCCAAGAAACTTGGGAGGGCAGCGAAAAAGGGTTAAAACTTCTATTTATGTTTATCATTTCCTTAATCTTTCAAAAATCTCCACTGTAAGCCCATGAGGCCAGCCCTGGTGAGCTATTGGCAAAAGCTATTTGGAACAGGCCACTGGTAAGCTCTCTGGAACAAAGTGGGGGCTGCCTCATGTTTACTCTTCCTACCAGAATAACTTCCAGCTAGTCAAAGCCGTAGGCATTAAAAATGCAGCTGCAGGCTGGGCGTTTTGGCTCATGCCTGTAATCTCAGCACTTTGGGAGGCTGAGGCAGGTGGATTACCTGAGGTCAGGAGTTTGAGACCAGCCTGACCAACGTGGAGAAACCCCGTCTCTACTAAAAATACAAAATTAGGCAGGCGTGGTGGCACATGCCTGTAATCCCAGCTACTTGGGAGGCTGAGGCAGGAGAATCGCTTGAACTCGGGAGGCGGAGTTTGCAGTGAGCCGAGATCGCGCCATTGTACTCCAGCCTGGGCAACAAGAGCAAAACTCCGTCTCAAAAAAAAAAAAAATGCAGCTGCAAAAGTTTGGAAGAAAATATGGGTATGAAGATTATATATATACTATATATAATTATAATATATAATATAATGTATAATAGTTATATATTATGTACATATAATATATATTATATATATAATCTTGTAGCAGGAATTAGACAATAGCAAAACCAAAGAATCTTAAAGGAAAAGATAGTCACACTTGCAGATTATAAAAATTTTTAAATCCTGTATAGCAAAAAAAACATAAAATTCAAAAAACAAATGATGAACTAGGAGAAATTTTACAAGTGCTATAGTAGACAAAATACTAAATTCATTATAAAGTTATCAATAAATATGCAGAAACAGAATAGCAAAATAGGCAAAAGATCCAAAAGGCTATCTCTTAATAAAGAAACCCAAACGACTTTTAAAAATTCCCAATGTTTGGCCAGGTGCCATGGCTCACACCTGTAATCCCAGTACTTTGGGAGGCCGAGGTGGGCAGATCACCTGAGGTCAGGAGTTCAAGACCAGCCTGGCCAACATGGTGAAACCCCGTCTCTACTAAAATACAGAAAATTAGCTGGGTGCAGTGGCGCGTGCCTGTAATCCCAGCACTTTGGGAGGCTGAAGTGGGTGGATCACGAGGTCAGGAGTTCAAGACCAGCCTGACCAACATGGTGAAACCCCTCTTTACTGAAAATACAAAAAAAATTAGCCAGGCATGGTGGCGGGTGCCTGTAATCCCAGCTACTCAGGGAGCTGAGGCAGGAGAATTGCTTGAACCTGGGAGGTGGAGGTTGCAGTGAGCCGAGATTGTGTCACTGCACTCCAGCCTGGGTGACAGAGCGAGAGTCCGTCTCAAAAAAAAAAAACAAAATTAGCTGGGTGTGGTGGCACATGCCTGTAATCCCAGCTACTTGGGAGGCTGAGGCAGGAGAATCGCTTGAACCTGGGAAGCGGAGGTTGCGGTGAGCCGAGGTTGCACCATTGCACTCCAGCCTGGGCAACAAGAGCGAAACACCATCAAAAAAAAAAAAAAAACCTCAATGTTTTATAATGTAATATATTCAATAGTTCATATACAATTTATAAATAAACATACATATATTAGAGGTACATACTGAAAATTTTCTTACTAACAGGAATGTTCCATTGAAAAGCAGAGAAGCCACTGCTCTTCACCACCCCCTGGGTTCTTTCTGCAGAAATTTTGGGGTGAGACCTACTGCTTCCTGGAGAGGGGAAGTGGGAAGGGGACAGCCGCTCACCTCAATCTTGCCCTCCTTGGCGGCCAGCTTCAGAGGTGTGAGATCCTGCAGGTTGCGGATGTCCTCAAGCTGCACGGTAGGGCAGAGGCGGGCCCCAGCTTGGAGGAGCCCATCATACATGCTGGTCACCAGTGCAATGTTCTCAGCTGAGTTGTCCGAGATCATCACTAGGGCATGCAGGACTGTGTTGCCCTGGGAGTCAGTGGCCTGCAGGCTGGCGGGCTGGTGTGGGTTCTCCAGGAGGTAGCTTACCACATCCCACTGCTTGGTGCAAGCGGCCAAAGAGAGGGGTAGCTCACCTGCAGGCCAAGAGAGCAGCTTGGGCCCCAGGCCTCCTGCTTTCCATCTGCCTACTCCTCATGCTCCTTGGACAAAAGGCCAGCCCTCCTTGAAACAGGTCAGGCTTCTTTACCACTGAAGGGAGCAGAACAGGGGCCAGCCAACCTGCTGCCTTTTGCTGTCTCCTTTACCAGAGCCCAGGCATGCTGCCTCTTTATTCAGGCTCTGCCTGGTCAAGTCACATGCCAGTACTAGCAGCCCCTACTCCTTTCCCTGGGTCTGGGTCTGGGTGCATGCCCATATTCTGGCCAGACGAGGATGAAACATCTCTTATGACAAATTAGTGCTGGATGTGGTGGCACACATTTGTAGCCCCAGCTCGAGAAGCTGAGGCAGGAGGATTGTTAGAGCCCAGGAGTTTGAGGCTGGCCTGGACAAAAGATAAACTGCTTTTACAGGTGCCTAGTGGTTAGAAGCAGGGCGTCAGGGTCAGAAAAACCTAGATTTAACTGCCAGCTCTGTCATACACTAACCGTGTGACCTCGAACAAGGCCTTACCCTCTCTTTGCCTCAATTTATCCAAGAAAGGCTCACTCACCGAAATAAAAGCAAGTCCCTTGGCCCTTCTGGAAGAAGCGGCCGCAGGCCCGGGCATGCACGTTGGCCCCATTCTCCACCAGGAGCTTCACACACTGCAGACTCCTCTTCTCAATGGCAATGTGCAGAGCGCTGTGGCCTCGGTAATAGTCATCTGTACACTGGGCATTTACCAGGGGCTGAGGATTGCCAGAGTCCCGGTCGATCTGCAGCAGTGGCAGAATGCAGGCGTTGACCCCATCCTTAAGATTCAGCACAGCCTTCATCAGGCACGTCTTACCTGTGGAGCCCTCTGTGGGAAGAAGGGAGGGGAAGGGCACAGTGGTGCTGAGACCTGGAGCAGCTGGGCTGCCCGATAGCTCTTATAGCAAGCCCAGCTCAAAGTACCCCTTGGGAGGATTAAAAGAGTTGCTACACACAACTGGTGGGAGCACAACCGTGTTATAGGGTATTAAGGCTCCAAGTAACAGATAAGAAATACCAACAGGCATGACTACAATTTCTGCCCTAGAAACCAAATATCTTTTTTTTCTTTTTCTTTTTCTTTTTTTTTTTTTTTTTTTTTTTGAGACAGAATCTTGCTCTGTCACCCAGGCTGGAGTGCAGTGGCGGGATCTTGGCTCACTGCAAGCTCCGCCTCCCGGGTTCACGCCATTCTCCTGCCTCAGCCTCCCCAGCAGCTGGGACCACAGGCGCACACTGCCACACCCGGCTAATTTTTTTTGTTGTTTTGTTTTGTTTTTTGTTTTTAGCAGAGACGGGTTTTACTGTGTTAGCCAGGATGGTCTCGATCTCCTGACCTCGTGATCTACCCACCTCGGCCTCCCAAAGTGCTGGGATTACAGGCGTGAGCCACTGCGCCCGGCTTAGAAACTAAATTTCTAAGATATAAGTCATCATTCGTGAAATGCTGTCTACACGAGAACATTCAGAGCAGTATTTGTACATGACTCCACCACTTAATGTCTCTGTCTCCTCTGGCAAGTCACGTGGCCTCTCTTAATCTCAGTTTTCGTTACTGTAAAATGGGAATGTTCCAGGATTATTGTAAGGTTCAAAAGGAATAATATAAGGCCAGGCGCGGTGGCTCACGCCTGTAATCCCAACACTTCGGGAGGCTGAGGCGGGCAGATCACGAGGTCGAGTTCCAGACCAGCCTGACCAACATGGTGAAATCCCATCACTACCAAAAATACAAAAATTAGCCAGGCGCAGTGGTGGGCGCCTGTAATCCCAGCTACTCGGGAGGCTGAGGCAGGAGAATTGCTTGAACCCGGGAGGCAGAGGTTGCAGTAGCTGAGATCACGCCACTGCACTCCAGCCTGGGTGACAGAGCAAGACTCCGTCTCGAAAAAAAAAAAGGCCAGGCGCGGTGGCTCACGCCTGTAATCCCAGCATTTTGGGGAGGCCAAGGCGGGCGGATCACAAAGTCAGGAGATTGAGACCATCCTGGCTAAAACGGTGAAACCCTGTCTCTACTAAAAAAATACAAAAAATTAGCCAGGTTTGGTGGCTGGCGTCTGTAATCCCAGCTGCTCGGGAGGCTGAGACTGAGGCAGGAGAATGGCATGAGCCCAGGAGGCGGAGTTTTGCAGTGAGCTGAGATCGCGCCACTTTACTCCAGGTTGGGCAACAGAGCAAGACTCCATCTCCAAAAAAAAAAAAAAAAAGAGAATAATATAAACAAAGTGGATAGCATACAGAGGGCCTGGCACACAGCTGGTTGAAGCCAAAAACTACGAACAACCTAAATGGCCATCGATAAGTAAGGAATTGGTTAACTAAATGATGGTAAAGGACACAATGGAAAACTCACTCTGCAGTTGTCAAAGTGACTAAATTAGACATGTACTGAAATGGAAAGTGCTACAAGATGTATTAAGTGGAGGAAAAGCACATTACAAATTAGTATATATGTCAAGACCCCATTTACGTAAATATATACTGATGTATTAAGAAAGTCTGGATAGGCCCTGCGTGGTGGCTCACACCTGTCATCCCAGCACTTTGGGAGGCCAAGGTGGAAGGATTGCTAGAGCCCAGGAGTTTGAGGCCAGCCTGGGCAACATGGCAAAACCCCATCTCTCCAAAAATAAAAAAGAAGAAAGAAAGAAAGTCTGAACAGATGCATTCTCAAACCATTAATTGGGGCCCAAGATGAGAGACTGTGTTTACCCTTAGCTCTATATGTTTCCTTACTGTTTGAATCTTCTAGAGTACTCATGTTATTTTTCTGATCATCCCAAACAATACAGATATTTAGATTTTGGGCAAAGAGTGCTTTGAGATGGGTTAAGTATATGGTATGTGCATTATATATTGTATCTCAACAACACTGTTATTTAAAAAAATAAAAAAAGATTGCTTTGGGTTTCCATTCAGCCACTGCAATGGGCTAGGGGTGACAGAGGTAGCCAGGAGGCCTGAGGGGTGGGTGGACGTGGGAGGCACAGCCAAGACCGACAGGAGGCCATCCTTGAATAGCTCTGTCCACAGGGCCCCCCAGCCATCATTCCAGTGGGAGGGCTGCTGAGAACACTCACTCCTCAGCTTCTGACCAGGGATCAAGCCCACCCAGCCCACCTAACTATCAGCTCGCAGTATGCCTAGCCTTGGATCCACAGGGCAGGATCTACCTGTGTATTCTGAGTCGGTGAGGTACTTGCTGGTCTTGCTCAGGTACTCTGGAAGTCCAGCCAGATCCTCGGGGACACCCCGGGAGACCGCATTGAAGAGCCGATCCCGGTCAAATCGGTTTGGATCCGGCTGACTGTGGATGATGTGGTTTGTGACTCATGCTGGAGAAGAACCACAGGCCCCCCCAAAAGCCCTCCATCCCAGGGAGCCCTTTCAGGGAGTCCTGTACACACTGCACACCCCTTAGGCCTAGGAGCCCAGTGAGAGCCCTTCTGAGGGCCTCTATCCTCCTAGAACCATCCTAGGGGACCCCGGGAGGAGGAAAAGGGGCCTGTCCAGGCACTAAGCTGCTTCATCCCCATGACGCCAGTCATCACAGACACTTTTCAGCATCAGGTGCTTGTCATATGCCAGGTGCCTTGATGTACCATCTCTCAACAGCCTCGATATCCCACTGGGTCCCCTTCAGCACACACAACTTGTGGTGGCTCTTGAGCTTGGGCCTGGGTCTGGACAGGGCTGTGGGAGGTCCCCGCAGACTCACAGTGGCTGCATGCATCACTGCCCTCAAAGAAAGAATGTAGAAAAGCTCCCTTCTCCTCTCAGAAACCATCTATTAACTGCAGAATACTCTGTGCCTTTCATCTTCACTTCAGCCCTGCTGGTCGGAAACTACTCATTTCTCCATTAGATAAACAAGGAGGTCATGTAACTTGCCAAAGTCACACAGCGCCAAACTGGGAATCTCAGCAGGGCTGTTTAACTTTAGACCCTGACTCTGAATCCCCAGAGAGTTTCTAGGCTCGGCAGCAAGAAATTTCCCAGAAACAGAGCATTACCTGGGCCCAATGCTGGGCCCAATGTTGAAACATATCAGACACCACCGAGAAGGCACACCTAATGAGAAATCTCTCCCACAGACCCCAGAAGGGATCTGGTAGCTTGTCAGAATCTAGAATCTAGCAGCGTCTGGTGACTGGAAGTGGGAAGAGCATGAGTCATTTCCTCCTGGGCTGTGTTACTAATCACAGGGGCCAACTTGCCTCTGGGGCTTCTGGTACCACCACCAGCAGATATGCGAAGACAAAGAACAGGGGGTGCTATTTGATGATTTGTAGACCCTCAGATCCCAGCTTAACGTCTCTTGTGGAATGGTCAACCAAGTAAAGGTTGGTGACAAGGTGATTGTTGGGATCAGTCACTTTTTTTTTTTTTTTTGGAGACAGAGTCACACTGACACCCAGGCTGGAGTATGGTGGCACAATCTCTGCTCACTGCAACCTCTGCCTCCTTGACTCAGGTGGGGATTTCAAGGGTTGACTTTTTAAGCCAACGGCTATGACTGTAATTACAGCCAGCCCTCCTTCGTCAGCACCAGGAAGCCACACATGACCATGAGGTCTCTATCTGCTGCTGACAGGAGCCCTGTGGACAGTCCGGCTGGCAGAAGTGGCCATTTGGACAAAGAAGTTTCCGTCACCAGGGTGGCATCATGGTCCTGGGGTAGGGAAGCCCAGTGAGGGCACAGATTGAGGCACTGAAGGCATCAAGGGCCCGTCCTGCCTGTGTCAGGCAGGCTCCACAGCTCCCAGAATCTCCTCACGCATCCTCCCCTACCCTGGTGCTGAATCTGACCACTATCCTCCAGCACAAACAGGAAGCGGCTCTAGCCTGGGAGGCCAAAGCTGGTGGCTGTACCTCAAGCACGAGAAGGGAAGAAGGGGCTTCTGTGGCAGAGTCTAGCCTGGCCCATGAGGATTCTCCAGCCTCACTGGGCAGGCCCCCACCCCGGGCAGGGAGGTAGGGGGTGCCAGATGCAGCAGGACTGGAAGTGGGACTCTCAGGAATGTGGGGCTCACACAGTCTGAATTGGTGGAAAGACGACAGGAAAATCAAAGTGCAGATGACTCCAAGCAGAAGCCTATCATCCTCAATCCCACAGTTCACATCCCCTGAGTGACAGGCTCAGCCTTGCAGAACTGAGGAGAGCCTGGGACATTTCCAGATGTCCTTGATTCTCACTGGATGGAGTGTGGATCCTGCTGCCTTCCCCAACAGGGACCACGACAGGGGTGGGAGTTGGCATGAACAGGGGGATTTGAGGGTCAGTTGAGGACTTAGAGCTCAAGAATGTATCTCACGAAGAACATGAGCTCAGAAGGCAGAAGGCCAAGAATGGGAAGCCTCTGGAGAGAGCAATGCCAGATGGCAGAGCAGAGGTCAGCCTGTCGGGCCCAGGAGCCACCAGAGCCAGACTGAGGATGCCACAGGCTGTGGGAAGCGGCACTGGTGCTGGGCTGGTCAATGAGTCTCACTCCAGGTGTTCTGCTGGAGCTGGGCAGGGGGCCCCCTTTGCCCTGCCCCTACTTGCTGTCTCACCTGGCACCTGCTCCCTTTCGGTAGTTGAGGTTGACTGTTATCTGAGGGGCGAATTTCCGGTCCTCGCCCTGGAACTGTGACTCCATGGGAGGCAGCCCGCTCCCAAAATCCAGCTTTCCTCTGTCCGCCTCAGAGCCATCTTCTTGGCCTCCATCTAATGTCTCCAACCTGAAAACTGGAGAGCTGGAGGGTGAGGTCATCCTAGGAGGAGGAGGCTGCTCGGTCCAGCCAGGACCTCTGTGCAGATGGCGATGTCAAGGGTCCTGTCTTCCTCCCAGCTGCGGGTCGGTGTTGGCCTGACTGGAGCCTGCAAAAGGAGGTATTAGGTTGGTGCAAAAGGCTGGGCGTGGTGGCTGGGTGTAATCCCAGCACTTTGGGAGGCTGAGGCGGGCTGGTCAGCTGTTTGAGACCAGTCTGACCAACATGGTGAAACCCTATCTCCACTAAAAAATATACAAAAATTAGCTGGGCATGGTAGCTTGTGCCTGTAATCCCAGCTACTCGGGAAGCTGAGGCAAGAGAATTGCTTAAACCCGGGAGCTAAGATGGCACCACTGCACTCCAGCCTGGGCAACAGAGCAAGATTCCGTCTTAAAAAAAAAAAAAAGTAATTGCGGTTTTTGCCATTACTTCTCATTACTTCTAATGGCAAAAAAGCCAAGTGCATGTAGGTCCACCCACTGTGTGGGAGCCCAGCCCCAATGCAGGCGAAGTGGGCCAGGAGGGATGAGCAGCAGGGATGAGGAGAGGGAGGGAGGCCTGTGGGGTGAGGAACAGGGAACCAATAGGGCCACCCTTTTGATGTTGTCCCCCAGGAAGAGCCATGACTGTCCCCGACTTTTCCTCTGGGACTTCCTGGTATCTGAGGGGTCACAACCCCCGTTACCATTTGCACTAACAGCACAACCCTTTCTTTACACAACATCTTGCCTGGCAGCCAATATTCCAACAGAAAACAGTGCGATGGCTGGGATGGGGCCAGTCACTCAATCCCTTGCCAAAGAAGGGGAGCTCTAAGGAGAAATAACTGGGAAAACCACTAGACTATCAAACCCTTCATTTTGCTGCCAAGACTACTAAGGCTTAGAAAGGGGGAGTGGCTTTCCCAAGGTCGCCAGTTGTTGGCAGAGCCGGATCTGACACCATGCGTCTACCATGACGTTCCTCTTCCGTTTTCAAAGCCTTTCAGGGTCTGTCTATATTTTCAGTCTGATTCAGCTCTGAAGGCATCGAATGCCACCTCTGTGTGCCTCAGGGCCTCTGGGGGCTTCACGAGGGGAGGGACGCCCCTAGCCTGTGGCCCAGGCTCTCTCCACCACCCTGCCTCAGGCCCTAGGCTGGCCTAGGAAGCTCAGCAAACAGCACAATCTCACCCTCACAGGAAAACTGAAACCACAGCCTCCATCACTTGGCAAGGGTGGGGCCTCAGTCAGGGTTGGGGAACCCTCATGGCCCCAGTGAGCAGGATCAGAAAGAAGAACGAGTCAAAGAGTGGTAAGGAGACAGAAGGGTGGAGAAGGGGGCAGCGGGGCAGAGAGCAGAGAGGAGCAGCGCCAGCAGAGGGAAGTGGAGAGGGTAGGCTGGGACCAGGCCCTGGGGACCCGGATGGGGTATTTTCCCATGGAAACATGGGAGGTGGGGAGCTGCCTGGCTGCCTCAGTTTGCAGATGTGACCCACCACCCTTTCTACACACACTGGGGCAGAAGGGCGGTCTTTCCGTTTCATACCATTTAGCCCATCTGTGTCCCCAACCAAACCCTGGCCCATTCCTCCAGCCCAAGACTCCCAAGCCCCAGCAGCAACAGTTGTCTGTCCAGCCCCTACCCCACCTCCTGGGACCCTCACCCACCCTGGCAGCAGAGGAAGGGGTGTGGAGGTCCAGGGAGAGGGTGCCGGAGCCCCACACAGACCCTGGCTCCAGGCTGTAGAAGCCAGGAGCCCACTAGGCCTTCCTTGCCCCATCATTCACTGTCAGGCTTGGGGGCCCGGCCCCCTCCAACGTCCCCAGCATTGCCCACCGACTTACCCGGCAGGCTGAGGCCAGGGCGTGGCGGCTGCTGGGATCCCGGAGCTTCTCAGTAGCAGGGGCTGCGGGAGGAAGTGAAGCCGGGAGGGGCTGCGGGCGCTGACAGCGGAGGAGCCGCGGAACCTCCCTCCCCAGCTCTGAGCACTAAGCTCCAGCAAGCAGGTTCTGGTCTCTCGGTCACCCTCAGCCCACCTGGCCAGCCGGCACGGTGGAGAGTGGGAGCTTAACTCTCCCCTGTCAGGACAGGCTAGCCACCAGAGACTGACCATCTGGACACACCCTGCTGCAAATCAGGCCCCGCCCCCACCCCTCCCCCTTCCAGCCACTAAGGTCTCAGGTGGGGGTGGGTGACAATCAGAGGCAGCCCTTGGATGCTGGGGACTTGCCTCCCATGGAAGCTGCCATGGATGGGGGATTCTTCCCCAAGTACACTGACAGCTATCCCCTCCCCTTCTCCACCACCACACGCCTTCCAGCAGCCGTGTGGCCCATAAATGGGCCTGAGTTGACCCATAGTAGGGGAGAAAGCTGATATGGACAGCCCCCAGGGAGAGGCTCAGCCCAGCAGATGCCCCTGGGAACACAGTCCCACCCACCCATCCACCCAGCAGTTGGGGGACTTTCCCACCTCCCAGGACCTTCCCCCAGCCTCCTGAGCCCAGGACTCTGATGGCTAAAGTTCCCGTAAAGGTGCTCCAAGCACCAGCCAGCAGGTGGAGACAAGGAGATGGGCACGCACTGCTAAAATCAGACCTCACCACCGACGGGGCCCTGGTCTGGACTCAGTCTTGGAGCTTGGGGACCCAACCACCACCGAAGTAGCCCTAGGAATCCCTCTCCCTCACTCCCAAAACCTGGCATCAGCTCTTCCTCCAAAATTTGTCTTTCTGCGTGGTCCAAGCCACTATCATTGCTCCCCTGGGCAACTGCAGCCACCTCCAAACTGGTCTCCCTGCTTCATTCTTGCCCCACACTCATAATCCATTTCTCCTTATAGTAACTGAAGTGATCTTTTAAAAATGGGAACCAGGGCCGGGCGCGGTGGCTCACACCTGTAATCCCAGCACTTTGGGAGGCCGAGGAGCATGGATCACTTGAGGTCAGGAGTTCAAGACCAGCTTGGCTAACACGGCAAAACCCCATCTCTACTAAAAATACAAATATTAGCTGGATGTGGTGGTGGGCACCTGTAATCTCAGCTACTTGGGAGGCTGAGGCAGGAGAATCGCTTGAACCTGGGAGGCGGAAGTTGCAGTGAGCCGAGATTGTGCCACTGCACACCAGCCTGGACAACAGAGCAAGACTCTGTGTCAAAAAAAAAAAAAAAAAGGAAACCAGGTCACCTAACGCCTTGACTTAATCACAAAAACCTCACCCATGGTACTTGGAATAAAATGCAAACTCCATACCATGAGCCCTCAAAGTCCAGATGCCCTTCTGCATCGCTGTCCGTCACTCATGGCAACCCCGTCATGCACATTACACTCTAGGCCTGCGCCATCCAATAAGATAGTCACTAGCCACAATGGCTGTTTAGATTTAAATCAATTATAATAGGCCTCACGATTGTAATCCCAGCACTTTGGGAAGCTGAGGTGGGTGGATCACCTGAGGTCAGGAGTTCCAGACCAGCCTGACCAACATAGTGAAACGCCATCACTACTAAAAATACAAAATTAGGCCAGGCGCGGTGGCTCATGCCTGTAATCCCAGCACTTTGGGAAGCCGAGGTAGGTGGATCACTTGAGGTGAGGAATTCGAGACCAGCCTGGCCAATATGGCAAAACCCCATTTCTCCTAAAAATAAAAAAAATTAGCCAGGCGTAGTGGCTCGTGCCTATAATCCCAGTTACTTGGGAGGCTGAGGCAGGAGAATCTCTTGAACCTGGGAGGCGGAGCTTGCAGTGAGCCAAGATTGTGCCATTGCACTCCAGCCTGGGCAACAAGAGGGAAACTCTGTCTCAAAAATAAATACATAATAAAATAACAGTAAACATTCAGTTCTACTGTTCCATTAGCCACATTTCAAATGCTCAATCGGCACACGTGGCTAGTGGCTACCATATCGGATAGCACACAGATGAGAAATTTTTCTTCTTTTTTTCTTTCTTTCTTTTTTTTTTTTTTTTTTGAGACGGAGTTTCATTCTTGTTGCCCAGGCTGGAGTGTAATGGCACGATCTCAGCTCACCGCAACCTCCGCCTCCTGGGTTCAAGTGATTCTCCTGCCTCAGCCTCCTGAGTAGCTGTGATTACAGGCATGCACCACCATGTCTGGCTAATTTTGTATTTTTAGTAGAGATGGGGTTTCTCTATGTTGGTCAGGCTGGTCTCAAACTCCTGACCTCAGGAGCTCTGCCCACCTCAGCCTCCCAAAGTGCTGGGATTACAGGCGTGAGCCACCATGCCAGCCTGAGAAATTTTTCATAAACATAGAGTTCTATTGGACAGCACTGCTCTAGACATTCTGAACACATTTCAGTCTCCCCAGTATGCCATGCCTCTTCTGTTCCACCTGCCAGGAACACACACACACACACACACACACACACACACACACACTGCTCTTGATCTGATCTAGCCAACTCCTGCTCATCCACCACCTCTCAATTTAAGCATCACTTCCTTTGGATAGTCTTTCCTAGATCCTGGACTGGGCTGGGGATCGCCACTATGTGCTCCCATGACACTCTGTACTTCCCCCACATCTCACTATCCATTACTGTAATATTTATTATATTGTCTGGCTTCACTTTTTTTTTTTTTTTTTTTGAGACGGAGTCTCATTCTGTTGCCCAGGCTGGAGCGCACTGGCATGATCTCGGCTCACTGCAAGCTCTGCCTCCCAGGTTCATGCCATTCTCCTGCCTCAGCCTCCCCAGTAGCTAGGATTACAGGCATGTGCCACGACACCCGGCTAATTTTTGTATTTTTAGTAGAGACGGGGTTTCACCATGTTGGCCAGGCTGGTCTCGAACTCCTGACCTCAAGTGATCCGGCCACCTTGGCCTCCCAAAGTGCTGAGATTACAGGCATGAGCCACCGTGCCCGCCTTCACCTTTGACAATAAAAAATACTTACGGAGCACTCACTATGCACCAGACACTGTGCTAAGTGCTCAACATGTAACTCCCAGAGCAACCTTATTTCACAGACAAGAAAACTGAGCATGGGTAAGGCCAAGGCCACAGGGCTGGGAGGTGAGAAAGCAAGGATTCAAGTCCAGGGCCACAGACTTACCACCATACTTTCCAAGGGGTGAGATCTCGCTTTGTTGCTGTATCCCCAGCAACCAGCACAGTGCCTGGCATCCAAGTGGTGCTCGAGAAGGCTTTGAATGACAGGATGGCTTATAATCATAGTGCAGAGGGCACTGCTGTGCTGTTGGGAAAAAAGTGAAAAGTGGACAACCTGAAGTCCTCCAGAGCCATCGCCACATCCGGTGAAAATGACAGTTGGGTAGACAGATAACCTTAATTGCAAATTCTGGTTACAAAAAGGTCTTGGATCATAGCCATCAGGGAAAGGCAAATCAAAAGCACAATGTGGTCCCACTTCACACTACTAACATAGCTATTATAAAAAGACATGTAACAACAAAGTGTTGGCAAGGGTGTGGAGAAATTGGACCTGTCCTACGCTCCTGGGAGATTGTAAGATGGTGCAACTACTTTGGAAAACAGTCCGGCTGCTCCTCAAAAGTTTAAACATAGAGAGCTGGGCGCGGTGGCTCACTCCTGTAATCCCAGCACGTTGGGAGGCCAAGGTGAGTGGATCATCTGAAGTCAGGCATTTGAGACCAGCCTGGCCAACATGGCGAAAACCCTCCTCTATCAAAAATGCAAAAATTAGGCCAGGCGCGGTGACTCAGGCCTGTAATCCCAGCACTTTGGGCGGCCCAGGCAGGCGCATCACCTGAGGTCAGGAGTTCGAGAGCAGCCTGGCCAACATGGCAATACCTTGTTTCTACTAAAAATGCAAAAATTAGCCAGGCATGGTGGCGGACGCCTGTAATCCCAGTTACTCCGGAGGCTGAGGAAGGAGACTCACTTGAACCCAGGAGGCGGAGGTTGCAGTGGGCTGAGATCGCCCCATTGTACTCCAGCCTGGGCAACAGAGCAAGACCCTGTCTCAAAAAAATAAAAAAAAATTAGTGGGGCATGGTGGCACATGCCTATAATCCCAGCTACTGGGGAGGCTGAGGCAGGAGAATTGCTTGAACCTGGATGGCAGAGGTTGCAGTGAGCTGAGATCCTGCCATTGCACTGCAGCCTGGGCAACAGAGCAAGACTGTCTCAAAAAAAAAAAAAAAAAAGGGCCGGGCACGGTGGCTCGCACCTGTAATCCCAACACTTTGGGAGGCCAAGACGGGCAGATCACAAGGTCAGGAGATCGAGACCATCCTGGCTAACATGGTGAAACCCTGTTTCTACTAAAAATACAAAAAAAAAATTAGCCAGGCGTGGTGGTGGGTGCCTGTAGTCCCAGCTACTTAGGAGGCTGAGGCAGGAGAATGGCGTGAACCTGGGAGGCGGAGCTTGCAGTGAGCCGAGATCGCGCCACTGCACTCCAGCCTGGGCAACAGAGCGAGACTCTGTCTCAAATAAAAAAAAATTAAACATAGTTACCATATGACCCAGCAATTCCACTCCTAGGTATGTACTCAAACAAATGGAAGCATATGTCCATACACACTTGTACATGAATGTTTACAGCAGCATTATTCATAATAACCAAATAGAAACACCCCAAATGATGATTAACTGATGATGAATGGATAAATAAAATGTGGCATATCCATTTAATGGAATATTATTTGGCCACAAAAAGGGAAATTAAGTACTGATATATACTACAGCATGGAAGAAACTTGAAAAATTAGGTTAAATGAAAGAAGTCAGTCACAAAAATCACACATTGCATGATTCCATTTATTTATTTTTATTTTTATTACATCCTTAGATAGGGGACACATCAAACTGATAAGAACAGATACTACACTTGATTTTAGCTGAAAAGTCAAGAAGTGATATGCATGATTCCATTTATATGAAACATCTAAAACAGGGAACTGTAGAGTGGTTGTCTAGGGCAAGGGGATGTTGTGGGGTGAGTGTAGAAAGGAGGACTGACTACTAAAAGGTATGAGACTTCTTTTTTTATTTTTTTGAGACAGGGTCTCATTCTATCGCCCAGGCTGGAGTGCCGTGGCACGTGATTACGGCTCACTGCAGCCTCGACTTCCCCAGGCTCAGGGAATCCTCCTGCCTTGACCTCCCAAGTAGCTACAGGCACATGCCACCACACCTGGGTATTTTTGTATTGTTTTGTTTTGTTTTGTATTTTTTCTAAAGGCAGGTTTTCACTATATTGCCCAGGCTGGTTTCAGACTTCTAGAGTCAAGCCATCTACCTCAGCCTCCCAAAGTGCTGGGATTACAGGCGTGAGCCAATGCGCCCAGCTCAGGTATGAAGCTTCTTTTGCGGGTGATAAAATGTTCTAAAGTTGATTGTGATGACAGCTGTGCAACTCTGTGAATTATACTAAAAGACCAATGAAATGAACACTTTATATTTGTGAATTGTATGTGAAATATATCTTTGTTTTAAAAAGTCCCCTGTGTAGGGAAGAATGCCTGTGTTTTTAGTGGGAAGTGAATCAAGCAGGGAAGCAAGACTTCCTCAATCTCAATACCACTGGATTCATATTTCAAGAAGCTTCACAAATTAGCCGGGCATGGCGGCGTGCATCTGTAGTCCCAGCTACTCTGGAGGCTGAGGTAAGAGAATTGCTTGAACCTGGGAGGCAGGGGTTGCAGTGAGCTGAGATTGCGCCACTGCAGTCCAGCCTGGGAGACAGTGCAAGACTCCGACTCCATTAAAAGAAACCAAAAAAACTTTGGGAGGCCGAGGCGGGCGGATCACGAGGTTAGGAGATCGAGACCATCCTGGCTAACACGGTGAAACACCGTCTCTACTAAAAATACAAAAAATCAGCCGGGCGTGGTCGCAGACGTCTGTATTCCCAGCTACTCGGGAGGCTGAGGCAGGAGAATGGCATGAACCCGGGAGGCGGAGCTTGCAGTGAGCCGAGATCGTGCCACTGCACTCCCGCCTGGGCAATAGGGCCAGACTCCGTCTCAAAAAAATAAATAAATAAATAAAAATAAATAAAAAAATAAAGCAGCCTCACTCAGTCCAGTGTCCGCCTAACAAAAATCTACCCCAAGCAGGCTTTATACCCTATCTTTCCTATTGTGCTTCATTTCATTTTGTAACTTTTTATAAACGTTTCTTTTATTTGAATTTGTTTTCAGATAGATTTTTAATAAGAGCAAAGAGAGGTCACAAAAATATGTAGCAGATGTGTCCTCTGGAGTAGGGAACTAGAGGTCAGGGATGGGAAGGCACATAAGGTGCATCGTTCGTACTATTTGAAATTTTTTTATTTTTTTATTTTTTATTTTTATTATTATTTTTTGAGACGGAGTTTTGCTCATCGCCCAGCTAGAGTGCAGTGGTGTGATCTCGGCTCACTGCAACCTCTGCCTCCCAGGTTCAAGCGATTCTCCTGCCTCAGCCTCCTGAGTAGCTGGGATTACAGGCGCCCGCCACCATGCTTGGCTGATTTTTTGTATTTTTAGTAGAGACAGGGTTTCGCCATGTTGGGCAGGCTGGTCTCGAACTCCTGACCTCAGGTGATCCACCCACCTCGACCTCCCAAAGTGCTGGATTACAGGTGTGAGCCACCGCACCCGGTCTTTTTTTTTTTTTTTTTGAGATGGAGTTTCACTCTTGTTGCTCAGGCTGGAGTGCAATAGCAGGATCTCAGCTCACCGCAACCTCCGCCTCCCGGGTTCAAGTGATTCTCCTGCCTCAGCCTCCCGAGTAGCTGAGATTACAAGCATGTGCCACCATGCCCAGCTAATTTTGTATTTTTAGTAGAGACAGGGTTTCTCCATATTGGTCAGGCTGGTCTTGAACTCCCGACCTCAGGTGATCCGCCCACCTGGGCCTCCCAAAGTGCTGGGATTACAGGCGTGAGCCACCGCACCCCACCTGGTTGAAATTTTTGCCACTGGCTTTAAAAAATAAAATTGGCATCTCTTTTAGATGTAGAAAAAATCCAACTCACATGTGCAAGAGATGTCTAAAGCCTGTGCATAATATAAATCAAAAAAAGAGTTGGGAGAGAGGATTTCAGGGTCTGGAAGGTGGAAACTGCCCTGGCCTTAAAAGTAAAAAAAGATGGGACACTTGAGGGTGTTGAGGGTAGGGGCTGGAGCGGTGTAGACAAGCCAAGGCCTGGACCTGCAGCCTTTGCTTCTCTTTGTACTAATTCCTAAACTTGGCCCGAGGCCAGGGCTGGGGTTATGTCTAACTGGCCAGATGAACCTTCCCTGAGCAGATTGTGTCTGAATCTCACAGAAAAGGAATACGAATAAGGCAGTTTAGCAGGCAGCACAGGCTTCCTGGACCAAGGAAGACTAAGGCAGTGGAGAAAAAAAAATGCTAGCTGGTCCTCAAACAGGACCAGAGGGGACCAAAGGGGACCAGACACCTCCTGGAGGGCAAGGGGACCAGCTGGCTGGGCACAGCCTGCCCAGCCTGAGATAATTTCTCACGCAAAGCGTGGCCCCTTCCCACACCGCCCCAGGGAGCCCCAGAGGCCACAGCTCAGCCAGGCCCTGACGTTCCGTCGCTCCCAGGACCCAGAATAGCTACAGCCAGGTCGTGGCCAAATCTGGGAGCCCAGCCCCAAGCCCCTACCCCTCTGGGGAATTTTCCCAATTTCCGCAGGCACAGGATGCATTCCCAACCGCCTCTGCCTCCCCAACCCTCACGCTTCCACCTGCCTCCCACCACGCCTCCTCCTCCCCAACCACTGACCCCTCCAGCCTTCAACTCCTCCACCCCTTACCCCCCCAACCTGCCTCCCACCCCATATCCGCCTCCCCTACCCCTCACCCTCACCTGCCTCCCACCCCACCTCTGCCACCTCCACCCCTCACCCCACTACCCCTCACCCCCACCTCCCTCCCACCCTCACCTCTGCCACCTCCACCCCTCACCCCCTACCCCTCACCCCCACCTGCCTCCCACCCCACCTCTGCCTCCTCCACCCTCACCCCCACCTCCCTCCCACCCTCACCTCTGCCACCTCCACCTCTCACCCCACTACCCCTCACCCCCACCTCCCTCCCACCCTCACCTCTGCCACCTCCACCCCTCACCCCCTACCCCTCACCCCCACCTGCCTCCCACCCCACCTCTGCCTCCTCCACTCCTCACCCCTACCCCTCATCCCCACCTCCCTCCCACCCTCACCTCTGCCTCCTCCACCCCTCATCCCCTGACCCCTCACCCTCATCTGCCTCACCCCTCCTCCGCCTCCTCCACCCCTCACCCCTTACCCCTCACCCCCACCTCCCTCCCACCCTCACCTCTGCCTCCTCCACCCCTCACCCCTCACCCCCACCTCCCTCCCACCCTCACCTCTGCCTCCTCCACCCCTCACCCCCACCTCCCTCCCACCCTCGCCTCTGCCTCCCCTACCCCTCACCTCGCTACTTTCCTCTCACCCCACCTCAGCCACGCCTCCCACCCTCGCCTCTCCACGCCCTTCCATCCCACTTCAGCCTCGCCTCCCACCCCTCACACCCCGACCCGCCTCAGCAGCGCCCCCTACCCCGTCCCTCGGGTAGTAGGCTCCACCGCGGTTCTGCTGAGACTCCCACCGCGACCCCAGTACCTCTCGCTACCGAGCTTCAGGCGCATCCCCCCCCGACTAACTACCCAGAATCCTGGGCCCCCTCCCACTGCGCCTCGGCCGCGTCCCCAGCGCACGTTCCCTGCTCTTTCCCCTCACGCCTCCCCACTAATCCCGCGAGTCCCCCGCCCTCTTGTCTGACGTAGGCATCGGTCCCCCTCCCGGACACGCCCTCCTGGGACAGGCCTGGGACCCGCCTCCGCAGTCGCTTCGGCCGATCCCGGGTCGGGGGCGGGAATGGAAGGACCTTACTTTGGATTCCAGCTTCGCGTTCCTCATGCGCCACTCCCTTCCCCAAGTCACAGAGCTGGACTGTAAGGGTGTAAGAGCCTGTGGGCTCCACTCCCCTGCCCTCCAAAGGAACCGGAGGATGCAGGCGGACGGCGGGACCACAGCATCTCCCTCCGGCTTGGAGGGCGGAGGCCGACCCGGGAGCGCGCTCTGGAGCGGTGAGCCAGGCGCCTTGGGACGCTTTTTTTCGAGGCATGGTGTTGCTCTGTTGCCCAGGCTGGAGTGCAGCGGCCCCATCACGGCTCACTGCAGCCTCGATCTCCCGGGCTCAAGCGATCCTCCTGCCTCAGCCTCCGGTTAGCTGGGACAACAGGCGCGCACCACCACGTCTGGCTAATTTTTTATTTATTTATTTATTTGTTTGTTTGTTTATTTATTTATTTATTTATTTTGAGGTGGAGTCTCGCTCTGCCCAGGCTGGAGTGCAGTGGCATGATCTCGGCTCACTGAAACCTCCACCTCCCGGGTTCAAGAGATTCTCCTGCCTCAGCCTTCCGAGTAGCTGGGATTACAGGTGCCCACCACCACACCTGGCTAGTTTTTGAATTTTTAGTAGAGACCGGATTCTACCATGTTGGCCAGGCTAGTCTCGAACTCCTGACCTCAGTGATCCGCTCGCTTCAGCCTCTCAAAATGTTGAGATTACAGGCGTGAGCCACCGCCGCAGGCCAACACTTTTTCTTTTTCTTTCTTTCTTTCGTAAGCCATGGCGGCCAACTCTTTTCTTTTTCTTTCTTTTTCTTTCTTTCTCTTTCTTTTTCTTTCTTTCTTTCTTTCTTTCTTTCTTTCTTTCTTTCTTTCTTTCTTTCTTTCTTTCCTTCCTTCCTTCCTTTTCTTTCTTCCTTCCTTTCTTTCTCTCTCTCTCTCTTTCTTTCTTTCTCCTTCCTTGGTTCCTTCCTTCCTTCCCTCCCTTCTTCCTTCCTTCCCTTCTTTTCTTTCTTTCTTTCTTTCTCTCTCTCTCTCTTTCTTTCTTTCTTTTTATTAATTTTTTTGAAGACGGAGTCTTGCTCTGTTGCCCAGGCTGGAGTGCAGTGGCGCAATCTCGGCTCACTGCAAGCTCTGCCTCCCGGGTTCACGCCATTCTCCTGCCTCAGCCTCCCGAGTAGCTGGGACTATAGATGCCCACCACCACGCCTGGCTAATTTTTTGTATTTTTAGTAGAGACGGGGTTTCACCGTATTAGCCAGGATGGTCTCGATCTTCTGACCTCGTGATCCGCCCGCCTCGGCCTCCCAAAGTGCTGGGATTACAGGCGTGAGCCACCGCGCCCGGCAGCACCATAATTAACATATAGGGAATTTCCATCACCCCAAAATGTGTTCTGGTGGGCAGTGGCTCACACCTGTAATCCCAGTACTTTGGGAGGCCGAGGCCGGTGGATCACCTAAGGTCAAGAGTTCGAAACCAGCCTGACCTACATGGTGAAACCCCATCTCCACTGAATAGAAAGAATTAGCCGAGAGTGGTGGCGCACGCCTGTAATCCCAGCTACTTGGAAGGCTGAGGCAGGAGAATCGCTAGAACCCATGAGGCGGAGGTTACAGTGAGCCAAGATCAGGCCACTGCACTCCAGCCTCGGTGACAAGAGTGAGACAACGTCTCAAAAAAAAAAAAAGTGCCCTGGTGTCCCTTTGCACCCCCCTCACCTGCCGCCAGTCTCTGATAATCACTAATCTGATTTCTATCCTTGCACCTCTGCCGTGTCTCCACTGGAGTGGAGTTCCGTGGTGCGCACCTGTGCCCCTGGCTCCTTTGAAGGGACTCTGTTTCTTATTCTTGCTGCAGTTGCGGTTGGCAGTGTCTGACCTGCCCCCCAGACCCGTAACCTTTTCTTTTATGGAATGAGACCACCACTTCTCCTGTTGTCCTTCCCAGCTTCTCCCCCACCTCCCCTTTTCCCTAGTTTATAAGACAGGAGAAAAGGGAGAAAGCAAAAAGTTGGAAAGAAACAGAAGTAACATAAATAGCTAGACGACCTTGGCACCACCACCTGGCCCTGGTGGTTAAAATAATAATAATAATATTAACCTCTGACCAAAACTACTGGTGTTAGCTGTAAATTCCAGACATTATATGAGAAAGCACTGTAAAACTTTTTGTTCTGTTAGCTGATGTATGTAGCCCCCAGTCACGTTCCTGACGCTTACTTGATCTATCATGACCCTTTCATGTGGACCCCTTAGAGTTGTAAGCCCTTAAAAGGGGTAGGAATTTCTTTTTCAGGGAGCTCGGCTCTTAAGACGCGAGTCTGCCGACGCTCCCGGCCCAATAAAAACCTCTTCCTTCTTTAATCCGGTGTCTGAGGAGTTTTGTCTGTGGCTCGTCCTGCTACACTTAAAACAATTTTTTTTTAATTTTTTAATTTTTTTAGATGGAGTCTCTCTCTGTCATCCAGGCTGTAGGGCAGTGGCGCAATCCCCTCTCACTGCAGCCTCCGCCTTCTGCCAGACTCACAGACTTTAAGGAAAGTTTATTGCCGCTGCTTGGGGAAAAGGAGAGTGGGCAAGAATGTTTTGAGGAGATGACACATTGGCTAAAGAACCAGGGACAAAGCCGGGCGCAGTGGTTTACGCCTGTAATCCCAGCACTTAGGAGGCCGAGGCCGGTGGATCCCTTGAGGTCAGGAATTCAAAACAAGCCTGGCCAACATAGTGAAACCCTGTCTCTACTAAAAATACAAAAATTAGCTGGGCATCCTGGCGTGGGCCTGTGGTCCCAGCTACTGGCTGAGGCTGAGAATCGCTTGAACCAGGGAGCCGGAGGCTGCAGTTAGCCAAGATTGCACCACTGTACTCCAGCCTGGGCAACAGAGTGAGACTCTGTCCCCCACCCCACACCACCCACCACCACAAACACACACACAAAAACTGAAATAAAAACTGAAATTGAAAATTGGAAAACACTGCGTTAAACAATGTTAAACCAGTTCCTATAAGCTAGAACTCCTTGTTAGCTAGGCATGGGAGTGCATGCCTGTAATCTCAGCTACTCAGGAGGCTGAGGCAGGAGAATCACTTGAGTTTGGGAGTTGAAGCTGTAGTAAACTATGATTGTTCCACTGCACTCCAGCTTGGGTAACAAGGTGACACAGTCTCTGAAAAAACCAAACAAGCAAACAAGACAACAACAACAACAACAAAACACACAAAGAAAATAGGATCTTTTTGAGACGGGATCTTGCTCTGTTGCCCAGGCTGGAATGCAGTGGCGCCATCTGGGCTCACTGCAACCTCCGCCTCCTGGGTTCAAGCGATTCTCCTGCCTCAGCCTCCCGAGTAGCTAGAATGACAGGCGCCCACCCCAACCACGCCCCGCTAATTTTTTGTATTTTTAGTAGAGATGGGGTTTCACCATTACTGGCCAGGTTGGTCTTGAACTCCTGACCTCAGGTGATCCACCCGCCTCGGCCTCCCAAAGTGCTGGGATTACAGGCATGAGCCACCATGCCCGGCCACTTTTTAATTTTTTTATGATCATTCTAGAGGGATTTGGGCAGGAAGCCATTTTTAAACTGGAAGCCAAACATAACTGTCATATTTCATTTCTTTTCTTTTCTTTTTTTTTGAGACAGAGTCTCACTCTGTCGCTGAGGCTGGAGTGCAGTGGCACGATCTTGGCTCACTGCAACCTCTGCCTCTCAGGTTCAAGTAATTCTCCTGCCTCAGCCTCCTGAGTAGCTGGCATTACAGGCGCCCACCACCACGCCCGGCTAATTTTTGTATTTTTAGTAGAGACGGGGTTTCACCATGTTAGCTAGCCTGGTCTTGAACACCTGACCTCAGGTGATCCAACTGCCTCAGCCTCCCAAAGTGCTGGGATTACAGGCATGAGCCCCAACGCCCAGCCTATTTTATTTCTTTTTAAAAGACAATCTGTACGTGATGATTTTCAGGACTGTAGAAAAAAAAAAAGGCAATCTAAAACAAAAAAAAAGGAGGAGGGGGTGGAGACAATATCTGCAGACCACTCTTTGGAGATGCTTCATTATAGAGGGAAGCAGAGAGGTGGCAACTAACTAGAAGGAGATATGGGGTCCACGGGCAGTGGGGAGGTTTCTTGTTTTAAAGGTCAAAGCCAGGTGCAGTGGCTTACGCCCATAACCCCAGCATATTGGGAGGTCAAGGCAGGATGATTGCTTGACATCAGGACTTCAAGACCTGCCTGGGCAATATAGCGAGACCTGGTCTCTACTAAAAATCAAAAAACTTAGCTGGGCATGGTGGTGTGTGCCCATAGTCCCAGCTACTCGGGAGACTGAGATGGGAGGATCACCTGAATGTGGGACATTGCCGCTGCAGTAAGCTATAATCACACCACTGTACTCCAGCCTGGGCAACAAAGCAAGACCCTGTCTCAAAAAGAAATTCTAGGTTCTAAGATCTTTCTCTTCATTACTTTGAAAATTCCACTCCATTATCTTCTTGCACCTGGTATTGGTGTCGAAAAATCTAATGTTAATAAATAGTCCTCTTCGGCCGGCACAGTGGCTCACGCCTGTAATCCTAGCACTTTGCGGGGCCAAGGCGGGCAGATCATCTGAGGTCAGGAGTTCGGGACTAGCCTGGCCAACATAGTGAAACCCCATTTCTACTAAAAATACAAAAGTTAGCTGAGCCTGGTGGTGGTCTCCTGTAATCCCAGCTACTCAGGAGGCTGAGGCAGGAGAATCACTTGAACTCAGGAGGCAGAGGTTGCAGTGAACCCAGATGGCACCACTGCACTCCAGCCTGGGCAACAGAGTGAGACTCTGTCTCAAAAAGATATAAATAAATAAATAAATAGGCCTCTTGTTCCTTTATCTGTGATCTCTGACTCTCTGGAAATTTTTAGAATGTTCTTTTTGTCTCTGATATTCTTAAATTTCCCCAAAGTGTTTCTGGCTGTAAGTTTTTCTTTCTCTCTCATTGACATATTCCAACTCTCAATTTTTTTTTTTTTAGACAGGGTCTTGCTCTGTTGCCCAGGCTGAAGAGCAGTGGAGTGGTCATGGCTCACTGCAGCCTCCATCTCCCAGGCTCAAGCGACCCTCCTACCTATAGGTTTGTGCCACCACACCGGGCTAATTTTTTTACTTTTTTTTTTTTTTGTAGAGACAGGGTTTTGCCCACCCAGACTGATGTCTAACTCCTAGGCTCAAGAGATCCTCTGGCCTTGGTCCTTCCAAAGTGCTGGGATTACAGGTGTGAGCTACCACACTTGGCCAATTTTTTTTTTTTTTTTTTTTTTTTTTTTTTTTTTTGAGACAGAGTCTCGCTCTGTCGCCCAGGCTGGAGTGTAGTGGCACAATTTCAGCTCACTGCAAGCTTCGCCTCCCGGGTTCATGCCATTCTTCTGCCTTAGCCTCCTGAGTAGCTGGGACTACAGGTGCCCGCCACCATGCCCAGCTAATTTTTTGTATTTTTAGTAGAGACGGGGTTTCACCGTGTTAGCCAGGATGGTCTCAATCTCCTGACCACATGATCCATCCGCCTCAGCCTCCCAAAGTGCTGGGATTACAGGCGTGAGCCACCACGCCCGGCCACGCTTGGCCAAAATTATTTTTAATGAGGAATAATCTGTATACGGATCTTGCATTCACACTTCATCTTTTTTCCTAATTCTGAGAATTTTTTCTTCATTAGTTTTTCAAATATTTCCTCCTTTCCATTTTTCTCTTTCTCTTTCCAGGAATCCTGTCTTCTGAATGTTACCATTTCACTTTTATTCTCCATATCCCTTAGCTATTATTTTATATTTCCTGTTCTTTTATTTTTTCTTCTTCCTTTTGGGGAATTTCTGTTATTCCAGTCCACTAATTTATTCCTTAACTCTGTCCATTCTGCTGTTTATTCAATCATTTGTGTTCTTTAGTACAATTGTTATATTTTCTTTTTTCTTCTTTTTTGAGATGGAGTCTCGCTCTGTCGCCCAGGCTGGAGTGCAGTGGCGCAATCTCGGCTCACTGCAAGCTCCACCTCCCGGGTTCACGCCATTCTTCTGCCTCAGCCTCTCAAGTAGCTGGGACTACAGGCACCCACCACCACGCCTGGCTAATTTTTTTTTTTTTTTTTGTATTTTTAGTAGAGACAGGATTTCACCATGTTAGCCAGGATGGTCTCGATCTCCTGACCTTGTGATCCACCTGCCTCGGCCTCCCAAAGTGAAGGGGTGGCCTGCCCCTCCACACCTGTGGGATATCTCGTCAGGTGGGACAAGAGACTGAGAAAAGAAATAAGACACAGAGACAAAGTATAGAGAAAAACAGTGGGCCTAGGAGACCGACACTCAGCATACCAAGGACCTGCGTCGGCACTGGTCTCTGAGTTCCCTCAGTTTTTATTGATTATTATTTTCATTATCTCAGCAAGAGGAATGCGGTAGGAGAGCAGGGTGATAAGAAGAAGGTCAGCAAAAAAACATGTGAGCAAAAGAATCTATGTCATAATTAAGTTCAGAGGGAGGTACTATGCCTGGATGTGCACGTAGGCCAGATTTATGTTTCTCTCCGCCCAAACATCTCAGTGGAGTAAAGAATAACAAGGCAGCATTGCTGCCAACATGTCTCGCCTCCTGCCATAGGGCGGTTTTTCTCCTATCTCAGAATTGAACAAATGTACAGTCGGGTTTTATACCGAGACATTCAGTTCCCAGGGGAAGGCAGGAGACAGTGACCTTCCTCTATCTCAACTGCAAGAGGCTTTCCTCTTTTACTGATCCACCTCAACACAGACAGGTGTCAGGCTGGGGGACAGTCAGGTCTTTCTCATCCCACGAGGCCATATTTCAGACTATCACATGGGGAGAAACCTTGGACAATACCCGGCTTTCCAGGGCAGAGGTCCCTGCGGCTGTTCACAGTGCATAGTGTCCCTGGTTTATTGAGACTAGAGAATGGTGATGACTTTTACCAAGCATAAACATTTTGTTAACAAGGCATGTCCTGCACAGCCCTAGATCCCTTAAACCTTGATTCCATACAACAAATGTTTTTGTGAGCTCAAAGTTGGGGCAAAGTGGCTGGGGCAAAGTTACAAATTAACAACATCTCAGCAAAGCAATTGTTCAAGGTACACTTTGGGAGGCCGAGGCGGGCGGATCACGAGGTCAGGAGATCAAGACCATCCTGGCTAAAACGGTAAAACCCTGTCTCTACCAAAAATACAAAAAATTAGGTGGGCGTGGTGGCGGGCGCCTGTAGTCCCAGCTACTGGGGAGGCTGAGGCAGGAGCATGGCATGAACCTGGGAGGCAGAGCTTGCAGTGAGCCGAGATCACGCCACTGCACTCCAGCCTGGGCGACAGAGCGAGACTCCGTCTCAAAAAAAAAAAAAGGTACAGGTCAAAATGGAATTTCTTATGTCTTCCCTTTCTACATAGACACAGTAACAGTCTGCTCTCTCTTCCCTACACCAAAGTGCTGGGATTACAGGTGTGAGCCACAGCGCTCGGCCCTATTTTTTTTTTGAGCCGGAGTTTTGCTCTTGTTGCCCAGGCTGGAGTGCAATGGCGTGATCTCGGCTCACCGCAACCTCTGCCTCCTGGGTTCAAGCAATTCCCCTGCCTCAGCCTCCTGAGTAGCTGGGATTACAGGAGTGCGCCATCACACCCGGCTAATTTTGTATTTTTAGTAGAGATGGTGTTTCTCCATGTTGGTCAGGCTGATCTCGAACTTCGACCTCAGGTGATCCACCCACCTCAGCCTCCCAAAGTGCTAGGATTACACAAGTGAGCTGCTGCACCCGGCATCATCTGTTTTCTTTTCTTTTCTTTTTGAGATGGAGACTTGCTCTGTCACCCAGGCTACAGTGCAGTGGCATGATCTCAGCTCACTGCAACCTCTGCCTCCCAGGTTCAAGCAATTCTCCTGCCTCAGCCTCCTGAGTAGCTGGGATTACAGGCACGTGCCACCATGCCCGGCTAATTTTTGTGTTTTTAGTAGAGACGGGGTTTCACCATGTTGGTCAGGCTGGTCTCGAACTCCTGACCTCAGGTGATCCACCCGCCTTGGCTTCCCAAAGCGCTGGGATTACAGGCTTGAGCCACTGTGCCCAGCCTCAACTTTTATATTTTCAACTTACTATTTCTTGTTGGTTCTTTTTGGTGTTTTTGTGTTCATTTGTTTCATAGTTCTAGTATTTTCCTTTATATCTTTTAATGTGTTTATTAGGCTAATTAAAAATTCTTATTCTGAAGAATTTCAGTTTATGGTTTTTTCTTTTCAAAGTGGTGATGCTTGTTATTGTGGCCTGAAAATTTATTTCCCTTAATGGATATATTCTGTTTGGCCAGGCAGGCCCCAGTGAGCTCAGGGCATGGGGGTAGATGAGCCTCAGGGAGGCTCCAAGAAAAGACAGCCAATCATGCCTCACCCCATGAGACAACTCCTTGGGTCAATTTTCACACATGGCTCTCCAGAGAGAAGCAGCATTACGAGGACTCATCCCCAAAATGTTATTCCCCAGCCTGGGTGTTTGGAAGAGGGTGGATGAGTAGGCAACTGCTGGAAGCCAGTTAGTCCCCTTCTGTTTTTCTCAGCATTTCACAAACACAGCATGTCTGGGCAGCCCTGATTTGACTGCAAGTATGCCCAGAGCAGAGATCTGAGTCATTGCAGATGTGGAGGCAGACACCGTTTGTTCCAAGGCGATGGTGCAGAACCCCCGTGGCTCTGTTTTTATCTTCCCATTTCAAAACAGCACACCCCTTCCCATCACCCAAGAGCTTTTTCACACCCTTTCCTGCAGGAAAGGCCGGCAGAATGCCAGTGCAGCACCTTGCTTGACTCTGGCCTGGCTCTGTTTCACGACATATCCCCAGCGTCTGTTTATTTATCTGTCTCCACTCTATTCCCAGTGTCCGTTTACTTATCTGTCTCCACTCCATGACTGAGCATATTTGGAGCACTTTCCTCAGGGTAGGAAAGATCAATTTTATTCCTACAAATATCAGGCTTTTAGGGTTAGGTTAAGAACAACATGCTTATTTACTCAGCAGGCATTTTAGACCTGAACTGTAAGAGAGAACTGGTTCCCCACACAAAGCTGTCAGGCCCCACCTTTCCAGAAAAGAAGGGGTGGTATTTGCCTGTTTCTAGGTGCACCCAAGCCATGACCTGCAGGAAAAAGTCCACGTCTCTCCCTCCCCACAACCCACATTCTGTAGTCCAGGGTCACCCGAGAGGGATTGTACAGTGTTATATTTACTTTGTGGTATGTCTTAAGGCACGGGCCCCTTATTTTATTATAAATTTCCATGTTATCTGTTTCAGGCCCTGCTCACCTGAGCCCAGTGGACTGTTGACAAAAAAGTATTTGAGGAGATTTATTCTGAGCCAAATATGAGTGATCAATGGCCTGTGACACAGCCCTCAGGAGATCCTGAGAACATGTGCCCAAGGTGCTCAGGGCACGGCCTAGTTTTATACATTTTAGGGAGACATGAGACATCAGTCAAATACATACAGGACTTACATTGGTTCCATATGGAAGGGCAGGACAACTCCAAGTGCTTGTGGGGAGTGTATCCAGGTCACAGGCAGATTTTAAATTTTTTCTGATTGGCAACTGGTTGAAAGAGTTGGCCAGGTGCCATGGCTCACGCCTGTAATCCCAGCACTTTGGGAGGCCGAGGCGGGTGGATCACCTGAGGTCAGGAGTTCGAGACCAGCTTGGCCAACATGGAGAAACCCTGTCTCTACTAAAAATACAAAATTAGCCGGGTGTGGTGGTGCATGCCTGTAATCCCAGCTACTCAGGAGGTGGAGGCAGGAGAATTGCTTGAACCCAGGAGGCAGAGGTTGTGGTAAGCTGAGATCACACCATTGCACTCCAGCCTGGGCAACAAAAGCGAAGCTCTGTCTCAAAAAAAGAAATTTAGCCAGGTGTGGTGGTGTGTGCCTGTAATCCCAGCTACTCAGGAGGCTGAGGCAGGAGAATCGCTTGAACTCGGAAGGAAGAGGTTGCAGTGAGCCAAGATGGCGCCACTGCACTCCAGTCTGGGCAACAGAGCGAGACTCTGTCTAGGAAAAAAAAAAAGAAGAAAGAGTTATTATTAGTAGAAAGGAATGTCTGGGTTATGATAAGGGGTTGTAGAGACCAAGGTTTTATCAGGCAGATGAAGCTTCCAGGTAGCAAACTTCAGAGAAAATAGATTGCAAATGTTTCTTACCAGACTTAAGATCTGTGTTGATGTTAATGCTGGTTGGCTTTTCCTGAATTCCAAAAGGGAGGAAGTTATAATGATGCTTGTGTGACCTGCTCTTCCGTCATGGCCTGAACTAGATTTTCAGATTTACTTGGGAATGTCCTTAGCCAAGAAGAGGGGCCCATTCAGATGGTTGTGGAGGGGCCTTAGAATTTTATTTGTGGTTTACAGGACAGAGCTTGGGACCTCACTGTACTGCTCTGGCCTGAAATGCAAGTGGAGAGGACAGAGCTAACAATGAAACGAGTGAATTATTTTAAGTGCATGAAGTCAGTCTGCAGAGGAGCAGGCACTTAAGAGTGAATCAGCACATTGCGGGAAGCTTTTGAGCAGCCCCAACCTGAGCTCTTGTAGTTTTATGAAAGGAGAAGAGACTGCCATCTACACATCTCTAGGCTCTTCTAGCACCCACTTCTTCAGCTTCTCCCTCCTTGTGTTTGGAGGTCCCTGTTTTTTTGTGTTTTTTCCCCCTTTTTTTTTTGGAGAACGGTGTCTCACTATATTGCCCAGGCAGGTTGGAAGTCCCTGTTTTTCTAAGCTCCCCTGGCCATGTGCTTGAGTGGCTCAGCACCTTCTCCCTTCTCAAGGTCTTGGCTGGTGTTGGGGTAGGAGCCATACTGTTCCAGTAAACCTTGCCAACCTACTTCCAGGAAAAGCCCAGAGGGGAGGGAGAAGCATATATACATCTAAAAGGCCATCAGAATTTCTGTATTAAAGTGTTGTCAGTAAAAGAAGAGCAGACCACTTCAGCTTCTAAAGCAGATTATGCTCAGTCCTGATGCTCAGAAAAACAGCTTTCACAGGGGCTGCTTCTCAGGAAGGGAAAACAGCAGAGTGTTGGAGGCTGGCAGCTAATCTGAAAGTGGGGGTGGGAGCCCTGGGTCTAAGGAAAGGCTGCTTGGCATGATGGGGAGATGACAGTAAGGCCCTCGTCAGATAAGCCCTACAGGCCCTTCTTTACAAAACAGTGCTGAAACATCTCCTTTGCTAGATGCAGCAGTCAGTATTTTCCACTCTGACTCAGAGTGAGCAGAGCAGTTCTGAAAATTGGGAGCATTATCTTTATTCCTCAAGGCTGGTTTTTGGGAAGCCTGGACCACTGCCTTCCCCTGCTGTGTCCAGCAGAGCCACGCGGTCCCAGAGCTTACTCAGCCCCTCCCGCCACAGCTAATTCATATCCATCCCTACCGCAGGCTTCACAGAGCAAAGGTGATGGCTGCCTTGCTGCTGCTAAGGTTCACCTTTCTTATTTTATTTTATTTTATTTATTTTGAGATGGAGTCTCTCTCTGTCGCCCAGGCTAGAGTGCAATGGTGTGATCTCGGCTCACTGCAACCTCCGCCTCCTGGGTTGAAGTGATTCTCCCACCTCAGCCTCCTGAGTAGCTGGGACTACAAGTGTGTGACACCACGCCTGGCTAATTTTTGTATCCTTAGTAGAGACGGGGTTTCACCACGTTAGCCAGACTGCTCTCCAACTCCTGCCCTCAAGTGATCCACCCATCTCGGCATCCCAAAGTACTGGAATTACAGGAGTGAGCCACCGCGCCTGGCCTTGAGTGTATTTCTGTTATTAAGGATACTGCAGGGAACATCTGTGCTCATACTTCTTTTTTCACATCTGTGAGAGTATCTGTAAAATTCCCAGACGTGGAATTGCTGGCACAAAGGGTATGTGCACTCAAGATTTTCTTTTGTTTGTTTTTTGAGACAGAGTCTTGCTCTGTTGCCCAGACTGGAGTGCAGTGGTGGGTGCCACCTCGGCTCACTGAAACCTCTGCCTCCTGGGTTTAAGCAATTCTCCCTGCCTCAGCCTCCCAAGTAGCTGGGATTACAGATGCCCACCACCATGCCTGGATAATTTTGTGTGTGTGTGTATTTTTAGTAGAGACGGGGTTTCACCATGTTGGCCAGGCTGCTCTCAAACTCCCGACCTCAGGTGATCCACCCGCCTCGGTCTCCCAAAGTGCTGGGATGACAGGCACCTCGCCCAGCTGCAGTTGAGATTTTCATAGCTACTTACACAACTGCCTTCCAAAGAGGTTGTACCAGTTTACACTGACCAACAATGCATGAGGATGCATTTCTCTGCACTCTTGTAAACAAAAGTATTAACAGTCTTGTTTTATCTTTGTCAATCTGAAATACTAAAAAATGCCACTTCATACATTGAATGGTCATTTTTCTTATGCTAAGTGAAGCTGCACATCTTGTCATGTGTTTAAGAACAATTTTTGGCCGGGCACGGTGGCTCACACCTGTAATCCCAGCACTTTGGGAGGCCGAGGCGGGCGGATCACGAGGTCAGGAGATCGAGACCATCCTGGCTAACACGGTGAAACCCCATCTCTACTAAAAATACAAAAAACAAAATTAGCCAGGCGTGGTGGCGGGCGCCTATAGTCCCAGCTACTCAGGAGGCTGAGGCAGGAGAGTGGCGTGAACCCAGGAGGCAGAGCTTGCAGTGAGCCGATAGTGCCACCACTGCACTCCAGCCTGGGCGACAGAGCGAGACTCCGTCTCAAAAAAAAAAAAAGAACAATTTTATTTTCTGTGAATTGTCTGCTCCTGTCCTTTGTCCATTTTCCCATTGTGTTATTAATCTGTTTCTCATATATTTATAGAAACCACTTACATATTGAAGAAGTTAGTCCTTTCGGTGGGTGCAGTGGCCCATGCCTGTAATCCCAGCACTTTCAGAGGCTGAGGCAGAAGGATCGCTTGAGGTCAGCAGCTCAAGACCAGTCTGGGAAACATAGCAAGAACCTGTCTCTACAAAGAGTTTTTTAAATTAGCCAGGTGTAGTATGTGCCCCTGTAGTCCCAGCTACTTGGGAAGCTGAGGTGGATCACTTGCGCCTGGGACATGGAGACTGCAATGAGCTGTGATTGTATCACAGCACTCCAGTCTCGGTGACAGAGTAAGATCCTGTCTCAAAAGAAAAGAAAAAAAAAGAAAGAAATTAGTCCTTTAAGGTCAGGTGCAGTGTCTCATGCTTGTAATACCAGCACTTTGGGAGGCTGAGGTGGGCGGATCACTTGAGGTCAGGTGTTTGAGACCAGCCTGGCCAACATGGTGAAACCCTGTCTCTACTAAAAATACAAAAAATTAGCTGGGCATGGTGGCACACGCCTGTGTTGTAAATATTTCTTCCTCGTTTTTAATTTACAAAATATGTCAAGAGACTGGGCACAGTGGCTCATGCCACTAAATCCCAATGCTTTAGGAGGCTGAGGTAGGAGGACCACTTGAGGCCACGAGTTTGAGACCAGCCTGGGCAATATGGTAAGACCCCAGCTCTACAAAAAAATAAAAATCAAAATAAATTAGCCAGGCATGGTGGCACGTGCCTGTGGTCCCAGCTACTCAGGAGGCTGAGGTGAGAAGATCACTTGACCCTGGAATTCGAGGTTACAGTTAGCTGTGATTGCACCACTGCACACAGGCCTGGGCAGCAGAGTGGGAGCCTGTCTCTAAATACACACACACACACACACACACACACACACGCACACACATAAATATATATGAAGAGATGTATTTATATCATAGAGTTGTTTACAAATGCCCCATTAGTATGAGTTAAATAAATTATGATATATACAACAGAAAGCTATGCAGCTATTTAAATGAAGATATATATATTAGCATAAAACAATGGAAGTAGAAAAATTAAGTTTAAAAAAGCAGGATAAAAAATAGAAAGCATTATATGATAACCCATTTTTTAAAAAATTGTGCTGTCAATAGTTACCTCCAGATGATGGGAATTTGGTAATTTAGTTAGGTAATTTTACTCTCTTCTTTTTACCGTTCTAGATTATCTGAAATTTTTTTTTTTTTTTTTTTTTGAGACGGAGATTCGCTCTTGTTGTCCAGGCTGGAGTGCAATGGCGCGATCTCGGCTCACCACAACCTCCGCCTCCTGGGTTCAAGCAATTCTCCTGCCTCAGCCTCCCTAGTAACTGGGATTACAGGTTCCCACCCACCACACCCAGCTAATTCTTTTTTTTGAGACGGAGTTTTGCTCTTGTCGCCTAGGCTGGAGTGCATTGATGCGATCTTGGTTCACCGCAACCTCTGCCTCCTGGGTTCAAGCGATTCTCCTGCCTCAGCCTCCCAATTAGCTGGGATTACAGGCATGGGCCACCATGCCTGGCTAGTTTTTTATTTTCAGTAGAGACGGGGTTTCTCCATGTTGGTCAGGCTGGTCTCGAACTCCCAACCTCAGGTGATCCGCCTGCCTAGGCCTCCCAAAGTGCTGGGATTACAGGTGTCAGCCACCGTGCCCGGCCAACACCCAGCTAATTCTTTGCATTTTTAGTAGAGACAGGGTTTCACTATGTTGGCCAGGCTGGTCTTGAATTCCTGACCTCAGGCAATCTGCCCGCCTCAGCCTCCCAAAGTGCTGGGATTACAGGCATGAGCCACCGCCCCTGGCATCATGCTATTTTTAAATGTGTTATAAACTTATGAAGAAGCATGGGGGTATCACATGGGGTATTAGGAAACAATTATAATAGTGCTCAGTATGCTTGGCAAAGTATAGCCACATGATATAAAAGGCGTTTGTCAAAGCTACTACTGACACTGGAGTTAAGATAGGCATTAATCAGTAGATTTTTCTTTTTTTTTTTTTTTTGAGATGGAGTCTTGCTCTTGTCGCCTAGGCTGGAATACAGTGGCACGATCTCGGCTCACTGCAACCTCTGCCTCCCAGGTTCAAGTGGTTCTCCTGCCTCAGCCTCCTGAGTAGCTGGGATTACAGGCACCTGCCACCACATCTGGCTAATTTTTTTTGTGTGTATTTTTAGTAGAGATGGGGTTTTGCTATGTTGGCCAGTCTGGTCTCGAACTCCTGACCTCGTGATCCTCCCACCTTGGCCTCCCAAAGTGCTGGGATTACAGGCGTGAGCCACTGTGCCCGGCCTCAATCAGTAGATTTCAATGGCTCCAGAGTCTCTCTGTCACTGGTTTGTTGATCCCCAGAAGGAATAAATGCTATTATGGTCTAGGGGTTGTGGGATGGCAGGTTCCCTCTTCCTGGAACATCTTTACCCTAAGAAGGTCATTAATTTGATTTCCCTACCCTAGGCCCTGCCCCCGTTTTGTCCCTGCAAATTTGGTCCAGGCTTGGGAAAGGGCTCCAGGGTGTTAAAAAGCTGCCTAGTGGCTGGAGGGGGAGGCTCAGGCAGGTGGAAACCTTGATCCTTTGAGAGGAGCCTCTCAGAGGTCGCTGGGCTCACTAGGCTCCCAGTCATGCTTGAGGGTGGCAAGACTTCGGAAAAGACAGTTGCTTGGCCCCACTCCGGGTGGCCAGCCTGCAGAGGTCAGGCGATCATCCACCCTCTTGACGAGTTTCACTCCCACATCTAGGAAAGGCCTCTCTAAGAAGTCCCAGAGATGAGGTCTGTGCCAGCAGAACCCAGGGCGTGAAGACCCAGAATAGGCTGGTTCAGGCTCCTCTCCAAGGCCAAGGCTGCCCCCGCAGCATCCAGGGTTTTATCCCGCTCATCTCATCTGCAGGTCCTGCAAAAGAGCGGGCTGCCACGCTGGCTTTGCATCTTCCAGAGACTCTTGGCTAGTTCACCTTCCAGAGCCACATCGTCACGGCCGAAGTAGAAGCCCAGAGAGATGCCGGTTGACCAGGCAGTTGGTGGCTGCTTCCGCCTGGGTGGAATCATTCTGACACATCTGGGAGCTTATGCTTGGGGACAAGAAGCAGATAACCACAAAAACGGTGTTGGCTGGGCCCAGAAGCAGGAGGTTGCCAAGAAGATGGTCTTGGAGGCTCAAGTGGAAAGGAGATGGGAGGCGATCAGAGGCTGGAAGAGGGAGCCCCCTGGTCTGTTCCTTCCAAACACTGTTGAAGCAAAAGACAGAGCCAGAACCCAACATGCTAACTTCAGGCAACGTGCTGTAGATTTCAAATGTGTGTAATGCATAGTTTTTTTTTTTTTTAGTGTGTGTTATTAATAGTTATCAACAAGCCTTATACCTTCATTTATTCCTTTGGCCCAGAAGCCATAAAGAAAAAGATTGTCAGATGATGATGATGATGATTGAGACAGGGTCTTGCTCTGTCCCAGGCTGGAGAGCAGTGGGGAGATCACAGCTCACGGCAGCCTTGACCCCCTGGGCTCAAGTGATCCTCCCACCTCAGCCTCCCGAATAGCTGGGACCACAGGTGTGTGCTACCACGCCCAGCTAATGTTTTATCTTTGGAGAGATGGGAGCATTTTTTTTTAATTAAAAACTTCTGTTTTTACAAAAGACACCATAATTGAAAAGTGAAGTAAGGCCAGGCACAGTGGCTCAGGCCTGTAATCCCAGCACTTTGGGAGGCTGAGGCAGGTAGATCACTTGAGGCCAGGAGTTCGAGACCAGCCTGGCCAACATGGTGAAACCCCATCTCTACTAAAAATACAAAAATTAGCCAGGTGTGGTGGCGTGTGCCTGTAAGCCCAGCTACTTGGGAGTCTTGAACCCAGGAGGTGAAGGCTGCAGTGAGATGAGATCACACCACTGCACTCCAGCCTGGACAACAGAGTGAGACACTGTGTCAAAAAAAAAAAAAAAAAAGTGAAGTAAGTCTGAAAGACAATATTTACCACAATTAGATAAATTATTCGTTGTTAGAATATATAAAGAAGTCATACAAATTCATACTAAAATTGGGCAAAGGAAATGAACAGATAATTCGCAAGACAAATTAATGTTAAATAAACATTCAAAAGGTATCCAATGTCAGAAGTAATCGGGCACATGCAAATTAAAACAATAAAGTGTTGTTTTTGCCCCTCAATGTGTCCAAAGTTGAAATGATTCATAATGTATAATATTAATGAAGTGGTGGAGGACTAGATACTTTCTCTTATGCAGTATTAGTGGGAATTGATATTGGTACAGTCTTTTTAAAAATTGTGATCAGGCCAGGCGCGGTGGCTCATGACTGTAATCCCAGGACTTTGGGAGGCCGAGGTGGGCGGATCACCTGAGGTCAGGAATTCAAGACCAGCCTGACCCACATGGAGAAACCCCATCTCTACTAAAAATACAAAATTAGCCAGGCTTGGTGGCGCATGCCTATAATCCTAGCTACTTGGGAAGGCTGAGGCAGGAGAATCGCTTGAACCTGGGAGGTAGAGGTAGAGGAGGTAGAGGTTGCGGTGAGCCAAGATCACACCATTGCACTCCAGCCTGGGCAACTAGAGCAAAACTCTGTCTCAAAAAAAAAAAAAAAAAAAAAAATTGTGATCAACTATAAATAACAAAAAGTGTACCATTTAAGCCATTTTTAAGTGTACAGTTTGGTAGCATTAATTAATATTCATTGTGTGTGACCATCACCACCATCCATCTCCAGAACTCTTTTCATCTTGCAAAACTGAAACTCTGTCCCCATTAAACACTAACTCCCCATTCCCTCCTTTCCCAGCTCCTGGCACCCACCATTCTACTTTATGTCTTTATGAGTTTGACTACTCTAGCTACCTCATATAGTGGAATCACATAGTATTTGTCCTTTTGTGTCTGTCTTGTTTCATTTAGTGTCTGTCTTGTTTCAATTAGTGTAATCTTTAAGATTCATCCATGTGGTAATATGTGTCAGAAGTTACTTTTTTTTTTTTTTTTGAGACAGAGTTTTGATCTTGTTGCTCAGGCTGGAGTGCAATGGCACGATCTCAGCTCACTGCAAACCTCCACCTCGCCTCCCAGGTTCAAGAGATTCTCCTGCCTCAGCTTCCAGAGTAGCTGGGATTACAGGCGCCTGCCACGACGCCCAGCTAATTTTTGTATTTGTAGTAGAGACGGGTTTCACCATATTGGCAAGGCTGGTCTTTTTTTTTGAGATGGAGTCTCACTCTGTCGCCCAGGCTAGAGTGCAGTGGCTCAATCTTGGCTCACTGCAACTTCCGCCTCTCAGGTTCAAGCGATTTCCTACCTCAGCCTCCCAAGTAACTGGGATTACAGGAATGCGCCACCACACCCAGCTAATTTTTGCATTTTTAGTAGAGACGGCATTTCACCATATTGGCCAGGCTGGTCTGGAACTCAAGACCTCGAGTGATCCTCCCGCCTTGGCCTCCCAAAGTGTTGGGATTACTGGCCTGAGCCACTGTGCTCAGCAGAAGTTTTTCGTTTTTTTTTTTTTTTTTTTTTGGAGACAGAGTCTCACTCTGTCTCCAGGCTGGAGTGCAGTGCCCTGATCTTGGCTCACTGCAACCTCCGCTTCCCAGGTTCAAGCGATTCTTCTGCCTCAGCCTCCCGAGTAGCTGAGTGGAACTCCAGGTGCGTGCCACCATGCCCAGCTAATTTTTGTATTTTTAGTAGAGACGGGGTTTCACCATGTTGGCCAGGATGGTTTTCATCTGTTGACCTCGTAATCTGCCTGCCTCGGCCTCCCAAAGTGCTGGAATTACAGGCATGAGCCACCCCGCCCAGGCAGAAGTTCCTTTTTCATTTTTCAGTTTCTGCTCTGCTAAATGAATTTTCTTCCTTTTAAGGCTGAATAATATTCCATTGTTGTACAGTGTTTGAAGGGTAATTTTGTAATAATCCCCAATTATTAAATGCCATAATCTTTGATACAGCAATTCTACTTCTAGTGTATCCTGAAGAAATACTTGCACATTTGTGACAAGAGACATTTACAAGGATATTAATTGCAGTATTGTTTTAATAGTAAAAAATTAGAAACAATCTAAATACCATCAGTAAGGAGAAGGGTAAAATATGGTGTATCTATACCATGAAATATTTTGCAGCAGTTTGAAAAGAATAAGGCACATCTATATGTGCTAGCATGGAAATGTCTCCAAGAAAGATGGGTATGTAATGTATAATTCCATTTATATATAATTTTTAAAGTATGTTTTTATATAACACAAACATATGTGACACATTGAAAACAATCTGGTGGTAAATACACCAAACTTCTAGCAAGTGGCACAGAAAAAGATGCGTGGGAAGAGGACAGCTGGGAAGGGACGCTGAAAAAGGACTTCAGTGTTTTCACTCACTCTCTATATATCTGCTGGTCGAGTCCTTACAACCTGTATTGTATTCATTGTTATTTAAGTAAAAAATTAATACTGGGAAAAGAGGAAACATGCCAAACTGAATATACTTGGATCGTAGAAAGTGCTTTCTTTTTCTATATTTCCCAAATTTCCTACACTGAGCATGTATTACGCTCATAGTTAGCAATAACATTATTTGAAGAAGAAAATGGTATATCTAGTGTGAATGCAGCTGTGAACAAGGTGAGAGTAACTATATATGGAGATATCTATACACATATGCATGTTTACATTGGCATAGAAGTTCAGAAAGACAGGTATAAATGTCATTACGGTGTCTTCACACAGCAATTACTAGCAATGTTCCTATTACTTTTTTTTTTTTTTTTTTTTTTTTGAGACAGCGTTTCATTCCTGTCGCCCAGGCTGGAGTGCAATGGTGTGATCTTAGCCCACTGCAACCTCCACCTCCCAGGTTCAAGCGATTCTCCTGCCTCAGCCTCCTGAGTAGCTGGGATTACAGGTGCCTGCCACCATGCCCAGCTATTATATATATATATATTTTTTTTTTTAGCAGAGACGGGGGTTTCACCATGTTGGTCAGGCTGGTCTCGAACTCCTGACCTCAGGTGATCCACCCGCCTCGGCCTCCCAAAGTGCTGGGATTATAGGCGTGAGCCACGGCGCCCGGCCCCCCATTACCTTTTTGTTTGTTTGTGTTTTGGAGACAGGTCTCCTCGCTCTATCATCCAGAGGCTTGAGTGCAGTGGCGCGATCACGGCTCTTCCTTTCCAGAATGCAGGGGCGCGCTTACCGAAAGAGGGGTATTTCCGGCGGGAGAAAGAGAGGTCTTTCGCTCCCGCCTCCGAAGTTCCAATTCCCCAAATTCTGCGTTTTCGGGCAGTAGGCTAGGAAGAGCGGGCTCTGCAGCCAGTTTCTCAGGCCACCGCGCCTCAGAAGCGGGACGGCGCGGCACCCGATGTCGCGACACCTGGTGGTGACCGTAAAGCACAATTCCCTCTCTCACATCTTAAAAATCGCGCGCCCCTCACACACTGGCCGGTTTTTTGTTTTTTGTTTTTTTGAGACAAGTTCTGGCTCTGTCCCCCAGGCTGGAGTGCAGTGGCGCGATCACCGCTCACTGCAGCCTCGAACTCCCTAGCTCAAGCGATCCTCCCACCTCAGCCTCCAGAGTGGCTGGGACCACAGGCGTGCGCCACCATGCCTGCCAAAATGCTTGTATTATTATTTTTTTTTTTTTGAGACAGAGTCTCGCTCTGTCGCCCAGGCTGGAGTCAGTGGCGCGATCTCGGCTCACTGCAACCTCCGCCTCCCGGGTTCAAAATGCTTGTATTTTTTTCAGAAACGAAGCCTTGCTATGTCCTCCAGGCTGGTCTCGACTCCTGGGCTCAAGCTATCCCCTCGCCTCGGCCTCCCAAAGTCCTGGGGATTACAGACGTGAGCCACAGTGCTCAGTGAGACCCCATCTCTTTAAAAGAAAAAAAAAAAGGCCTCGGCCGGGCGCGGTGGCTCACGCCTGTAATCCCAGTACTTTGGGAGGCCGAGGCGGGGGGATCGCGAAGTCAGGAGATGGAGACCATCCTGGCTAACACGGTGAAACCCCATCTCTACTAAAAATACAAAAAAATTAGCCGGGTGTGGTGGTGGGCGCCTGTAGTCCCAGCTACTTGGGAGGCTGAGGCAGAGGAATGGCGTGAACTCGGGAGGCGGAGCTTGCAGTGAGCAGAGATAGCACCGCTGCACTCCAGCCTGGGCAACAGAGCGAGACTCTTATCTAAAAAAAAAAAAAAAAAAAGACCTGGCGCCGTGGCTCACGCCTGTAATCCCAGCACTTTGGGAGGCCGAGACGGGTGGATCACCTGAGGTCAGGAGTTCAAGACCAGCCAGGCCAAAATGGTGACACCCCGTCTCTACTAAAAATACAAAAAATTAGCCGGGCGTGATGGCAGACGCCTGTAATCTCAGCTACTCCAAAAGCTGGGCCAGGGAATTGCTTGAAACCGGGAGACGGAGGTTGCTGTGAGCCGAGATCGCGCCACTGCACTCCAGCCTGGGCAACAGAGCGAGACTCCATCTCAAAAAAAAAAAAAAAAAGAAGAAAAAAAAGTTTTTTAATTAGCCTGGTGTAGTGGCAGGTGCCGGTAGTCCTAGCTACTAGGGAGGCTAAGATGTGAGGATCGCTTCAGCCCGGGAGTTTAAGGCTGTAGTAAGCTATGATTGTGTCACTGCACTCCAGGCAGGGCCACAGAGTGAGACCCTGTTTCTAAAAAGTTAAATTAATTTTTTTTTTAAAAAACGGCAAACACCTAATATTTGTTGAATGAATAAATAAATGGAAACATATACTCTCATTAAACAGTTTCTTCTGGGGATACAAGGAAAGGTGAGAGGGGAATTTTTACTGGATAACTTTTTTTTTTTTTTTTTTTTGCGACGTCCAGGCTGGAATGCAATGGCGAGATCTTGGCTCACTGCAACCTCCGCTTCCCAGGTTCAAGCGATTCTCCTACCTCAGTCTCCCTAGTAGCTGGGACTACAGGCGTGCACCACCACGCCTGGCTAATTTTTGTATTTTTAGTAGAGACAGGGTTTCACCATGTTGGCCAGGCTGGTCTTGAATTCCTGACCTCAAGTGATCCACCCACCTTGGCCTCCCAAAGTGCTGGGATTACAGGTGTGAGCCACGTGCCCAGCCTACTGGATACTCTTATGTGCCACTAAATGTATTTTTATCAAGAGCTTGTATCACTTTTGTATTTTACAAAACCAATCAGGCTGGTCACAGTGGCTCATGCCTGTAAACGCAGCACTTTGTGGGGCACAGGCAGGCGGAACACTTGAGGTCAAGAGTTTGAGACCAGCCTGGCCAACATGGTGAAACCCCATCTCTACTAAAAATACAAAAAGCAGAGCGTGGTGGTGGGCACCAATAATCCCAGCTACTTGGGAAGCTAAGGCAGAAGAGTCACTTGAACCTGGGAGGTAGAGGTTGCAATGAGCAGAGATTGGACCACTGCACTCCAACCTGGGCAACAGAGTGAGACCCTGTTTTGAAAAAACAAAACAAAACCAGGGCTGGGCGGGGTGGCTCAGGCCTTAAGAGAGGTGCTAATCACCTGAGGTCAGGAGTTCGAGACCAGCCTGGCCAGACATGGTGAAACCCTGTCTCTACTAAAAATACAAAAATTAGGCAGGGCGTGGTGGCTCACGCCTGTAATCCTAGCACTTTGGGAGGCCAAGGCAGGTGGATCACTTGAGGTCAGGAGTTCAAAACCAGCTTGGCCATCATGGTGACACCCCATCTCTACTAAAAATACAAAAAATTAGCTGGGCATGGTGGTGTGCTCCTGTATTCCCAGCTACTCGGGAGGCTGAGGTAAGAGAATCACTTGAACCCAAGAGGTGGAGGTTACAGTGAGCCGAGATCATGCCACCACACTCCAGCCTGGGCGACAGAGTGAGACTCCATCTCAAAAAAAAAAAACAAGAAACAAAATTAGCTAGGCGTGGTAGTGCAAGCCTGTAATCCCAGCTACTCCAGAGGCTGAGGCATGAGAATCACTTGACCCTTGGAAGCAGAGGTTGCAGTGACCTGAGATCACCCCACTGCACTCCAGCCTGGGCGAGAGTGAGACTCTGCCTGAAAAAAAGGCAGAGGTTGCAGTGAGCCAAGATTGCACCACTGCACTCCAGCCTGGGTGATAGAGTGAGACTCTGTCTCAAAAAGAAGAAAACAAGCAATTAGACAATTTTTTAAAATTCTATGTCCAGGCCCGGCACGGTGGTTCACTCCTGTAATCCCAGCACTTTGGGAAGCCGAGGCGGGCGGATCATGAGGTCAACAGTTCGAGACCAGCCTGGCCAATATGGTGAAACCCCGTCTATACTAAAAAATACAAAAATTAGCAAGGCGTGTGCTGGGCACGGTGGCTCATGCCTGTAATCCCAGCACTTTGGGAGGCCAAGGTGGGTGGATCACGAGATCAAGAGATCAAGACCATCCTGGCCAACGTGGTGAAACCCTATCTCTACTAAAAATGCAAAAATTAGCCAGGCGTGGTAGCATGCGCCTGTAGTCCCAGTTACTCGGGAGGCTGAAGCAGAGAATCTGTTGAACCTGGGAGGCAGAGGTGGCAATGAGCTGAGATCATGCCACTACACTCTACCCTGGGCGATAGAGTGAGACTTTGTCTCAAAAAAAAAAAAAAAAAAAAAAAATTCCATGTCGAAATTTATCTGTTAATTTGTCTGGTAACATATGCTTAAAGACAAGCTGCAGCCAAGTGGCAACTGATTAAGATAATCTATAAGCCAGTCATGGTGGCTCACGCCTGTAATCCCAGCATTTTGGGAGGCCAAGGCAGGCGGATCATGAGGTCAGGATATTGAGACCATCCTGGCTAACACGGTGAAACCCCATCTCTACTAAAAATACAAAAAATTAGCCAGATACAGTGCCTCACACCTGTAATCCCAGCACTTTGGGAGGCCGAGGCAGGTGGATCACCTGAGGTTAGGAGTTCAAGACCAGCCTGACTAACATGGTGAAACCCTGTCTCTACTAAAAATACAAAAATTAGCTGGGCGTGGTGGCACACACCTGTAGTCCCAGCTACTTGGGAGGCTGAGGCAGGAGAATTGCTTGAACTGTTGTGGGATTCGGGAGGACCAGAGAGGCCTCAGGTTGAAACAGGAGAATCTTTATTGAGTGCACTCCGGCCAGGCTGACTCATGTTTAAAAGACTGGGCCCGGAATAAAGACAGCACCTGACTTTTATACACACTTCACAAAAGGGGGTGGGCTAGCTTGAAGCAAGGTTACAGTGGCATGAAATCAGGGATACAGAGGCAGGACAAAGACAGGATTGCACATGACTGTTGCCAAGCAACCCAGATGTCCATTATCTAGGTTTGTCTGGGCACGGGCTTATCCTATAACCTTCACTATTGTGCCCAGGCAGCTGTAGTTCAGGCCTACTCAGGCTTCTTGTGACCTTCGTGGTACTTCTTAGATAAAACAGAATACTTGAAGTCATTAGTTACAGAGAACAAGAATCTATAAACTCATTCCATAAAACAAAGGAAAATTTGTTTTTCTTCTCCCAATGTTGAGGGAGTGCTGGGAGAGTCTCCAGAGCACGTTAGATAATATTATCAAGACTTTTCCTGGGTCTGGGCTGTGCCTGTTGCTGTCTCTGGGACAAGTCAGCCTAATACAGGAAAACTTATTTCTCTTTCTTTTAAATTTTATTTTTCTTTAATTTTCCGCCTCAGAATCTGGCAGGTGGAGGTTGCAGTGAGCCGAGATCGCGCCACTGTACTTCAGCTTGGGTGACAGACCAAGACTTCGTCCCCCAAATATTTGAATTGTTCTTTTTTTTTTTTTTTGAGACGGAGTCTTGCTTTTCCTTTTTTCATACTTTTTTCTTTTTCTTTTTCTTTTTCTTTTTTTGAAACAGAGTCTCACTCTGTCACCTAGGTGGAGTGCAGTGGCGGGATCTCAGCTCACTGCAACCTCTGACGCCCGAGTTCCAGCGATTCTCCTGCCTCAGCCTTCTGAGTAGTTGGGACTACAGGTGCCCGCCACCATGCCTGACTAATTTTTGTATTTTTAGTAGAGACGGGGTTTCACCATGTTAGCCAGGCTGATAGCGAACTCCTGACCTCAGGTGATCCACCTACCTTGTCGTCCCAAAGTGCTGGGATTACAGGCGTGAGCCACTGTGCCCAGCCTGTATTGTTCTATTTTAAAAGTAGAAGATCCAAGCCCAGTGTGCAGCCTGCCTCGAATTCACAGCAGCATGTTTCTGTCATCGAAAGACGCCTAGAACCAAGCACAATCAGCAGTACTAGATATGGAGTCAGGAGAGAGGGCATGGCTTGAACACTGTTTCTCAAAGTATGAGAAATGTTAAGTCATTGAAAAAGAAAGTGATGGCCAGGCGTGGTTGCTCACGCCTGTAATCCCAGCACTTTGAGAGGCAAGGCAGGCGGATCACAAGGTCAAGAGATTGAGACCATCCTGGCCAACATGGTGAAACCCTATCTCTACTAAAAATACAAAAATTAGCTGCCGTGGTGGTGCGCACCTGTAGTCCCAGCTACTTGGGAGGCTGAGGTAGGTGGATCTCCAAATATCTCGGTGCCAGCTAGCCTCAGAAACTTGAGCCTTGCTTAGTCCATTTTCTGGAACGTTTTTTTCCAGATCCTTATGTGACTGTCTTCTGCTTATTCTCTCAGGAGATCTTATCTTGAAGCATTAAGAGCAAGAACTCTGGAGCCAGCCTGCCTGGGCTCAAACCCCAGCTCTGTGTGCCTGAGTGGGTGGATAGTTGCGAAAATCAAATAAGCTAGTGCATGTAAAATCTTAGAATAATGCCTATTGCACGGTAAGCGTAAACAAGAGTTAACTATTATCATTCATTAATAATAATATGTCACCTCCTGTTAGAATCACATGAACCCGGGAGGTGGAGGTTGCAGTGAGCTGAGCTGAGATCGCGCCACTGCACTCCAGCCTTGGGGACCAAAAAAAAAAAAAAAAAAAAAAGTGATCGCCAGACGCGATGGCTCACACCGGTAATCCCAACATTTTGAGAGGCCAAAGTGGGTGGATCATTTGAGGCCAGGAATTCAAGACCAGCCTGGCCAAACTGGTGAAACCCTGCCTCTACCAAAACTACAAAAATTAGCCAGGCATGGTGACACATGCCTGTAATCCCAGCTACTCAGGAGGGTGAGGCAGGAGAATCTCTTGAACCCGGGAGGCGGAGGTTGCAGTGAGGTGAGATCGCGCCACTGTACTTCAGCTTGGGTGACAGACCAAGACTTTGTCTCCCCCACCAAAAAAAAAGTGAGACCGGGCACAGTGGCTCACGCCTGTAATCCCAGCACTTTGGGAGGCCGAGGCGGGTGGATCACCTTAGGTCGGAAGTTCAAGACCAGCCTGACCAACAAGGAGAAACCCGTCTCTACCAAAAATACAAAATTAGCTAGGTGTGGTGGCTCACGCCTGTAATCCCAGTTACTCAGGAGGCTGAAGCAGGAGAATCACTCTTGAACCCAGGAGGTGGAGGTTGCCATGAGCCAAAATGGCACCACTGCACTCCAGTGCAAAACTCCGTCTCAAAAAAAAAAAAAAAAAAAAGTGAAACATAAGAGAAATTGAAAATTGGAAAACACTGGGTTAAACAATGTTAAACCAGTTCCTATAAAGTACTCCTTGGAGACTTAAATATGCTAATGCATAATTGTAGGACATTGTAGGTCTTCAGGAGGGAGATAATGGATAACTTCCCAAGCTCCTTGTGATCACAGCATCCTTTTTCATAGTGGTTGTAATGTTTGGAAGATACAGTTTGGGGAAACACTGACATCAGAAATTTCTGAAGATAATGGTGTTTCTTAAAAGGGGCCCTGGTTAATGTTGTGTGGTTAGAATAGGTTTTAGAATTTTACAGGAGCTGGCTGGGACCTACTGGCTGGAGAGTGAACTTCACCACCCAACTTTTGATGATTAAAAAAAGTGGGAGGCCAGGCGCGGTGGCTCACGCCTATAAATCCCAGCACTTTGGGAGGCTGAGGTGGGCGGATCACCTGAGGTCAGGAGTTTGAGACCAGCCTGACCAACATTGTGAAACGCTGTCTCTACTAAAAATACAAAATTAGCCAGGTGTGGTGGTGCACGCCTGTAATCCCAGCTACTCAGGAGGCTGAGACAGGAGAATCACTTGAACCTGGGAGGTGGAGGTTGCAGTGAGCCAAGATCGCACCATTGCACTCCAGCCTGGGCAACAAGAGTGAAACTCCTTCTCAAAACAGAAAAAAGAAAAAAAAAGTGGGAGATCAGCTGGGCGCGGTGGCTCACACTTGTAATCCCAACACTTTGGGAGGCCAAGGTTGGCAAATCAGTGGAGGTCAGGAGTTCGACACCAGCCTGACCAACATGATGAAATCCTGTCTACTAAAAATACAGAAATTAGCCGGGCATGACTGTGGGCACCTGTAATCCCAGCTACATGGGAGGCTGAGACAGGAGAATCACTTGAACCTGGGAGGCGGAAGTTGCAGTGAGCCAAGATCGCACCACTGCACTCCGGCCTGGGCGACAAGAGCAAGACTCCGTCTCAAAAAAAAAAAAAAAAAAAAAAAAGTGGGAGATTAAGAAAATATAAAACCCAGCTACTTGGGAGGCTGAGGCAGGAAAATTGCTTGAACCCATGAGGTGGAGGTTGCAGTGAGCCGAGATCATGCCACTGCACTCCAGCCTGGGTGACAGAGAGAGGCTCTGCCTCAAAAAAAAAAAAAAAAGAAAGAAAAGAAAAGAAAAAAGTATGAAAAAAGAAAAGCCTCAAAACCTACTTCCTTGTTGCACTGAGGAAACTAAGTACTTATTGTCGGACTAAGGAAACTAAGTACTTATATAACTAAGTAATTATTGCTGCACTAAGTACAAGATCCTTTCCCAGAACACAACACGTATCTAAAGCTTCCATTTAGAGTTAGCTGGGCCTGATTAAAATGGAGTCATGGCTTGCCCCTGCAGATTCTTTGAGGAATGAATACAGTATAGCTAAAATGAAGTGTGTCGAGGTTCAGGAAGTCTCATGAGACAAAGTTTCTAGTGTCCCTATAGGAGTGTAGAGATTGAACCAGACACTTGTGCAAAATGTCTGTTCTATCCAGAAACACAGTCTGACTTCAGGGCTGAGTTACATTGCTGGCTCTTAAACATGTGAACAATGCTGATGTTATGTGGGTGCCAGATTTAAGAATATCTAGAGAGGAGCTGAAATATGCCCCCCTTTAAAACTACTCTATTCTCCTGAAGCAACCGTTGTTAACAGTGGCCCACCCGTCTTTGTGCTTAGGCATATTTTTTTCCTATAGCATTTTTTACTCTATTGGATATTGCCTCACAAAGTTCCTATCACCTTCATTCAGTTTACTTATTGCATTATCATCTGTTTCTTTTTTTTTTTTTTTTTTTGAGATAGGGTCTCACTCCCATCACCCAGACTGGAGTGCGGTGGCAAGATCACAGCTCATTGCAGCCTTAACCTCATTGCAGTGATCCTCCCGCCTTTTTTTTTTTTTTTTTTTTTTTATAGAGATGAGTTCTTACTATGTTGCCCAGGCTGATCTCAAACTACCAGGTTCAAGCGATCCTCCCACCTTGGGCTCCTAAAGTGCTGAGATTACACAGGTGTGAACCACAGTAGCCAGACTATCATCTCTTTTTGATTGGTAATTTTATTACAAAAAATAGCACATTAAGCACTACGCAAGTGTGTGGGGTTTTTGTTTTTGTTTTTGTTTTTAGAGACAGGGTTTCATTCTGTTGCCCAGGCTGGAGTGCAGTGCAGTGGCATTACCCCGTAACTCACTGCAGCCCTGAACTCCTGGGCTCAAGCCATTCTGCTTGTTTCCCAAGTAGTTGGGACTTCAGGCATGAGCCCCCTTACCTGGCCAAGTTTTCACATTGTTTTAAGTACTTCATATGTAATTGTAACTACTCTGAGACAGGTGTAATTAACCCAATTTTTATAGATGAGGAATTTGATGTACTGACACGATAAATTAGTTGCCCAACGTTACAAGTTAGTAAGTAGTTAGCCAGATTTGACTCAAGAAGTCCTGTATCCAGAGCCACACTAAACCATTAGACCACAACATTTTTATAGAGGACACGTCTTTTAAGTTGAATAAATTTAATTTTATGTAAAATCCACTGAGCTGTTTGTTGTTGTTGTTGCTGTTGTTTTGAGATGGAGTCTCGCTCTGTTGCCAAGGCTGGAGTGCAGTGGCCCCATATCGGCTCACTGCAATCTCCACCTCCCAGGTTCAAGCAATTCTGCCTCACCCTCCTGAGTAGCTGGGATTACAGGTGCGTGACACCACACCCAGCTAATTTTTTGTATTTTTAGTAGAGACGAGGTTTCACCATGTTGGTCAGGCTGGTCTCGAACTCCTGGCCACATGATCCCCCCTGCCCCTGTCCTCCCAAAGTGCTGGGATTACAGGCGTGAGCCACTGCACCTGGCTGCTGTTCTCGTTTTTATTTACCTGAGAGCTGACAACTATTTTGGACTGGCATCAGGCCATAGACCAGGCCTCCAACACATAAAGAGCCTTTCCCTGGCCAGGTGCAGTGGCTCACGCCTGCGATCCCACCACTTCAGGAGGCCGAGGCGGGCGGATCACCTGAAGTCAGGAGTTCAAGACCAGCCTGGCCAACATGGTGAAACTCTCTCTCTACTAAAAATACAAAAATTAGCTGGGTGTGGTGACCACTCTTGTAATCCCAGCTACTCAGGAGGCTGAGGCCCAAGAATTGCTTGAACCTGGGAGACAGAGGTTGCAGTGAGCCAAGATCGTGCCATTGCACTCTGGCTTGGGCTACAGAGCAAGACTGTCTCAAAACTGCTCAAATTCATTTGTGTGCAGAGTCAATTTGCTGAGATCCATGAATTACTTAGAGGGGGATCTCTATGGAAAATAAGAGATTCCAAAAGAGAACTAAAGAGCAATAGCTGAATTTTCTTCTGAAGGATTGACCAGACTACAGACCTATGAGCCCATCGTGTCAGACAGTGACACTTTGGGAGAAATGACAGCACAATATTTTAAGCCCTATTGCCCCAGGTAATAGTTTTTAGGTATTCAGTGAAACGTTTTAATTTTCCAGGTTTGAAGAGCTAGATTTTTAGTGACAAGATCTTGCTGTGTTAGGCTGGCCTGGAACTCCTGGACTCAAAGCAATCCTTCCACCTCAGCTTCCCAAGTAGCTAGGACTACAGGTATACGCCACCAAGCCCATTTAAACTTTTGTTTTATAAAGAGCCCATTCATTGCCCAGTCTGGCCTCAAGCTCTAGCCTCAAGTGATCCTCCCACCTCCACCTCCCAAAGTACTGGGATTATAGGCATGAACCACCACGCCTGGCCACATTTGCTGGTTTATTATAAAGATATTACAAAGGACTCACATGAAGAGATGCATAGGACAAGGTATGGGGGAAGCGGTGCAAAGCTTTAATTCCTTGCCCGGGTGTGCCATCCTCCAGGAACCTCCATGTGTTCACACATCCAAACTCAGTCCCCTTGGTTTTCTAAGGGGACTTCATGAAGACAGCATTCCTTTCCCCAGGGTATAGGACAAAACCCTCTCTGAAATGGGGGTCTTAGGACTCACAGAAAGGTAGGGGAAGATCAAGAGTCCTGTCTTAGGGAAGGTAAAAGGGCAGAAGTTAAGTGAGTTTCCTGTGGCCTAACACACCCAACATGACTATAACAAGGGCTATAGAAGTTATGAACCAGGAACTGTGGGCAAAGATCGGTAAAACCAGAGTGACTAAGGCAGATTACCTAAAATTGAAACCATTCTCAACTACACCATGAATATCAAAGTTGTATTTCTAGATATGGTATTCCCGCATTTGTGTAATATACCCATGGGTACTTCTTGCATGCCAAACCAACTAGAGATTAACTGGCCAGTGATTTAAAAGTCCTTACTCTTTAAGTATGCACTTACCACGCCAGTTTTAGTAACAGAAAACGTTATTTCTCTACTATAAACCTGGGAAAGACAAACAGGGTTCCCCACACCACTCCCAATTTTGTGCCAAAATGAGAATCACATTTATTGAAGTTACATTACAGAAGATAGTGAAGGGGAAAGATGGAGAACTTCCTTAGTACACCCTTACTCCAATATTTTCTATTAGCACTGCACATGTATTACTGCCTAGTGTCCAATGGCATAGAAACCTAAAACCTGCTTATGTTGCCAGACTTAGACAAGGATAAGCATTTTTACCAAATACAGGTAAAATCTAATTTGTTGCTGCATTCTTTTCACAATAAAGTTAAGCTGTTAGTCATTAATAACCAACAGCGTGGCCGGGCGTGATGGCTCATGCCTGTAATCCCAGCACTTTGGGAGGTCAAGGTGGGTGGATCACTTGAGGCCAGGAGTTTGAGACCAGCTTGGTCAACATGGTAAAACCCCATCTCTACTGAAAATACAAAAATTAGCTAGTGTGCCCCTGTAGTCCCAGCTACTTGAGGGACTGAAGCAGAACTGCTTCAACAACCTGGGGAGGTGGAGGTTGCAGTGAGCCGAGAAAGCACCACTGCACTCCAGCCTGGGGCAACAGAGTTGACACTGTCCAAAAAAAAAAAAAAAAAAAAAAGTGAGGAACCACTTTAACTTGCCACCTAACTCATCAAGATCAGGAGGATTGTCTTAGATCAGAATACTGTTTTCAACATTAAGTACCTGTAAGCCATCTTTCTCCTCAGCCAGTCGTCTTCCATATTCAGTGATTAGCTGGTTCTTGGCTCATCAGTTAAAGCATATACAGCAAAGAGACAAGATTATGGTCCCATACTACCACCCAGGTTAAACACTTTGGTGTAATACACTACAGAGCAATAAACACAGCTGATAGTCACCCAATTAATTGCAGAACTGAAAGCAGTTACGTTACCACTATTCAAGCAGCCTCAATCAAAACTTCATTTCTCCAGCAATCTTTGATTAGGTCTCAACAGGCACATTTGCTTTCCTTCAATGTAAAGAAAATGCCTGTAATCACTTGAGCCCAGGAATGATACAGTGAGCTATCACTGTGCCACTGTATACCAGTCTGGACTACAGAGCAAGACCGTCTTCAAAAAAGCCTGCATATCCAACTTTTTGAGATGGAGTCTTCCTCTGTCGCCAAGCTGCAGTGCAGAGGCACGATCTCGGCTCACTGCAACCTCTGCCTCCCAGGTTCAAGTGATTCTCCTGCCTCAGCCTCCAGAGTAGCTGGGACTACAGGCAGGCGACACCACGCCCAGCTAATTTTTTTTAGTGGAGAGGTTTCCCCATATTAGCCAGGATGGTCTCGATATCTTGACTTCGTGATCCGCCCGCCTCGGCCTCCCAACAGACTTTAAATTCAAGCTTCAGAAAGTTTGCCATTAACCCAGGATCCTAACTTGTAATGACTTACAGCAAAGAAGGCTCTTTACCCCTCAGCCCACCAAAGTGTACACCAGAGTCAAGTGATTTAACTTTGGGCACATTACCAATCTCAAAATTAAATCCCTAGACATTTTCAACAGTTTTAAGTGCACCCACACATCACTAGAGAATTTCATGACAAAACACCAAGTATGCTACCATGCAACGAAACCTTTATTAACATTTTGAACAGGTTCAGCTATTACTGAAACTTGTAATTTCTAAACTTAAGTTGGGGCAAATGGCTATAGTGCAGAGTAATGCCATCACTGGGCACTACGAATGCCAAGACTGAAGAATTAACAGCCACCCCTCAGGCGCAGGACCAGGTGCAGGGTCGACTCTTTCTGGATGTTGTAGTCAGAAAGAGTGCGGCCATCTTCCAGCTGCTTGCCTGCAAAGATGAGCCTCTGCTGGTCGGGGGGGATGCCTTCTTTATCTTGGATCTTGGCCTTCACATTTTCGATGGTGTCACTGGGCTCCACCTCCAGGGTGATGGTCTTGCCGGTCAGGGTCTTCACGAAGATCTGCATACCACCTCTCAGACGTAGGACCAGGTGCAGGGTTGACTCCTTCTGGATGTTGTAGTCAGAAAGAGTGCGACCATCTTCCAGCTGCTTTCCTGCAAAGATGAGCCTCTGCTGGTCGGGAGGAATGCCTTCTTTATCCTGGATCTTGGCCTTCACATTTTCGATGGTGTCACTGGGCTCCACCTCCAGGGTGATGGTCTTGCCGGTCAGGGTCTTCACGAAGATCTGCATACCACCTCTCAGACGCAGGACCAGGTGCAGGGTCGACTCTTTCTGGATGTTGTAGTCAGAAAGAGTACGGCCATCTTCCAGCTGCTTGCCTGCAAAGATGAGCCTCTGCTGGTCGGGGGGAATGCCTTCCTTATCCTGGATCTTGGCCTTCACATTTTCGATGGTGTCACTGGGCTCCACCTCAAGGGTGATGGTCTTGCCAGTAAGGGTTTTCACGAAGATCTGCATTTTGACCTAGTTTAAAAGAAAAACATAAGCGTGTCATCTCAGGATCACTGTATTTCTTGCTTTTACATCTAATATTCTTCAAAATTGGCAACTATTCCTTTAAAATGCCTTAAACACGTTAATATTCCGCAAACCTCCCCTCATTTTTACGAGGCTAAGTCACTTAATACGAAATTCGTCATTCAAGGTTTCAACGTCAACAGCGGAGAATCCAGAGCGCTCTCTTACCAAGCGTCCACAGCTTTCTCCACTAACTGTTCCGGATATTCAAACTCCCCCGACCGAACTCCAATCTGCCTCAAACCTAAGCACGGTGTTAGGCAAACTGAAAACAAAACCGAACCCACAAGACTCGCGAAGTAAAAATCCCATTGAAACACAAGAGGCGGCACCTTTCTCACACTGGGATTCCAAAGTAAAGATTTCCAGAAGCCACACAAACTACCTCTTTTTCGCGTTCCCCGCGAAGTAAACTCGACAGAATCGCCGTCGGTTAAGCGTCCGTTAGTTTCCGTCAACGCGCGCGCGCCAACCGCCCTCGCCCACCTCAGGTCAAGGCCCACTCTCCCGGAAAGGCCCAGCGCCGCGTCACCTCGCCCTCCCCTCCCCCACGCCCTCCCCTCAGCGGCCCACCCAACCCCAAGAAGCCTCCAACTGGACCTCACCCATTCCCCCCTCTCACGCCCCCGAGGGTCGTTACGGCTACGGGCCAGTACCTGCTAGCGGATACTAAGAAGCTGCGAATCAACAACCACGTCCTGCCACAGGTACACCTTACCAAGCTCACCCAACAAAGCCAGCCGCCCCGAATGCTCCAGGCTGCCGGAGCGCAAATTTATGCAACGAGTGTTGCGTCAGCCATCACTCCTTACGTAGACGCCGTCTCCGTGCGCCGCTGAAAATAGTTCGCCGCGCCCAACCTCCCGAGACGCAGTTTAGGCTTTTCAACTGAGCCCCAAATTCCTCATAGCCGTAAGAAAGGATCCTAAAAAATTATTTCCTTTCTCCTCTATGCGCTTCTGTTCCTTCTTTAGGAAAAGATAAGAAAATTATCGGGCGGATGAATTCGAGTTAAAGAAACCTTCCTCGAAAGCTCTGGAAACTTCCTTGCAGCGCCGGCACTGATTGGTTAGGCCTGCGAAGGCGAGGTCGGCGCTGATTGGTGGGGGACGCAGTGGCTCTGTTGTTGCTGGGCTCCACTTAGGGGTGGCTTAGCGCCGACGTTGCTAAGTAACTGAGTGCGCTTGCGCCGCACAGGCGCGCCGTACTGAATGAGGGTATTTCCGGCGGGAGAAGGAGGGGTCTTTCCTTTTTTTCCTTTTTTTTTCTTTTTTTTTCTTGAGACGGAGTTTCGCTCTTGTTTCCCAGGCTGGAGTGCACTGGCGCGATCTCGGCTCATCGCAACCTTCGCCTCCCGGGTTCAAGCGATTCTCCTGCCTCAGCCTCCCAAGTAGCTGGGATTACAGGCATGCGCCACCACGTCCGGCTAATTTTTTGTATTTTTAGTAGAGACGGGGGTTTCACCATGTTGGTCAGGCTGGTCTCGAACTCCTGACCTCAGGTAATCCACACGCCTCGGCCTGCCAAAGTGGGCCGCCGCGCCTCAGAAGCGGGACGGCGTGGCATCCGATGTCGCGACACCTGGTGGTGATTCTGAAGCACAATTCCCTCTCCCATGTTTTCAAAACGCGCGCCCCTGGCCGGGCGCAGGGGCTCACGCCTGTAATCCCAGCACTTTGGGAGGCTGAGGCGGGTGGATCATGAGGTCAGGGGTTCAAGACCAGCCTGGCCAAGGTGGTGAAACCCCGTCTCTACTAAAAATACAAAAAAATTAGCCGGGCGTGGTGGCGGGCGCCTGTAATCCCAGCTACTTGGGAGGCTGAGGCAGATAATTGCTTGAAACCAGGAGGCAGAGATTGCAGTGGGTCGAGATTGTGCCACTGCATTCCAGTCTGGCAACAGAGCGAGACTCTGTCTCAACAAACAGACAAACAAAAAACATGAACCCCTCATACACTGGCCAGTTGTTTTTGCTTTTTTCCGACGAAGTCTGGCTGTGTCCCCCAGGCTGGTGTGCAGTGGTGCGATCACTGCTCACTGCAGCCTCGACTTCCAGGTCTCAAGTTATCCTCCCACCTCAGCCTCCCAAGTAGCTGGGACCATGGACCACGCCTGGCTTTTTAATTTTGTATTTAGTTTTTGAGACGGAGTCTCGCTCTGTCACCCAGGCTGAAGGCCAGTGGCGTGATGTGGCTCACTGCAACCTCCACCTCCCTGGTTCAAGCGATTTTCCTACCTCAGCTTCCTGAGTAGCTGGGATTACAGGTGCGTGTCACCATGCCTGGCTAATTTTTGTATTTTTTAGTACAGATGGGGTTTCACCATGTTGGTCAGGCTGGTCTCGAACTCCTGACCCCAGGTGATCTGCGTGCCTCGGCCTCCCAAAGTGCTGGGATTACAGGTGTGAGCCACTGTGCCCGGTCTAATTTTTTTTTTTTTTTGGTAGATCAAAGTCTTGCTATGTTACCCGGGCTGTTACTGAACTCTTGGGCTCAAGAGATCCGCCTGCCTCGGGCTCCCAAAGTGCTAGGATTACAGGCATGAACCACCGTGCCTGGCGGACTAGCCGCTTTTTATTTTTGTTCGTGGTTATTGCAGGGTTGTGGAGCTTTAAATCATGCTTCTGTAGTCAGAGTGGTCTTAGTTGCATTGTCTTAATCCTCATCATGGCCGGAGAACAGTCTGTAAATCTGGAGTTCAGAGTGGGACCCTTTGCGGGGACCGGGCACCTGTTGCTGAAGCGCCTCACCACCAGGCCCAGAGAGGCGAGGCTGGAGCCCATGGTGACAGTGGCCGGGCTTCGCTCGGGCTCCAGCAATACCTGCAAATCCAGTCCTTCCCAGCTGTTTCTCCAAACTGGTAGGAAAAAAAAGTGCAGATTAGGGAGCTGAAACCCCACTTCAAAAACGGGAATTCACCTACAAGAAAGTAGCTGATACTGCTCCCATTGACGTGCTTGTTGTGCAAGGGTGAGGTTAACCAGCTAGGACCAAGCGACGGGTTTCCCTACACCCTGGGTGTGGCCACTCGTCCTGCAAGGAGATAACCCAAGGAAGGTGAGTAAGGCAGATGTGTTTGGATCCTGGTGCCTGGCACAGTCACGGGGGTGGGGTGGAAGTAAACATGAAATTGGCTGTTTTTCACGTGATACCAACCTTCATAATGTAAGAAGTAGTCTAGGAATGTGCGTATTAATACAATTAAGTAAACATCTCTTAGAAAGGTCGCTAATTACTAAATTTCAACATACCTGAGCATAACGTTAAGAAACTATGTCGACAAATGAGCTGGTATATGAGTTAACACATAGACAGCTTTCAGTTAAATTAACTAAAACCGGGATCTACTGTCTACTGATATGAATAAGCAGGAGATAGAAATAAACAGTTTAAGATAATTTTGGAAGTGATTTTGAACGACTTGGGAGGTAGTTTATAAAACATTTATTTGATTATACGAAGTGTGGATTTTCCTTTTTGTTAGCCTAACAGTGATTCTGAATTTGTTTCACCAACCAGCAGCTCCTCCTGAATCATACATGTTGATCGCACATTGAGCTAGAAGGCAGATCTCATGACTGATATAATGACTTCACTGGGAAGTTCTAGCAGTTGCCAGAACTATAGTCATACAGGCTCCTGGTTCAATGTTTTCCCAAAGTAGGTCGTTTGGTAACCTAAGATCAGGAATTTGGTAATCTGGCACAATACTTGGCACTGTGCTCAATAAATGTTTGTTCAGTGACTAAAATGCAATCTTCTCTTTTGTTCAACTGGAGAAAAGAAACTTTGTGACAGCCTTAAAACACAAAGCAAAAACACAGTAGAGTACTGTATTTCATCTCCATAGGCAAATGCTATTTGCCTTGGCAGTTCCTTCAAAAGAAACAAAGGCGGATTGATTCTGAGATTCTAAGTGATTTTACTTGGCTAGATGCCTTTTAATAAAAATCTGTGAGAAAACTATAGTTCCAATTAAAAGTTCACAGTTGTTTTCTTGACATTATTTGGTGATATTTAAAATGTGGAATTAGTCTCTGATTTGTCAATTCCTTTATATTTCACATTTGGCTATTTATTTCAATACAATTATGTAATGAACTCCTAATTTATTACAAGCAAGTTAGAAACTTTGATATTGAATGCCCAAAGGAACACAGAGCAAAATCTGTACTGTTTTCATGTTAGGCCTCAAAAGTACAGAAATCTATCCATTAAAAAAAATAGCTACTTTGGGCAGATTGCAGTGGCTCACGCCTGTAATCCCAGCACTTTGGGAGGCTGAGGCAGGTAGATCGCTTGAGCCCAGGAGTTCAAGACCAGCCTGGCCAACATGGCAAAACCTCATCTCTACTAAAAATACAAAAATTAGCCGGGCGTGGTGACACACACCTGTGTTCCCAACTACTTGGGAGGCTGAGGCATGAGAATCCCTTGAACCCAGGAGGTGGAGGTTGCAGTGAGCTGAGATCACGCCACTGCACTCCAGCCTGGGCGACAGAGTGAGACTCCATCTCAAATACAAACAAACAAAAAATAGCTACTTTAAATGTTTTTAACATTTTTATTTATTTATTTATTATCTGTTTTAGAGTATCTATTGCCCAGGCTGGAGTGCAGTGGTGCAATCATAGCTTACTTCAGCCTCCAAGTCCTGGGCTCAAGCGATCCTCCTGTGTCAGCCTTCCAAGTAGGTGGGATTACACACACAAGTTGCTCTGCCTGGCTACAATATTTTTATCATGAAATATTACATAAATACATGAAAGCTGGAGGTAATATAGCAAATACCATATAATCCCTAATTTGCTTAAGCATTTAAAAACCTTTATTTTTGGCCAGGCGCAGCGGCTCAGCCTGTAATCTCAGCACTTTGGGAGGCCAGATCACCTGAGGACAGGAGGTGGATCACCTGAGGTCAGAGGTTCTAAACCAGCCTGGCCAATGTGGCGAAACCCTCTCTCTACGAAAATATAAAATTAGCCGGGCATGGTGGTGCATGCCTGTAATCCCAGCTACTTGGGAAGCTGAGACAGGAGAATTGCTTGAACCCGGGAGGCGGAGGTTGCAGTGAGCGAAGATCATGCCATTGCACTCCAGCCTGGGCAACATGAGCGAAACTCCGTCTCAAAAAAAAAAAAAAAAAAAAAAGAAACTTTATTTATTTATTATTTTTTATTTTTTTATTTTTTTTGAGACAGAGTCTCGCTCTTTCGCCCAGGTTGGAGTGCAGTGGCGCAATCTCGGCTCACTGCAAGCTCCGCCTCCTGGGTTCACACCATTCTCCTGCCTCAGCCTCCGGAGTAGCTGGGACTACAGGTGCCCGCCACCAGGCCCAGCTAATTTTTTGTGTGTTTTTTTTGTAGAGACGGGGTTTCACTGTGTTAGCCAGGGTGGTCTCGATCTCCTGACCTCGTGATCCACCTGCCTCGGCCTCCCAAAGTGCTGAGATTACAGGCGTGAACCACCGCGCCCGGCCATGTGCAACAGATCTCTGGCACTTTTTCATCTTGTAAAACTGAAGCTCTGTCCACACTGAACAATAACTCCCTTTTCCCCCTCCTCCCAACCCTGGCAACCACCATTCTGCTTTCTCTCTCTATGAGTTTGACCACTTTAATGCCTCATATAAGTGGAATTGTACAATATTTGTCTTTTTGTTACTGGCTTATTTATTTAATTATTTATTTTTGAGACAGGGCCTTGCTTTGTTACCTATGCTGGAGTGTGGTGATGCGAACATGACTCACTACAGCCTCGACCTCCCAGGCTCAAGTGATCCTCCTGCCTCAGCCCCACAGGTAGCTGGGGCTATAGGCACACATCACCATACTAGGCTAATTTTTTTGTGTTTTTTGTAGAGATGGGGTTTCACCATGTTGCCCAGGCTGGTCTCAAACTCCTGAGTTCAAGCGATTTCCAACCTTGGCCTCCCAAAGTGCTGGGATTGCAGATATGAGCCACCATGCCTGGACTGGCTTATTTCATTTAGCATAATGTCCTCAAGGTTCATCCGTGTTTTAACATGTGACAGAATTTCCTTCTTTTTTTTTTTTTTTTTTTTTTTTGAGACGGAGTCTTGCTCAGTCGCCCAAGCTGGAGTGCAGTGGTGAGATCTCAGCTCACTGCAACTACTGTCTGCCGGGTTCAAGCGATTCTCCCATCTCAGCCTTCCAAGTAGCTGGGATTACAGGCACCTGCCATCATGCCCGGCTAATTTTTTTTGTATTTTAGTAGAGATGGGGTTTCACCATGTTGGCCAGGCTGGTCTTGAACTCCTGACCTCAAGTAATTTGCCCGTCTTGGCCTCCCAAAGTGCTAGGATTACAGGTGTGAGCCACTGCACCCGGCCTCCCTTTTTAAGACTAATATTCCCTTGTATCCACTGCATTTTCTTTATCCATTCATCTGTTGATGGACACTTGGGTTATTTCTACATTTTAGCTATTGTGAATAGTACTGCAGTGAACATGGGTATACCAATATCTGTTCGAGTCGTTACTTTCAGATCTTTTTGGGTATACACCCAGAAGTGGAATTGCTGGACCATAGGTAATTCAATGTAAAAAAACATTTTTTTTTTGAGACAGGGTCTTGCTTTGTTACCCAGGCTGAAATGCAGTGGCACAATGACAGCTCACTGCAGCCTCGATGTCCCAGACTCAAGGGATCCTCCCACGTCAGCTCCCAGAGTAGCTGGGACTATAGGCATGTACCACCATGCCTGGCTAATCTTTAAATTTTTTGTAGAGACAGGAGTCTCTCTATGTTGCCCAGGCTGGTCTCAAACTTCTGCCCCCAAGCAGTCCTCCCACCTCAGCCTGCCAAAGTGCTGAGATTACAGGCGCAAGCCACAGTGCCTGGCCCAAAATGGTGGCTCTCGTCTGTAATCCCAGCACTTTGGGAGGCCAAGTTAGGAGGAACAGTTGAACTCAGGAGTTTGAGACCAGCCTGGGCAACATAGTGAGACCTTGTCTCTGTAAAAAAATGTTTTTAATTTAAATTTTTTTTTCTTTCTCAAAATGCAGAAAAGATAAATTTTTAATTTTTGAGGAATCACCATACTGTTTTCCATAGCAGTTGCACCATTTTTTTCTTTCTTTCCTTTTTTTTTTTTTTCTTGAGGTAGAGTTTCTCTTCTTGCCCAGGCTGGAGTGCAATGGTGCAATCTTGGCTCACTGCAACCTCCGCCTCCTGGGTTCAAGTGATTCTCCTGCCTCAGCCTCCCAAGTAGCTGGGATTACAGCATGCACCACCATGCCCCGCTAATTTTTTGTATTTAGTAGAGACGGGGTTTCACCACGTTGGTCAGGCTAGTCTCGAACTCTTGACCTCAGGTGATCCACCCATCTTGACCTCCCAAATTGCTGGGATTACAGGTGTGAGCCACCGCGCCCAGCATTTTTTTTTTTTTTTTTTTTTTTTTGAGACGGAGTCTCGCTCTGTCACCCAGGCTGGACTGAAGTGGTGCGATCTCAGCTCACTGAAACCTCTGCCTACGGGATTCAAGCGATTCTCCTGCCTCAGCCTCCTGAGTAGCTCTACTACAGGTGCCTGCCACCATGCCTGGCTAATTTTTTTTTTTATATTTTTAGTAGAGACGGGGTTTCACCATATTGGTCAGGCTAGTCTCAAACTCATGACCTTGTGATTTGCCCGCCCTGGCCTCCCAAAGTACTGGGATTACAGGCGTGAGCCACCGTGCCCAGCCTGATTTACTCATTTTTAACCTTTGGTTTCCTTATCTGTAAAGAAAAAAAATGTGGACTAGATGTCATCCTACCTTGTCAAATTAGGGTGAGTCTTAAATCTTTGCCTTTTTGCCTAGTTTCCATTGCTCTTTTCAGAGCTGCCCTTTGGGATACTGAGATTTTATTTTTTCCTATACTTTTCTAGGGAATTCTCAAGCCTAGTCAACAAACCAAGAAACTGAGGCTTGCTGTAGCAATTTCCCAAGCTGTCAGAAAGTTATGTTACGGCTGGGCCTGGTGGCTCACACTTGTAATCCCAGCATTTTGGGAGGCCGAGGCGGGTGAATTCCTTGAGCTCAGGAGTTTGAGACTAGTCTGGGCAACATGGTGAAAACCCATCTCTACAAAAATACAAAACAGTTGGCTGGGTGTGGTGGCATGCACCTGTAGTCCTAGCTACCTGGGATGCTGAGGTGGGAGGATTGCTTGAGCCCAGGAGGTGGAGGTTGCAGTCAGCCGAAATAGGACATTTAAACATAGATTAGATTGGGCACGGTGGTTCACACCTGTAATCCCAGCACTTTGGGAGGCCAAGGCGGGCAGATCACTTGATGCCAGGAGTTGAGACCAGCCTGGCCAACATGGTGAAACCTGGTCTTTACTAAAAGTACAAAAAATTAGCCGAGTGTGGTGGCGGGTGGCTGTAATCCCCGCTACTTGTGAGGCTGAGGCAGGAGAATCTCTTGAACCCGGAAGGTGGAGGTTTCAGTGAGCCAAGATTATGCCACTGCACTCCGACCTGGGTGACACAGCGAGACGCATTAGATGTATGGCCAGCTGTGTTGCATTTAAACATAGATTACACTTATGGGACCATATATATATGTGTGTGTGTGTATATATATGTGTGTGTGTATATATATATACGTATATACACATATATACGTGTGTATATATACATATATATACACATGTGTGTGTGTATATATGTATACACACATATATGTGTGTGTATATATATACACATGTGTGTGTGTATATATATACACATATGTGTGTGTGTATATATATACACACATATATAAAAAACAATCTCTGATACATAGAGAAATTTGTCTATCTCACATTTGAAATGCAGTGATTATACATATTAAATCAGCCTTTATATTATATTCTCATTGATGTGTATATACTACAACGCATTTACAACCATTATCGTAAATTCCTCCAGCCAGCTATTCCTGGGCACTCTATGCTCTTGAAGTTTGAATCCTGAGCCAAGAGAAAGATACTAGGTCATTCATCCAGTCAACAGACATTTGTTGAGCAAGTTCTGGGTGTGGGAGGCATTTGGATTGCTGACTGAGACAGGATATGGACTCCACCCAAGAGAACCATGGTCTTAGTGCCCATAAGGGGGTCACTGTGAGGACTAAGAGTATCTACCTTAAGGAGGTGTTGGAGAATTCAATGAGTTAATTCATGTCGAGAGTTTATTTATTTATTTATTTATTTGTTTACTTTTATTTATTTTTGAGATACAGTCTCATTCTGACTTGCCCAGGCTGGAGTGCAGTGGCACAATCTCAGCTCACTGCAGCCTCTGCCTCACGGGTTCAAGTGATTCTCCTGTGTTCAAGTGATTCTCCTGTCTCAGCCTCCTGTCCCAGCCTGAGTAGTTGAGATTACAGGCATGCACCACCACACCTGGCTGATTTTTGTATTTTTAGTAGAGACAGGGTTTCACCATATTGGCCAGGCTGGTCTCAAACTCCTGACCTCAGGTGATCTGCCTGCCTCAGCCTCCCAAAGTGCTAGGATTACAGGCGTGAGCCACTTGGCCAAGTTTTTGAGGATTAAATGGACCTGCCTCATATGGCTGCATTAATACGGCTAAAGTACTTGGAACAGATCCTGGACATTGAAAGCACTCAATAAATATTAGCTGTGTAAAAAGCTAACTGATTGCTGACTGAGACAGACCAATCAGAGGCACATACAGACTTCTGTGGAGACACAGAGGAGGAAGGAACCATTTAGCTGTCTGGAGTAGGGCAGGAGGGGAACCAGAACATTTCAGAGAAGGCATTATTTAGAAACCCAGTCACAAGGCAGGAGGGAATAGGTGAAAGATGAGAAAGCATAGAGTATTGAGGAAATAGAGGGGAGCAATTTACAGCTGGAATTTAGGGCGGCTGCTTGTGGGCCTGTGGTTTTCCACGGGAGAAGCAGCCAGGGCTCAACTCTCCAGCAGCCTTGTCATCTCCAGCTTCCTGGTCATCTGTAGTTCTTAGGAAACACCAGGTTTTTTCCCACTTGTGGACCTTTGCAACCGATGTTTCCTTTGCCTAGAACTCTTCTCATGGCCATTTCTGTTTCATGTTTTAGGCAGAAGAAATGTTACAACCTCAGAAAGACCTTCTCTGACATCCACCTCTGCTCCTGTGACTCAATCACAACACCCGAGTTATTTCATTCTCAACAATTTCGTATTAGGCTGGGTGCCAGTGGCTCATGCCTGTAATCCCAGCTCTTTGGGAGGCCGAGGCAGCCAACCGGGCCAACATGGTGAAACCCTGTGTCTATTAAAAACACAAAAATTAGCTAGGTGTGGTGGTGGACCTCGTCTCTACTAAAAATGTAAAAATTAGCTGAGCGTGGTGGTGGGCACCTGTAATTTCAGCTACTTGGGAGGCTGAGACAGGATAATCATTTGAACCCAGGAGGCAGAGGTTGCAGTGAGCCAAGATCGCACCACTGCCCTCCAGCCTGAGTGACAGAGCAAGACTCTGTCTCAAAAAAAAGAAGAACAGGCTGGGCGCAGTGGCTCACACCTGTAATCCCAGAACTTTGGGAGGCCGAAGCGGGCAGATCACGAGGTCAGGAGATCGAGACCATCCTGGCTAACACGGTGAAACCCTGTCTCTACTAAAAATACAGAAAATTAGCTGGGCATGGTGGCAGGTGCCTGTAGTCCCAGCTACTCGGGAGGGTGAGGCAGCAGAATGGTGTGAACCCGGGAGGCGGAACTTGCAGTGAGCCGAGATCGCGCCACTGCGCTCCAGCCTGGGTGATAGAGTGAGACTCCGTCTCAAAAAAAAAAGAACAATTTTGTATTTGTCCAATCCGTAACTTTACTGCTTGACTGGTTGCTTATCTCTTTGTTTTCCCCCAAGTAGAATGTAAACTCCATGGGAGTACAGGCCTTGTCTATCTAGTTTATCACCATATCTCCACACATACCCAGCTGGCATAGTGCCTTCTACATAATCAGCACTTAGTAAATATTTATTTTTAATTAATCTTTTCTTTTTTTGAGACAGGGTCTCACTCTGTCACCGAGGCTGGAGTGCAGTGGCACAGTCACTGCAGCTTCAACCTCTCAGGCTCAAGGGATCCACCCTCAGCCTCCCGAGTAGCCGGGACTACAGACACACACCACCATGCTCAGCTAATTTTTCATATATATATATATGTAGAGATAGAGTTTTGTCATATTGCCCAGGCGGGTCTTGAACTGCTGGACTCAAGTGATCCACCCACCTCGGCTTGCCAAAGTGTTAGGATTATAGACATGAGCCACCGTGCCCAGCCAGTAAATATTTATTGAAAGAATGAACAACAAATGAAGGGCCCGCCTTGCTATATTAAGAACTTAAGACTTCTTCCTGTGTACTGCATGGGAATGACATGATCAGATTTCTATTTTAGAATGATAACTTGGTGACATCATAGCAGGTGATTAGAAGGAAGATTAGATTACAGCACATCAGAGATTGTGGCATTTGTCCAAGCAGGATATGATGAGCATCTGTAAGTAGGCTAAGTCTACAAAAGCCAGTATCCCTAAAGAAAGCAGGAGGAAGGAACTGATGAAGTCAAATAAAAACAGAGCATTGTTTACTTGTGTTTATTTATTATTTATTTATTTATTTATTTTGAGACAGTCTCACTCTGTAGCTCAGGCTGGAGTGCAGTGGAGAGATCTCAGCTCACTGCAACCTCCGCCTCCCGGGTTCAAGTGATTCTCCTGCCTGAGCCTCCCAAGTAGCTGGGATTACAGGCACGTACCACCACACCCGCCTAATTTTTTGTATTTTTAGTAGAGATGGGTTTTCACCATGTTGGCCAGGCTGGTCTTGAATTCCTGACCTCAAGTGATCCACCCGCCTTGGCCTCCCAAAGTGCTGGGATTACAGACATGAGCCACTGTGCCTGGCCTTGTTTACTTGTATTTAGTTCTTGTTCTAGAAGAGATCCAAGATAACTGAATTAAACATATATATAGCAAAATAAAATAAAGATAAGTGGACAAGGAACATACACAAAGGGAGAGGAAAAGAGAAAATGCAGTTAGGAATGAGATTAGTATACAAAATGCTGGTTTTGAAGTTTTTCCTTTGCTAGAGGTAGGCCATAGATTTAGGGGGCTTTTGGGGGTGGTTTTTGATTTTTTTTCCCCAGCCAGTGCAAAGAGAGGGGCACATAATTAATAAGTTCATGTGATTAAAAAAATGAATTGTAGGCTGGGTGTGGTGGCTCACACCTGTAATCCCAGCACTTTGGGAGGCCAAGGCAGGCAGATGGCTTGAAGTCAGGAATTTGAGATCAGCCTGGCCAACATGGTGAAGCCCTGTCTCTACTAAAAATACAAAAATTAGCCCAGCATGGTGGTTCTCGCCTGTAGTCCCAGCTACTCGGGAGGCTGAGGCAAGAGAATCACTTGAACCTGGGAGGTGGAAATTGCAGTGAGCTGAGATCTCACCACTGCACTTCAGCCTGGATGACAGAGCAAGACTCTGTCTCAAAAAATAAAAATAAAAATAAATAAATAATAATTATAGCCGGGTGCAGTGGGCTCACACCTCTAATCCCAGCACTTTGGGAGGCCAAGGCAGGCAGATCATGAGGTCAGGAGATCGACACCATCCTGTCCAACATGGTGAAACACCGTCTCTACTGAAAATACAAAAATTAGCTGGGCGTGGTGGCACGCACCTGTAGTTCCAGCTCCTCGGGAGGCTGAGGCAGGAAAATTGCTTGAACCTGGGAGGCGGAGGTTGCAGTGAGCTGAGATCATGCCATTGCACTCTAGCCTGGTGACAGAGCAAGACTCCGTCTCAAAAAAATAATAAAATAAAATAAAATAAAGAACTGTAGTATGTACAATGGAATACTACTCAGTAGTAAAAAGAAATGAACCATTGATATACATAACATAGATGAATCTCAAAATAATTATGCTGAGTGAAAGAACCCAGACCAAAAAAGGGTATAAGCTATATGATTTCATTCCATATCAAATTCTAGAAAATGCAAACTAATGAAAGAGAAAGCAGATCAGTGATCACTTGAGGATGGAGGCAAGAAGGAGGAATGAGATGGGATGGGTTATAAAAGGCAGGAAAAACTTTTAGGGGTAAGGAAAATGTTTATCATCTTGATTATGGTGATAGTTTCACAGGTATAAGCATATATAGAAATGTATCTGTTTATATGCTGTAAATACATGCAACTTAACTGTATATCAGTTATCCCCAATAAAGCTAGAAAAAATTTAGACAAACCTCTGGTAAAGCAGTCTTAGACATAGCTCAGGTAAATCCTCAATGAGCATGAAGGTATCTCAGTAAGTAAAAGTAAAAGACTTTCTGTTTTATTATTATTTTTTCTTTTTTAAATTTTTTCAGACCTGGTCAACAGGAAGTAATTTTTTTTTTTTATGGTGTCTCACTCTGCTGCCCAGGCTGGAGTACAGTGGTGCCATCTCAGCTCACTGCAACCTCCGCCTCTGGGGTTCAAGCGATTCTCTTGCCTCAGCCTCCTGAGTAGCTGGGACTACAGGTGCATGCCAACACACCTGGATAACTTTTGTATTTTTAGTAGAGATGGGTGTATTAATCAGGGTTCTCCTAGAGGGACAGAACTAATAGGATGTATATGTAGACACACACGTAACGGGGTTATATATGCGTGTGTGTATATATACATATATACACATAATGGAGAGTTTATTAACTATTAACTTGCATGATCACAAGGTCCCACAATAGGCTGTCTGCAAGCTGAGGAGCAAGGCGAGGCAATCCCAGTCCCAAAACTGAGGAACTTGGAGTCTGATGTTCGAGGGCAGGAAACATCTAGCACAGGAGAAAGATGTAGGCTAGGGCCAGGGTTGATGGTTCACACCTGTAATCCTAACACTTTGGAAGGCCGAGGTGGGCAGATCACCTGAGATCAGAAGTTCAAGACCAGCCTGGCCAAAATGAGGAAATCCCACCTCTACTAAAAATATAAAAAATAGCCAGGTGTCATGGTGGGCACCTGTAGTCACAGCTACTCAGGAGGCTGAGGCAGGAGAATTGCTTGAACCTGAGAGGCGGAGGTTGCAGTGAGCTGACATCGAGCCACTGCACTCCAGCCCAGGCGACAGAGTGAGACTCTGTCTCAAAAATAAAAAAGAAAGATGTAGCCTGGGAGGCCAGGCCTATCTCTCCTTTTCGTGTTTTCCTGCCTGCTTTATATTCACTGGCAGCTGATTAGATCATGCCCACCAGATTAAGGGTGGATCTGCCTTCTTCAGCCCACTGACTCAAATGTTAATCTCTTTTGGCAATACCCTCACAGACAAACCCAGGATCAATACTTTGTATCCTTCAATCCAATCAAGTTGACACTCTGTATTAACCATCACATTGGGGTTTCACCATGTTGGCCAGGCTGGTCTTGAACTCCTGGCCTCAGATGATCCACCCACCTTGGCCTCCCAAAGTGGGATTACAGGCATGAGCCACCTCGCCCAGCCTAGGAAATAATTTTTTGTTGTTGTTGTTGAGATGAAGTTTTGCTCTTGTTGCCCAGGCTGGAGTGCAGTGGCGCAATCTCGGCTCACCGCAACTTCCGCCTCTTGGGTTCAAGTGATTCTCCTGCCTCAGCCTCCTGAATAGCTGGGATTACAGGCATGCACCACCACGTGCAGCTAATTTTGTATTTTTAGTAGAGACCAGGTTTTTCCATGTTGGCTAGGCTGGTCTCAAACTCCCAACTTCAGGTGATCTGCCTGCCTTGGCCTCCCAAAGTTCTGGGATTACAGGCGTGAGCCACCACGTCTGGCCGACTTTTTTTTTTTTTTTTTTTTTTAAGACAAGATCTCACTGAGTCACCTAGGCTGGAGTGCAGTGGTACATTCATAGTTCACTGCAACTTTGAACTCCAGGGTTCAAGCAATTCCCACCTCACCCTCCCAAGTAGCTAGGACACAAGGATAAGCCATCTTGCCTAATTTTTTTTTTTTTTTTAAGTAGAGATGAGGTGTCTTCCTATGCTGTCCAGACTAGTCTCAAACTCCTGGCGTCAAGTGATCCTTTCGCCTTGGCCTCCTAAGTGTTGGGATTATAGCCATAAGCCACTGTGTCCAGCCTGTTTTAAAAATAGAAATTGACAAGCTGTTCCTAAAATTCATATATAAATGGAAAGGACCTGGAATAGCCAAACTATTATTTTAAAAAGGTAAGGCTGGGCACGGTGGCTCACACCTATAATCCCAGTACTTTGGGAGGTAGAGGAGGGTGGGTCACCTGAGGTCAGGAGTTCAAGACCAGCCTGGCCAACTTGTGAAATCCTCTCTACTAAAAACACAAAAATCAGCCTGGTGTGGTGGCATGTGCCTGTAATCCCAGCTACTCGGGAGGTTGAGGCAGGAGAATCACTTGAACCTAGGAGCCGGAGGTTGCAGTGAGACGAGATGGCCCCACTGCACTCCAGCCTGGGTGACAGAGTGAGACTCTGTCTCAAAATATATAAATAAATAAATTAAATTAAATAAACCCATGACAAGATGCCATTTCACAACCTCCATATGGGGAAAAAAAAAAAAAATTAAAGCCAGGTGTGGTGGCTCACACCTGTAATTCCAACATTTTAAGAGGCTTAGGTGGAAGAATCGCTTGAAGCTAAGAGTTTAACTGCCTGGGCAACATAATAAGGCCCCCATTTCCAGAAAAAAACCAATAAAATGAAAAATTCAGACAATATCAAGTGCTGGGTAGGATGTAGAGCAATAGGAACTCTCTCCCACTGCTGGCAAGACTGTAAACTGGTATAACCCCTTTAGAAACAAAATTGAATATGCACATATCCTAGATGCAGCAATCCAACTGCAGTTATTATAAAAGAAAAATTGTCCTAAACCTGGCTTGGGGTGGAATATTTTTGGGTAATGTAATTCATAACCTCCTTAAGGAAGACAGTAGTATTCTTAATAAAATATTTGGGCCAGGAATGGTGGCTGATGCCTGTAATCCCAGCGCTGTGGAAGGCCAAGTTGGGAGGATCGCTTGAGGCTAGGAGTTTGAGACCAGTCTGGACAACATAGCAAGACCCTCCATCTCCACAAAACTTAAAAAAATTCCTTCATGTGGTGGCATGCGCCTGTAGTCTTAACTATTTGGTGGCTGAGGCAGGGGGATCCTTGAGCCCAGGAGTCAAGGCTACAGTGAGCTATGATCATACCACTGCTCTCCAGCCTGGGTGACAGAGGGACATTCTGTCTCCCACCCCGCCCCCCAACAACAAATTTAAGCAATTTTTTTTTTTTTTTTGAGATGGAGTCTCACTCTGTTGCCTAGGCTGGAGTGCAGCTCACTGCAACCTCTGCCTCCCGGGTTTAAGCATTTCTCCTGCCTCAGCCTCCCAAGTAGCTGGGATTACAGGCGCACACCACCACGCACGGCTGATTTTTGTATTTTTATCAGAGACAGGGTTTCACCATGTTGGTCAGGCTGGTCTCAAACTCCTGACCTGGTTCAGTGATCTGCCCGCCTTGGGCTCCCAAAGTGCTGGGATTACAGGTGTGAGCCACCACGCCCGGCCTGAAGCAATCTTTTGATAGTTTGTAATGAAATTAAGACCTCTCCTGAGAAGCTAGATGCCCACTCACCAAGATGATTATGAGCTGTCAGTCAAGAATCTAAAGATCTTTAATTAGGCATTTCTTTTGTATACAGTCTAAACAGTGATTATGTAGTCATTTTCCCCCATTGTTTCTACCAAGAGAGAAATCTTTGACTTAGTCTGTCAGAGGCCTTTGTTCTTGTAGCAAGACTATAGTGAAACTTTGTCACATGTTCATAATCAAATTGCCTGAAAGTATTTTTATTTTTAAATGTTTTTTACTATTTATTTATTTTTTGAGGCAGGGTCTTGCTCTGTTGCCCAGGCTGGAGTGCACTGGCGTGATCATAGCTCACTGCAGCCTTGCCTTCCCAGGCTCAAGTGATCCTCCCTCCTCTGCTTCCCAAATAACTGGGACCATAGGCATGCACCACCACACCCAGCTAATTTATTATTATTTTTTTGTTGCAACAGAAGTCTCACTATGTTGCCTAGGCTGGTGTTGAATTCCTGGGCTTAGGTGATCCTCCTGTCTCGGCCTCCTAGAGTGTTGAGATTACAGGCGCGAACCACTGTGCCTGGCTGAAAATATTTTTAAACACCTCATACCCTAGAGAATCTCTTGCACATGTGTGCCAGGAGAGATGAACAAGAATGTTTATATCAGCATTATTCAGAATAGCAATAACTGTAAACATATATTCTAGCAACAGAAAAATGGACAATTGTAGAAGGTTCATCCTGTGCAACAATGAATACATATCAACTCTAGGATACACATCAATATGCATGAATCACAAAAGAAAAGTCTCAGAAGAATGCATGCATTATTCGTTAGCTTATATAATGAGTTCAAAAACAGATGAGACGGCAGGGCGTGGTAGTTCACACCTGTAATCCCAGCACTTTGGGAGGCCGAGGCAGACCAGTCACCTGAGGTCAGGAGATTGGTCAGTTCAAGACCAGCCTGGCCAACCTGGTGAAACCCCATCCCTACTAAAAATAAAAAAATTAGCTGGGCGTGGTGGCATGAGCCTGTAGTCCCAGCTAGTCAGGAGGCTGTGGCAGGAGAATTGCTTGAACACGGGAGGCGGAGGTTGCAGTGGGCCGAGATCACGCCACTGTACTCCAGCCTGGGAGACAGAGTGAGACTCCGTCTCAATAAAATAAATAAATAAATAAATAAATAAATAAATAATAAAATAAAAAGTAGCCAGGCATGGTGGCAAGTGCCTGTATTCCCAAGCTCTCGGGAGGCTGAGGCAGGAGAATCACTTGAATCCAGGAGGCGGAGGTTGCAGTGAGCCAAGATCGCACCACTGCACTCCAGCCTGGGTGACAGAGTGAAACACTATCTCAAAAAACCCCCCAAGAAACCAGATGAGACTAAATGTTATTTAGATATATGTACTTATATGTGATAGAGATGAGCACAAAAGTCAGAAGGGTGGTTACCTCTTGAGGAGCGGTGAGGGGATGATGGGGCACATCAGAGAAATTATCTGATAAAACTCCATTGCTTGTCATAGTTGGACATTCTTATTTGAATTCTACTTGTACGTGATATACATTAGTATAGCAGTAAAGAATTAAAATCACTCTTGCTGCTGTGAGGATGTAGTTTGGGAGGTGGTGGGGGGAGATTCTGGTGAGTTCAGTGGATGTGGGAAGAAGTTCAGGACATCTGAGGTCATTATCCATCCTTTTGTTTTGAGCTCTACCACTTGCTAGCTGTGTGACCCTGAGTGAGTTACTTACACTCACCCTCAATTTTCTTAGCAGAAAAATGTGCACAATAAAAGTGCTTGCCTTTTTGTGAAGATTGTTAGACAAAGTTTGCAAAGTTCATCTCAGCACAGTGCCTGGTGCTTAGTAACCACTCAGGACTACCACATAGGGCTGCACAGGAAGAAGGGATTTTTTTTTTCTAATTCACTCAGAGGCATTGACAAAGATTCTTTGCTTGGACAAACTTCAGTCAGGCTTCTGAACCTTCTCCGGAGGCCCATCTATGCACTTCCTTATAAATCCAGTTTTAGCAAAAGAACTCTGCTAAGTGATTTTAGCCAGAACCCTGTATCTTGATATCTGATCATCTTCAATATCTGATTAGGTTTCTCATCCCCCATCATCCTCCAGCTGATGTTGGGTCACCTTGGCCTGTCTTCAGCAAGAGTCCTGTTAGGTGGGTTTGGCCAGAATCCCCCTTACTCCTCTTAGGAATTTTCCATCCACGGACCTCCACCCTGCTCCTTGGCTGTAAATTCCCACTTGCCCATGCTGTATTTAGAGTTGAGTCCAACCTCTCTCCCCTATAGCAAAATCCCATTACAATGTTTCCTATACCCATCTTGATGGTCCCAGATAAAGTCTTGCTTACTGTCCTTTAACAAGTATTATTGAATAACTTTAACAGCATCAGGCAGCTTGCCAAGTTCTGGGCCTAATAGGTTGTGTCTGTCCAGGAGAGGCTTCTTTTTCTTCTTGGCACAAAGGTTAGTGGTGCCCTGAAAATGCTGAGAAAAATAACATTTACCACAAGCATGCTGATAAGAGGGATATAAATATTGAGATAAATAGTACCATCAGGGAAAGAAATGAGGCCTGCCACATGAGCTGAGAAATTTGAGTGCTCCTGCTATGGTTGAGAGCCTGCCAGTCCACCCTAAACTCCGTCAAAGTCTTTCCCCACTTGTATGAGGCTGGAGTAGCTTGGTGGCCTCTCAAGCCTGAGGGTACAAAATAGTGCCCCTTAGTTAATTGCATTAACTCTTTGTCACTGCCCGGTATGTATGACACATGCCTCCTGCCCCCTAGTGGCTGTTGTGGATTCTGCACACTCCCAGGAGCTAAACAAGAATTCTGTTTCTGGAGGGAGCCTTACTGGGTATAGCTCAAAACAAGCACAGACAGATCCAATCTGAAAAGCACATTTGCATATGAAGGTACCATTATTTACTCTCTTATGCTTCTGTATTTCTAGCAGCTCTGCCCGCCCCCACCCCCATAGGAACTTACAGAGCAGTGCTTTAGAGAAAAGCAAATCAAACACGCCATACCATTTTCAGATTTCCTTAAAATCCTGTACAGATTTACCAGGATTTTTTTTCCCCTTTGGAGTTGAGTGTTGCATCTGTTCTCCTTCTGTGAACACATCACATACTAGATCTGTTTCTCCTTATCCTGAGTCACCAGAGACTTCATCATGTTGGTTTTAGGGGCCTAAGCTGGAGCCAAAAATGCCCACTTGAACATTTTTTTCAGGCCGGGCGCGGTGGCTCACATCTGTAATCCCAGCACTTTGGGAGGCCGAGGCAGGCAGATCACCTGAGGTCGGGAGTTTGAGACCAACCTGACCAACATGGAGAAACCCGTCTCTACCAAAAATACAAAATTAGCCGAGTGTGGTGGTGTATGCCTGTAATCCCAGCTACTCGGGGGGCTGAGGCAGGAGAATCGCTTGAACCCAGGAGGAATAGGTTGCAGTGAGCTGAGACTGCATCATTGCACTCCAGCCTGGGCAACACAGCGAGACTCCGACTCAAAAAAAAAAAAAAATTCAACTGGGTGCAGTGGCTTATGTCTGTAATCCTAGCACTTTGGGAGGCCAAGGTGGGTGGATCAGTTGAGCCCAGGAGCTCGAGACCAGCCTGAGCAACATGGCAAAATTCCATCTTTACAAAAAAAATTAGCAAGTCGTGGTAGCCTGCATCTGTGGTCCCAGCTACTTGGGGGGCTGGAGCGGGAGGATTCCCTGAGCTGGGGAGGTCGAGGCTGCAGTGAGCTGAAATCTTGCCACTGCACTCCAGCCTGGGCACCACTGAGGCCCTGTCTCAAAAAAAAATTTTTTATTTTTTAAATTGTGAAAAACACATACGTACACAAAAGGTTGGGCACAGTGTCTCACACCTGTAATCCCAAAACTTTGGGAGGCTGAGGCGGGCAGATCACCTGAGGTCAGGAGTTCAAGACCAGCCTGGCCAACATACAGTGAAACCCCATCTCTACTAAAAAATACAAAAATTAGCTGGGTGTGGTGGTGCATTCCTGTAGTCTCAGCTACTTGGGAATCTGAGGCAGGAGAACTGCTTGAACCTGGGAGGTGGAGGTTGCAGCGAGCCGAGATCACGCCATTGCACCCCAGCCTGTGTGACAGAACAAGACTCCATCTCTCAAAAAAAACCAAAAAACAAAAAAAACCCACGAAAGTTACTGTTTTAACTCTTTTTAAGTGTACAGTTCAGTGGCATTAGGTATGTTCACACTGTTGTGCACCCATCACCACCATCCCTCTCCAGAATTTTTTTCTTCTTCCCTAACTCTATATCTATTAAAGAACTTCTGGCTGGGCGCGGTGGCTCACATCTGTAATCTCAGCACTTTGGAAGGTCAAGGCGGGTGGATCACCTGAGGTCAGGAAGTCAAGATAAGCCTGGCCAACATGGCGAAACCCCATCTCTCTAAAAACACAAAAAAATTAGCTGGGCGTGGTGGCAGGAACCTGAAATCCCAGCTACTCAGGAGGCTGAGGCATGAGAATTGCTTGAACCTGGGAGGCAGAGGTTGCAGTGAGCCGAGATTGGGCCACTGCACTCCAGCCTGGCCTAGAGAGCAAGACTCGGTCTCAAAAAAAACCAAAACCAAAACAAAACAAAACAAAAAACTCCCTAATTCCCCTACCCCCAGCCCCTAGTAACCACCATCCTACTTTTTGTCTACTGATTTGACTACTCTAGGTACAAAAATGACCACTTTTGATTTTCATGAGTGGGCGTTGATATTGGGACTCTGCTGCCGTATTGTCCATCCACAATGTGCAAATATTGAGGTATTCTTTTCTTTATTCATTCTGCTTGTGCTTTAAAGTCCAGGAAGAATTCTTTTTTTGTGTGGTAAAATATATGCTCTATAACATAAAATTTTAACTATATAAGTGCACAATTCAGTGGCAGTAAATATATTCACAATGTGCAGCCATCACCACTCTTTCCAGAACTTTTTCATCACCCCAAACAGAAACCCATTAACAATAACTCGGGCCAGGCGCGGTGGCTCACGCCTGTAATCCCAGCACTTTGGGAGGCCAAGGTGGGTGGATCACCTGAGGTCGGGAGTTCCACACCAGCCTGACAGACATGGAGAAACCCCCTCTCTATTAAAAATACAAAATTAGCCTGGTGTGGTGGCTCACGCCTGTAATCCCAGCTACTTGGGAAGCAGAGGCAGAAGAATCGCTTGAAGCCAGGAGGCAAAGGTTGCAGGTAGCTGAGATCGTATCATTGCACTCCAGCCTGGGCGACAAGAGTGAAACTTTGTCTCAAATAAAACAAAACAAAACAAAAAACAGTAACTCCCCACTCCCTCCTCCCTCAGCCCCTGGCAATCTCTATTCTACTTTCTGTCTTTATGAATTTGAATTCAAGAAGAATTTATTTATTTTTTTGAGATGAAGTTCCACTGTTTTGCCCAGGCTGGAGTGCAGTGGTGCGATCTTGGCTCACTGCAACATCCACCTCCCGGATTCAAACAATTCTCCTGCCTCGGCCTCCCGAGTAGCTGGGATTACAGGTGCCCGCCACCATGCCTGGCTAATTAAGTTCAGGAAGAATTTAATGTCATATATGGTAGGGAAATTTGCTCAGTTAGAGTGGCTACAGAATGGGTTTTTCATTGTCTACATATGACATTTTAGTTCAGAAAACAGCATATATTAAATAAAAGTTATAAGTCAGGAGTGGTGGCTTCTGGCACTTTGGAAGACTGAGGTGGGAGGATGCCTTGAGCCCAGGAGTTCAAGGCTGCAGTGAGCTGTGATCACGCCACTGCACTCTAGCCTGGGTGACAGAGTTAGACCCTGTTTCAGAAAAAAAAAAAATAGACGTTATGATTTAGCAAGTCTTATCAAAACCTACCCAAACTCACGTATGTTACTAAGAGGGTATAATAGAGATGATTAAAATATTTTCCGAAGGACCCAAGAAAGCATATAAGATCCTGTGATAAGTGTTTTGAGTTTATTCTGTTTCTCTAGTTATATATTTTTTCATTTATAACGTATAAATGTGATTTTGTTTTATCTTTCTTATCAGGAGTAATAAAAATATATATACCTGTACACACATCCTGGCCAAAGTCCTACATTCCATGGGAAAAGAGAGAGGTGCACAAGTTTTCACATTGAAGGAAGAGGCTGTTTTATAAAAGGAAAACAAAACTAGCATTAGCATTCTCCTTCCGGCCAGGCATGGTGGCTCACACCTGTAATCCCAGCACTTTGGGAGGCCAAGGTGGGCGGATCAAAAGGTCAGGAGTTCGAGACCAGCCTGTCCAACATAGTGAAACCCCATCTCTACTAAAAATACAAAAATTAGCCAGGCGTGCTGGCGCGTGCCTATAGTCCCAGCTACTGGGGAGACTGAGAAAGGAGAATCGCTTGAACCCAAGAGGCGGAGGTTGTGGTGAGCCAAGATCGTGCCACTGTACTCCAGCCTGGGCAACAGAGCAGAAGTCAGTCTCAAAAATAAAAAAATTAAAAAAATTTAAAAAACCCAAAAAACTCATTTCCAGCCAGCACAGTGACTCATGCCTGTAATCCCAGCACTTTGGGAGGCTGAGGTGGGCAGACTGCTTGAGCCTAGGAGTTCGAGACCAGCCTGGCCAACATGGTGAAACCCCGTCTCTAGAAAAAATACAAAAATTAGCCGGGCATGGTGGTGCATGCCTGTGGTACCAGCTACTTGAGAGGCTGAGGCATGAGAATCACTTGAACCAAGCTGAGGGAGGCTGCAGTGAGCTGAGATCGCACCACTGCAAAAACGAGACTCTGTCTGGATGAAAAAAAAAAAGGCTCAAACTTGTAATCCCAGTGCTTTGGGAGGCTGAGGCAGGAGAATCACTCTAGCCCAAGAGTTCGAGACCAGCCCGAGCAAAATAATAAGATCCCTGTCTCTACAGAAATAAACAAATAAAATGAAAAAATAGCTGGGCGTGGTGGGCCCAGCTACAGGGGCGGCTGAGGTGGGAGGATCCCTTGAGCCAAGGAACTCAAGGCTGCAACGAGCCATGATCAAGCTGCTGAACAACAGCCTAGGTGACAAAGTGAGACCATGTCTCAAAAAAAAATTCTGTCCCCAGACAAAATGTCATTCATCTTTTGGGGCAAAAGAAGATGATTCAAGCACTTATGTACCCAGTATCACCCATGCACCCTACCTGAGGAAAATACTTACAAGTTCTCTAGGCTGGGCCCAGTGGCTCACGCCTGTAATCCCAGCATTTTGGGAGGCCAAGACGGGCAGATAACGAGGTGAGGAGTTCAAGACCAGCCTGGCCAACACGGCAAAATCCTGTCTCTACTAAAAATACAAAAATTAGCTGGGCATGGTGGTGGGTGCTTGTAATCCCAGCTACTCAGGAGGCTGAGGCAGGAGAATCGCTTAAACCTAGGAGGTAGAGGTAGCAGTGAGCCGAGATTGTGCCACTGCACTCCAGCCTGGGCAACAAGAGTGAAATTCAGTCTCAAAAAAAAAAAAAATTCTCTAATCAATTCCTAATCATATTTAAAAAGAGACCTCAGGCAGAGTGCGGTGGCTCACACCTGTAATCCCAGCACTTTGGAAGGCTGAGGCAGGTGGAACACTTGAGGTCAGGAGTTTGAGATGAGCCTGTCCGACGTGGTGAATGAAACTACGTCTCTACTAAAAATACAAAAATTAGCTGGGTATAGTGGTGTACCCTGCTAGTCCCAGCGACTCGAGATGCTGAGGCAGGAGAATTGCTTGAACCTGGGAGGCGGAGTTTATAGTGAGCCAAGATCATGCCATTGTACTCCAGCCTGGCCGACAGAGCGAGACACCATCTCAAAAAAAATAAATAAAGTAAAATAATATAAAAAGATACCTCAGTATTGGGTAGATGGTGAGCACAATGCTTGTTGTGAACAATTGATCTTGTAATAAATATATCTAAATAGATAGTTTATTCATTCAACAAATATTTTGAGTACTGGGCTCAGTTCTTGGCTCTGTGGACACAAAAGAACAACAAAAGTCATCAGCAATTCTTGGAGCTGGCCTTACGGTTATGATACCAAATAAGAAACAGCAAGTGTAAATGTTCATGAAGGAGTCTTCAAAAGAAAGTATATGGCCGGGCGCCGGTGGCTCACGCCTGTAATCCCAGCACTTTGGGAGGCCGAGGCGGGTGGATCACAAGGTCAGGAGATCGAAACCATCCTGGCTAACACGGTGAAACCCTGTCTCTACTAAATATACAAAAAATTATCCGGGCGTAGTGGCGGGCGCCTGTATTCCCAGCTACTCAGGAGGCTGAGGCAGGAGAATGGCGTGAACCCGGGAGGCGGAGCTTGCAGTGAGCCGAGATTGCGCCACTGCACTCCAGCGTGGGCGACAGGGCGAAACTCCGTCTCAAAAAAAAAAAAAGAAAGTATACTTCAGAGAGGCTGGGCATGGGGTCAGTGGGAAAGTGAGGAACTAAAAATCTCAATTTCCAAAATTTTCCTCTAGGTGAAGGGTTGGGAAGTTAGTGGATAAAATATTTTGGGAAACATATTTGTTGATCAATTTGGCAACATTACTAGAGGAACACAGGTTTTATCATAACTACTAGATACGAGAAGGGAAACCACCACCATTATAGAGACAAATGATAGAATCTCCAAATCAACAGGCAGCCAAAAAGGGAACGAAGAAAACTTTTCCAAGTCAATATAAAGAAAAAGATAAGGGCCGGGTGTGGTGGCTCACGTCTGTAATCCCAGCATTTTGAGAGGCTGAGGTGGGTGGATCATGAAGTCAGGAGTTCGAGACCACCCTGAACAACATGGTGAAAGGCTGTCTCTACTAAAAATACAAAAATTAGCTGTGTGTGGTGGCATGCACCTTTAATCCCAGCTACTCAGGAGGCTGAGGCAGGAGAATTGCTTGAACCCGGGAGGCGGAGGTTGCAGTGAGCCAAGATCATGCCATTGCACTCCAGCCTGGGCAACAAGAGCGAAACTCCATCTCAAAAAAAAAAAAAAAAAAAAAAAAAAAAAAGAGATAAGTAGATTGAATTTTTAAAAAGTTCACCTATTAATTATTTTCATTTAAAAGTTTTGGCTGGGCATGGCGGCTCACGTCTATAATCCCAGCACTTTGGGAGGCCAAGGCGGGCGGACCACTTGAGGCCAGGATTTCGAGACCAGACTGGGCAACATGGAGAAACCCCATCTCTACTAAAAACAAAAATTAGCCGGGCATGGTGTCGGGTGCCTGTAATCCCAGCTACTCAGAGGCTGAGGCAGGAGAATAGCTTGAACCCAGGAGGCGAAGGTTGCAGTGAGCCGAGATTATGCCACTGCACTCCAGCCTGGGTGACTGAGTGAGACACTATCTCAAAAAACAAAAACAAATACAAAAACAAAAATCAAGTGATCGCTGGGCGCAGTGGCTCATGCTTGTAATCCTAGCACTTTGGGAGCCAGAGGCGGGTGGATCATCTGAGGTCGGGAGTTTGAGACCAGCCTGACCAACATGGAGAAATCCTGTCTCTACTAAAAATACAAAATTAGGCGGGCGTGGTGGCGCATGCCTGTAATCCCAGCTACTCAGGAGGCTGAGGCAGGAGAATAGCTTAAATCCGGGAGGCAGAGGTTGCGGTGAGCCGAGATCGCGCCATTGCACTCCAGCCTGGGCAACAAGAGTGAAACTCCATCTCAACAACAACAACAACAACAACAAAAATCAAGTGATCCATTACATGTGGATCCATGTCTCAACCCTCCATTCTGTTGCAGTGATCTACTTACCTATCCTTAGACCAATTCCACTTTGTTTAAACTACTTAGCTTATTTCCTTAGTTCTGAAATCAGATATATCGAGTCCTCCAAATTTGTTCTTCTTCAAGATTGTTTTGGCCCTTCTAAGTCATGTGCATATCCACATAAAGTATAGAATTGGCTGTTAATTTCTACAGAAAAGCCTGATGTGATATGCTATATCAGTCATATTTCTAAGAAAATCCCTCACTTCCTCCAGTTTGATAGCCTTAACCTCATTCCTTTAAGTTTTTCACTTCTAGTCTTCCGAGAGTTAGCCTAATGAATAATTTTCATCTTATTCTAGTTACTCCTTGATTTTCCAATGCCATGATTAAATCAACTCAACTTCATTTCCAGAGTCAGACTGTTCCGGGCACATGCCTTTTTTGTTTGTTTGTTTGTTTGTTTTGAGACCAAGTCTCCCTCTGTCGCCCAGACTGGAGTGCAGTGGCACGATCTCGGCTCACTGCAACCTCCGCCTCCCATGTTCAAGCGATTCTCCTGCCTCAGCCTCCTGAGTAGCTGGGACTATAGGCGCGCACCACCATGCCCGACTAATTTTTTGTATGTTTTAAGTAGAGATGGGGTTTCACCATGTTGGCCAGGGTGGTCTCGAACTCTTGACTTCAAGTAATCCACCCGTCTCGGCCTCCCAAAGTGCTGGGATTACAGGCGTGAGTCACTGCGCCCGGCCTCTTTTTTTTTTTTTTTTTTGAGATGGAGTTTTGTTTCAGGCTGGAGTGCAATCTCACTGCAACCTCCACTTCCCAGGTTCAAGCAATTCTCCTCCCTCAGCCTCCCGAGTAGCTGGGATTACAGGCGCCCACCACCATGCCCAGCTAATTTTTGTAATTTTAGTAGAGACAGGGTTTCACCATGTTGGCCAAGCTGGTCTCGAACTCCTGACCTCAGTGATCTGCCCTCCTTGGCCTCCCAAAGTGCTGGGATTACAGGCATGAGCCACTGTGCCCAGCCAGCACATGCCTTTTTAATTGCCTTCTTGAGTTTTGGGTTTGCAATAACTATTCAATTATTTTCTTCACCTCAAACCTACTTAATGATATAATGTCTTTAAAATAAAAGCCTAACTTATGTTCTTCTTCTTCTTCTTTTTTTTGATACAGAGTTTTGTTCTTGTTGCCCAGGCTGGAGTGCAATGGCCGATCTCAGCTCACTGCAACCTCCGCCTCCCGGGTTCAAGCGATTCTCCTGCCTCAGCCTTCTGAGTAGCTGGGATTACAGGCATGTGCTACCATGCCCGGCTAATTTTGTATTTTTATTAGAGATGAGGTTTCTCCATGTTGGTCAGGCTGGTCTCAAACTGTTGACCTCAGGTGATCCGCCACTTTGGCCTCCCAAAGTGCTGGGATTACAGGCGTGAGCCACCATGCCCAGCCATGTTCTTCATTTTTAAATTGAGCTAAGTCTTACACACACTGAAGTGTTTTTATGTGTTTTACACACCTCCATAACTACCACCCAGATCAAGATAATGTAGAGAACATATCCAGCATCTTTTTTTTTCTTTGAGACAGAGTCTTGCTCTGTTGCCCAGGTTGAAGTGCAATGGTGCAACCTCCGGCTCACTACAACCGCCACCTCCCGGATTCAAGCGATTCTTCTGTCTCAGCCTCCCAAGTAGCTGGGATTACAGGTGCCTGCCAGCATGCCCAGCTAGTTTTTGTATTTCTAGTAGAGACAGGGTTTCCTCATGTTGGCCAGGCTGGTTTCAAACTCCTGCCCACCTCCACCTCCCAAAGTGCTAGGATTACAGGCATGAGCCACTGTGCCTGGCTATGTCCGGCATCTTAGAAGAGTCCTTTGTTCTCTTTCCCAGTTAGTTCTCCTCAAGGATAATCACTCCCCACACCCAGCTTTTTTTTTTTTTTTTTTTTTTTTTTTTTTTTTTTTTTTGAGACAAGGTCTCACTCTGTCACCCAGAGTAGAATATGGTGGTGTAATCACAGCTCACTGCAGCTTCCACCTCCTGGTCTCAAACTCCTGGGCTCAAGCGATCTGCGCACCTCGGCCTCCCAATAGTGTTGGGATTAGGCATGAGCCACTGCGCCCGGCCTACGTGCCGTTTTAAAATGATGTTCAAGAATAAGCAAAACCAACCTGTGGTGGTAAAAGAACAGTGATCGCCTCTGTTTTCTTTTGCCTGAGGGAAACTCTGGTGTGCTGAAAATGTTCTGTATCTGAAGTGGTGGTGGTCACATAAGCTGTACATCTAAGATATTTGCACGTTGCTGTGTGTAAACCATAATTCCAACAACAACAGCAACAAAATGGCAAGGTGGGGCTCGGTGGCTCACGCCTGTAATCTCAACACTTGGGGAGGACTAGGCGGGAGGATCGCTTGAGGCCAGGAGTTAGAGACCAGCCTGGGCAACGTGGGGAAACCCGGTATCTACAAAACAACAATAGCAACAATTAGCCGGCGGGTGGGAGGGGGGGCGGTTGGGGGGGGTGGTGGTGGCGCCCGCCGCCTGTTGTTCCAGCTACTCCAGAGGCCCAGGCGGCAGGATCGCTTGAGGCCAGGAGTTCTTGGCTACACTGAGCCGAGATCCCGCTACTGCACTCCAGTCTGTCAGATCCTGTATGGAAAAAAAAAAGACAAAATAGTTAAACTACGCCTTTAATTCAATAAACTATTAAACTAACAATACCATGAAGAAAATCAGAATAAAGAAGAAAGATAGGCTGAGGCAGGAGAATCGCTGGAACCGGGAGGCGGAGGTTGCAGTGAACCGAGATCGCGCAACTGCACTCCAGCCTGGCGACAGAGCGAGACTCCAAAAAAAAAAAAACAAAAAAAAAAAAAAAAAAAAAAAAGATAGGCTGGGCACAGTGGCTCAGGCCTGTAATCCCAGCGCTTTGGGAGGCCGAGGCGGATGGATCACCTGAGGTCGGGAGTTCGGGACCAGCCTGACCAACATGGTGAAACCCCGTCTCTACTAAAAATACAAAATTAGCCGGGTGTGGTGGCGAATGCCTGTAATCCCAGCTACTCGGGAGGCTGAGGCAGGAGAATCGCTTGAACCTGGGAGGCGGAAGTTGCGGTGAGCCTAGATCGCGTCACTGAACTCCAGCCTGGGCAAGAAGAGCGAAACTCGGTGTGAAAAAAGAAGAAGAAGAAGAAGGAGAAGGAGAAGAAGACTATCTGGGTTCCATCAATGATTCTCGTGCCTTTTGTCTTTAAACTTTGGTGCTGCCTTCATCAAAATCATACTAATGAAATTCGACGCGCAGGTCATTCATTTAATTAAAATGAAACCCCAAATCTGTTGACTATTGGTATCCTCATGACACTGTTCTATAATGTGACAGAAAAGACGAAGGTGAAGAACTATGGTTTCGGCCGCTGTTACCCAGGAGGTAGCAGGTGGCAGGCCGTTTACACAAATTAGCTCGTTTTTGGAGACGAAGTTACCCTAGGCGGTCCGCTCGGATGAGCCTGCGAATTCAGGCCCGACCCAGGCCCCTCCAGGTCGGGAAGGTACGAAGAGCCCGCTGGATTCACACAGGGCAGGGCGCCTTCGCAGGTGCCAGTGGATTCTGAGTATCGCGAGCGTAGGCCCAGGCGCAGCCCCTCTGGGCCTGCGGGACTGAACAGGCAGGTGCGTCCCAGCGGCCGGGCCGGCCGGGTCTCCCTCCTGCGGGCAGGCGCCGCGCTGCGGGGCGCGGCTGGCGGAGCCGGGCAGCCGGGCGCAGCGCCCCCTGGGCCTAAAGACTGGCGGGCGGCGGGGGCGCGCGCAGGCCGCCGGGGGCGCGCCGCGCTGCGAGGCCTGCGCGCCAGGCTGCGGGAGCCATGCGGCGATCGAGGAGCTCTGCGGCCGCCAAGCTGCGCGGGCAGAAGCGGTCCGGGGCCTCCGCGGCCCCCGCGGCCCCCGCGGCCGCTGCCTCGGCACCCAGCGCCACCCGCACACGGCGCTCCGCGAGCCAGGCCGGGAGCAAGAGCCAGGCGGCGGAGAAGCCGCCGTCGGAGAAGCCGCGGCTGAGGCGCTCGTCGCCGCGGGCCCAGGAGGAGGGCCCGGGGGAGCCGCCGCCGCCGGAGCTGGCGTTGCTCCCGCCGCCGCCGCCGCCGCCGCCGCCGCCGACTCCCGCGACCCCGACGTCCTCGGCGTCCAACCTGGACCTGGGCGAGCAGCGGGAGCGCTGGGAGACGTTCCAGAAGCGGCAGAAGCTCACCTCCGAGGGTGCCGCCAAGCTCCTGCTAGACACCTTGTGAGTGCGGCGGGCCGGGGCGCGCTGGAGCCGGTGCCACGCGGACCCCCTCGGCAGGAGTCGGGCTCGCAGCCCGCGTGCAGGCCTTGGGCGCCTTTCCGCTCTGAGCCTTCCACGTTACGGAGCCGACGCGGCTCCCCCGTTAGCACTGGGGTTATTCCCTAATTCTAAGGGCGGCGGGGCGGGGCGGTGCTTCTAGGGCTGTGTGGCCTGGGAATGGAAAGGGGGCTTCGTTCGGAGCTTGAGGGCGCGCGCAGCCGTCTTGGGACACAAAGAGTCTTTCCCGGCCATAAGCATCGTGCTCGGGGACGTTGTCTCTTGCTGGCGTGCAAAGGGTGTGGGGGCCTTTCTTAGTGAAAAGAAGATAAATCCCACGGCTTTCTCTTACCCGAATCCCGTTTTTTTTTGTGTTTGCACACGTGTTTTTGAGGGTGGGTGGAAGGGAAAGGTAGAAGCATTGAAGGAAGCATGAATAGTTTTGAACTAACTGGGAAGCAAAATCCCGTCATTGTTCCAGGCACTGCCAGGGAGGGAGCAGGGGGCGGGGGTTATTGATCCGGGAGAGAAGCGCGCGCAAAGAGATGCTCCGGCCTCGCGCGGCGGCGGGGATGCCTGCGTAGGGAGGCTTTTATGTGCTCAGCCAGCTAATGCTCCCTGCCGCTCGCCCTCCTGGCTGCTCCGCAGTCTTTTAGGTGGCCCGAGGAGCATCTCGAGTGTCCGCGATTTGGGAAAGAGCTTTTAACTGGGCTGTTAAAGGGCTGCCTTCTTTTCTCCAAATGCGATCCGGATTCCTGCCTCAGGGAACAGTTGTGTTACAGAGAGATATTTTAACGTCCTGATATTATATTTCAGTGTCAATTTTACGAATTATAAAGAACAATCAAAACACTAGGGGGAAAAAACCGACAAGAATAACCTAGCAATTGCATAACCTGAGAATTACTTCTTTTCTTAAACATGTTCCTTTGAGCTTCTTGCAGAAGAAATTCTCTTAGTTAAGATGAGTCGTCCCCGACAGAAGATACATATTTGGTTTTCTGTGTGCTTCACTTTTTGGTTTTTCATCTTGGATTGCACACTGCATTTTTAAAAAACGTTCATCCATCAAACATTTAAGCACCTGTAGGGTGACGGCTGCCTCTGGGCAGAAGGAATATGAAGATCCTTAGGAATGTAAAACTCATGGTGTCTTCAAGGCATAGAGAAAAAGAAAAAAAGAGGAATGTAAAACTCAAATTTGAGATAAATTTTTATTTTAAGACAAACTGATAAATGGTCAAGAAAAATATTTAAAATATTGACATAAAAAAGATGTTTTTCTCCCACTAGATTGCTATGACTTTGTACTTATAAAGTCTACTAAATTATATTCAAAAATTGTGTATAACTGTACCATTTTCGTTAAAATATTGTATAGAAAAAAGTGTGGGGGAATATATAGCAAATAATTAACTATAGATCCCTCTGGGTGTAAAGATTACAGGAGGCTTTCACTTTGAGCACTCTCAAATACTGTAAAGTTTGGAGTTTTTACAATAAGCATTACGTATGCAGAAAAAATTAAAATACATAAACTTGTAAAGAAACATGAAAAAAGATCAGTCTTAATCATGCAAATTAAAACTGCAGTGAGCTATTTTTCCTATAATTATTGCCTGAGACTGTACAGTGAAATGTTTTCTCATTTATGTATCGGGTAAGGGCGTTCAGTCCTTTTGGAAAGCGATTTTAAGACATTTATCAGATCTTAATGTTCATTTCTGAGTTTGGCTTATATATAAGCTTTAAAAGGATTAAAATTATATGTAGGCTGGGTGAGGTGGCTCACGCTTGTAATCCCAGCACTTTGGGAGGCCGAGGCGGGCGGATCACCTGAGGTGGGGAGTTTGAGACCGCCTGACCAACATGGAGAAACCCCGTCTCTACTAAAAATACAAAATTAGCCGGGTGTGGTGGTGGGCACCTGTAGTCCCAGCTACTGGGGAGGCTGAGGCAGGAGAATCGTTTGAACTCTGGAGGCGGAGGTTGCGGTGAGCTGAGATCGCGTCACTGCACTCCAGCCTGGGCAACAAGAATGAAACTCCGTCTCAAAAAAAAATTGTATGTAATGTGTATTACAACTATGTAAAACGCATGTGTATGAAGAATACTGGAAAGAAATAGAGCAAAAATATAAGAGCCTTTATTAACTTTCTCAAAAGGCTCTTCTGGACCTCTGGACTTGATTGAGTACCCAGTCTTATTTTTCATAGCAGCCTGTACCTCCTTTATCACAATCATAATTAATTATTATTTGAGTAACTTGTTAAGGTCGGCAAGGGCAGCAATCGTGTCTGCTGTATCTTGTTTACTGTTCTCTCCTTCGTGCCTAGCTCATAAAAAGTTTTAGTATTTGAGGCCGGGAGCAGTGGCTGACACCTGTAATCCCAGCACTTTGGGAGTCCTGGTGAGTGGATCACAAGGTCAGGAGTTCAAGACCAGCTTGGCCAAGATAGTGAAGCCCTATCTCTACTAAAAATACAAAATTAGCAGGGCGCGGTGGCAGGCGCCTGTAATCCCAGCTACTTGGGAGACTAAGGCTGGAGAATTGCTTGAACCCAGGCCGCAGAGGTTGCAGTGAGCCAAGATCATGCCACTGCACTCCAGCCTGGGCAATAGACTGAGACTCCATCTCAAAAAAAAAAAAAAAATTTAGTATTTGAGATACAAATAAAAATGTTTGGTGGTGGGTTAGGATCCCTCACATTTTCGAAATGTTTGGAATGTTTTATTTTGCAACTTAATGCAATTTAAGAAATTGGCGAAAAGAGAGCTCATGGACAAAGAAGGTGCTGAAACTATTCTTCACTTAGGAAATTGACAGTGCCTCCTTAAAAGCAGAAATGCATCTGGTTGTCATGTAGAAAAGACTTTTGTCTAATCTTCCGTCTTTCTTTCAACAACGAAAAGAAAGAGAGCAGGAGGCAGCTATTCAGAAATTCTTATCTTTCTGATTTTTGTTTCGTTTAGTGAATACCAGGGCCTGGTGAAGCACACAGGAGGCTGCCACTGTGGAGCGATTCGTTTTGAAGTTTGGGCCTCAGCAGACTTGCATATATTCGACTGCAAGTGAGTGTTTGCTTTTTCCTAAATTAGCTTAAAAGAATTTCAGAGTTAAAATGCAATATTCCAAAATAATCTGGGGAGTTGGGGTACAGAGGAAACATTGGCCTTGGGCTGGTAACTGTTGAAGTCAGGTGATGGGGACAGAAAGGTTCATTGTTCTATTTTTGTTCCTTTTGTATGGCTCATCACAGAGCTTCAACAGCATGGCCCAGGTGACACAGAGCAGGGTCCTCAGGGCTTGTGGCTCGTGGCAGCATCACCCTCAGACTGACACTGCTGAGGAGCTGGGGGCGGTTAGCTGCAGGTGTGCCTGGCTGGGTACTAAGTGGAAAGCCTTGGGCAGAATCTTCATAGGAGTCTGGAGTTGGGGAGAGTTGGAGGGTGCGTTAGTGAAGGGTGTATACACCTGGAGGCTCCCCAGGCCCTCCACTCTCGCTCTGCTCTTTGGTTGAGGCAGATGGTGCTGCTGGCTGTGGATGGCCTGATTTGTACCACCTTCCCCGGCATTATGATGGAGCAGGGACGACAGGCTCTGGCTTTGGGACCCAAAGTTGGCATGCAGCTAATTATTTAACAGCATCCAGTCCTTTTTGCCCCTAGGTACCGGAATTATATATGAATAATAAGCACATACGATGGAATTACTCAAATGGAGAACTGACCAGGCTACTAACAGTAGAGTCCAGATTGGAAAAGAAGCACTGTGGAATAACTTGTGAGAGGATTCTATGCTAAATTAGAACTTTTTCAAAGGTGGCCTGAAAAGAGGGGACTTCAGTTTAATTCCAGAGATGGTAATTCTGGGGATGTGTTTTACTTGGAGCTGGACTTTTTGTGACGTGGTGATGAAGAAAGAGGGAAACCTAAACTTCCTTGTCCATTTTTGGTGTGGATGTCTCAGAGACATCAGGTTGTAGCAGTGTCTGAAATTTGTTTTCTAAGTGTCTCTGAAGTCCAGCGCTTCTCTTCACTGTAAAGAACTGGGGGGTGGGCAGTGCAGACCTGTCTGTTGGTCCTGTGTTCTGAGCATTGCAGAGCCTTGACTGCTGACTTGGGACCCCCCTGGGCTCTGCTGTACCTGCAAACCAGAGGCCCTGCTATCCAGGCCTTTGCCCCAGCTCCTCGGCCCTGGATGGTGCTGAAAAAGGCATCATCTGTGGGGTCGGCTGGCTCTGATGGCTGGGCCGCTCAGGCATAGAGGACGCAGGTGGCTGCTCACAATCTGGAATTTGCTCTGTCTTTCTGTAGCTGCAGCATTTGCAAGAAGAAGCAGAATAGACACTTCATTGTTCCAGCTTCTCGCTTCAAGCTCCTGAAGGTCAGTGCTTAAGAGCAGGGTCAAGGAGTGCAGAACCCATTGGTGAGATTTACAGGACCCCCCAACCAACCCTTAGCATGCCATCTGTAGCATGGGAGGGGCCTGGAGCATAGCAGGGCCTCTCACGGGCTTTGGTTTCAGGTTGACATTTAAAAGGTGGGCCGGGCACTGTGGCTCACACCTGTAATCCCAGCACTTTGGGAGGCCAAGATGGGTGGATCACCTGAAGTCAGGAGTTGAGGACCAGCCTGGCCAACATGGTGAAACCCTATCTCTACTAAAAATACAAAAGTTAGCTGGGTGTTGTAGTGCATGCCTGTAATCCCAGCTACTTGGGAGGCCAAGGCAGGAGAATCACTTGAACCTGGGAGATGGAAGTTGCAGTGAGCCGAGATCACAACATTGCACTCCAGCCTGGGTGACAAGAGTGAAACTCCATCTCAAAAAAAATGAAAATAAAAAATAAAAGGTTGTGTTATTTTTTACCTTTATTTTTTGGAGGCCTGTTTGGTATTGTGGAAACATTTTCAAATTCAGAGAATCAAAAAACAATAAAATCACCCAAATCCTGTCAACTAAAGGTAACCACTGTTAATATTTTGGTGTCTGTCCTTGTGTATTATTTTCTACTCTGAGAAATACATCTAAACCTGTTGTCTTATGTTTATTAAGTAGAATTTTACCATTCTTTTTGTTGATAACCTGCTTATCTCATTTCCCAATGAAAAGCTTATATACTTATTTTTAACTTTAATTTTATTATTTTGGGGAATTTTTTGTACTTGGTACAAAATTTGAAAGGTAGAAGAAAATGTGTATATACACAGTGAAAAGTCTTTCCCTACTGTCGCCATGCCCCAGTCTCCCTCTTCCCCACAGCCGATTTCCTGCTCTACTTATCCCGTCACTGTCTCTGCATCATTGCAGTTGAGTCCAGTTTTTTTCTGATTATCAACAACACTGGTGAACCTCCTTGGTATAAACTTTTGGCAATTTAGGAATTTCTTCTTTAGGATCAGTTCTCTTAGAAATAAGTTCTCTGGCTATTCTGGGCACACTTCCTACAAGTGTGCACATACTTGGAGCAGTTAAAAAAAAAAGAAAGAAAGAAAATCTCCAGGTTAAAGAATACAGATTTTTTAAAAAAAGACTTTTAGCAAATTATGGGTAATGTGGGGTTGGGCAGGGCTTTAATTCCATCCAGATAATGCTGGATGGCTTGGGACCACTTGGCAGTCCTTCGCTGCTTTTCTGTGCTGCTGTGGCTATGGAGTGAGCAAGGCTCCTCAGGGAGCTATTTCTATAGGAAGCACAATTCTGGATGGTATGGCTGGGGAAGCGTAAAGAGGGTTAACAATGATAAGAAACCTCCACCCCTTCCCCTTCAGCTGTCTGATTTCTCTCCCTAAAGGTAAGCCACTGTTTCTTGGATCCCTCTTCAAAGATACATATGCATATAAAAGCACATACAGGCCAGGCACGGTGGCTCATGCCTGTAGTCCCAGCACTTTGGAAGGCCAAGGCGGGCAGATCACTTGAGCCCAGGAGTTCAACACCAGCCTGGACAACATAGTGAGACGCCCATGTCTACAAAAAATAAAAAATCGGCTAGGCGTGGTGTTGCATGCTTATAGTCCCAGGTACTCGGGAGGCTGAGGTGGGAGAATCACTTGAACCTGGGAGGTCAAGGCTGCAGTAAGCTGTGATCATACCACTGCACACCAGCCTGGGTAACAGAGTGAGACCTTGTCTCAAAAAAACAAAACAAAACAAAAACACCACACATACCAGTATATAGCCTTAAAAAAAAAAAAAAAGAAATGGTAGTATACCACATACGTTGTTTTATACCTTGCTTAACTTTTTTTTTGAGACAGTCTCACTCTGTCGCCCAGGCTGGAGTGCAGTGGTGCGATCTCGGCTCACTGTAACCTCCGCCTCCCAGGCTCAAGTGATTCTCCTGCTTCAGCCTCCTGAGTAGCTGGGACTACAGGTGCCCGCCACCACATCTGGCTAATTTTTATATTTTTAGTAGAGTCGAGGTTTCGCCATGTTGGCCAGGCTGGTCTTGAACTCCTGACCTCAAGTGATCCGCCCACCTTGACCTCCCAAAGTGCTGGGATTACAGGCGTGAGCCACTGCACCTGGCCTATACCTTGCTTAACTTTGTAACCTTGGCAATTGTTCCATGTTAGTTTTGTAGAGCTGTCTCATTCTTCTCAAAAGTTGGAGAATATTCCATTTTATGAGTGTGCATAAAGCCTAACCGGTCCTCTATTGATGGACATTTTCAATTTTTCCAATCTTTAGCCTTCATAAACAGTGCTATAGTATCTATATACCTATGTCATTGAGACATTTGGAATATATCTGTATGATAAATTTCAAGAAATGGAGTTGTATGCTAAAGCATATGTACACTTTAAAATTTTGGTAGATGCCGCTAAATTGTACCAATTCCTATTCCTGTGACTGATACATGTGAGCACATATTTCTCTACATACTTGTCAATACCATGTTAATGGCTTTGATTTTGCCCACCTGACAGTGAAATATATCTCATTGAAGTTCCTTAGGGTGAGCATTTCATAGGCTAAAGAGTGATTTATTTTTCTTTCCATCTGAATTGTCCGTTCATGTCCTTTGTCCATTCTCCAGTTTGTATTATCCATTAAGGAAATTAGCCTGTCTATGACGTCTGGCAAATATTTTTTTCCTGGTTTGTCCTTTGTGGATAAATTAAGCACAGCCATCAGTTTTCTTAAGACCTTGAGCCGTTCTGTTTGGGGACATGGAGAGCCAGTCCCTTGGGTGAACTGTCTCTCCACGTAGGCCCTGGGAAGCAAGCACTTTCCATCCCTGATGTGATGTATGAGGGAAGGCTCAAGTCCGAATTCTGTGTGCAATTGACCTAAGGGAAGCTGTGAGCTATCACGCTGCAGACTGACATGTCTCTGGATAGTGTAGATGGGTCTTTGTCCTCAAGAAGGTCCCAGTCTCTTACAGGAGATAGGAAATGGCCTCTTAATACAAAGAGCCCTACAAAAGAGCTCCTGCCATTAAGTTGTTTCAAGATTTCTTTTTTTAATGGTGCGATCTCAGCCCACGGCAGCCTCCACTTCCTCAGGCTCAACTGATGCTTCTACCTCAGCCTCCCAAGTAGCTGGGACTACAGATGTGTGCCATTGTACCTGGCTAATTTTTGTATTTTTTTGTAGAAACAGGGTTTTTCCATGTTGCCCAGGTTGGTCTTGAACTCCTGGGCTCAAGCAGTCCACCCACCTCGGCCTCTCAAAGTGTTGGGATTACAAGCATGAGCCACCATGCCTGGCCAAAGGTGTATTGTTTTTTTTGAGACGGAGTCTCGCTCTGTTGCCCAGGCTGGAGTGCAGTGGTGCGATCGCGGCTCACTGCAAGCTCCACCTCCCAGGTTCATGCCATTCTCCTGCCTCAGCCTCCCAAGTAGCTGGGACTATAGGTGCCCACCACCACACCCGGCTACAAAGGTGTATTTTTTAAGTGACATAAAAATAAATGTCTTTGGGGCCAGGCGCGGTGGCTCACACCTGTAATCCCAGCACTTTGGGAGGCCAAGGCGGGTGAATCATGAGGTCAGAAGTTCGAGACCAACCTGGCCAACATGGTGAAACCCTGTCTGTACTAAAAATACAAAAAATTAGCTGGGCATGGGGGCACGCGCCTGTGGAGGCTGAGGCAGGAAAATCTCTTGAACCCGTGCAGGTGGAACTGCACTCCAGCCTGAGAGACAGTGGGAGACTCTGTCTCAATAAATAAATAAATAAATAAATAAATAAATAAATAAATAAATAAATTTCTTTGTGAAAAAGAACACCTGTTGTCTGTTTTCACCTAGGGAGCTGAGCACATAACGACTTACACGTTCAATACTCACAAAGCCCAGCATACCTTCTGTAAGAGATGTGGCGTTCAGAGCTTCTATACTCCACGGTCAAACCCCGGAGGCTTCGGTGAGTAAAGGGGATGGACTGCAAGCTCGGGGACACAGAGAGGCCCGTGGTGCTCTCACTTAAAGTCTTGTTTGGACAGGTGAGACACTGACTAGACCCTGTCACATGTGTATCTTAGAGGAACAGGGCTCCTCAGCAGAGTGCTTTCCACATGATAGAATGTGAGTCGGGCTCTGGTGAAACTTTTCTGAATCCCATCTGAGTGTGGTGAAGTTGGACTTGGAGCCCATCCAGGTTGTGATTCTTATTCACTGGTGCTGCCAGAGCTGGTGTTGCTGGCGATGGTGTTGAAGGGTAAGGAGGAGAGGGGTGGGGAGATGGGCTTGTGGGGCCAGGGGAGGCAGCTTTAATAATGACAGGGGTTAAGGGAGTGAAGGAGGCAAGATTGGGGAGCGTTGATAATAGCATTCAAAAACTTTTTGGTTGTTCAAAAATTAGGCAGGACTGGCTGGCTGCGGTGGCTCACACCTGTATCCCAGCACTTTGGGAGGCCAAGGTAGGAGGATTTCTCGAGCTCAGGAGTTTGAGACCAGCCTGGGAAACATAGCAAAACCGTATCTCTGTTCTTTTTAAAAAATAATAAACAAGCGGGGGACCCTCCAAGGCCCGCTTCAGGGCCTGCTTGGGTCTGGGGAGTAATAAAAGTAACCCTCTGACAGTTGTTGAGAATCATACCAACTGTAGTGTGAATTGAAGGGGAAAGCAGAGGTGGAAGATGTTCCTGAGGACTCTTGTTCTCTGTGTCAGTGCAGCCTCCAGAGCTGCGAGAGCAGCTATGACTGTCAGTGTCTTTTGCCTTATAGTGGTGGCAGGGGGGAGGTGGGGGAGGCAGGGCAGGGCATGATGTCATCCTTACCCCTCCCCCATTGCTTCAGGGGCTCCTGTTCCTCATCTGTCACATGGAGACTCCTTCCTGTCTACCTTGCAGAACAGGAAAGAGTTTTGAAAAGTATGAAATCCTGTACAAATGGGAAGACATTTAATTCTTAGAAAGTTATCTATCTAAGGCCAGGCGTGGTGGCTCACCTGAGGTCGGGAGTTCGAGACCAGCCTAACCAACATGGAGAAACCCCATCTCTACTAAAAATACAAAATTAGCCAGGCTTGGTGGCGCACGCCTGTAATCCCAGCTACTTGGGAGGCTGAGGCAGGAGAATCACTTGAACCTGGGAGGCAGAGGTTGCAGTGAGTCAAGATCATGCCATTGTACTCCAGCCTGGGCAACAAGAGCTAAATTCCATCTCAAAAAAAAGGAAAGAAAGTTATCTATCAAAACACAGGAAAGGCCTGTGAATTCTTTAGGCTGCCAGTTAGAGATTGCTTTGGGCTGTGCCTTTCTGCATGTTGTACTCTCAACTTGGTATTGAATGATGTCTAGCCTTGGCCGTCCCTGGTTCAGGGAGTGTGATTCCCATCTGGCAGTTGAGGAAAGTGAGCCAGAGGGCTGAAGCGGTAGGCTGGAGCCAGTGCTTTCTGAGCCAGCTGGCAGCCTGTGGGTCTCATCGCTGAAGCCGTAAGCTGTGGCATATCCTTTGGAAGCCCTAATGTGTAGCATGATGATGCCTGCAGGTAGCGGCTTATCCGGGAGCCGGTATACCATCTGGTCTCACCCATACTGAGGATCCCCCTTTGTCTGTGCCACTTTCTCATAGGAATCGCCCCCCACTGCCTGGATGAGGGCACTGTGCGGAGTATGGTCACTGAGGAATTCAATGGCAGCGATTGGGAGAAGGCCATGAAAGAGCACAAGACCATCAAGAACATGTCTAAAGAGTGAGCTTCTGCCTCTCCTGCCCTGAAAAGGAGGAATGATTGGGGCCAGCAACTTTGCTCTCCCTGCCGTGCCTCGGTGGTGCTCCTGAATGTGGCTGACCTGGGCTGCTGGTTCCGTTGACTAGGGTCATCTTGATCTTTGAAGTTTGCTCCAGTTACCAGTTTCTTTAGGCAGCTCTTTGTCCTCCCTCTGCCCAGATTTTGATGTAGTCTAGTTGACACCCTTCTCTTCCCAACTTTTGTGTGATCTTTTAGGAAAAAAAATAAATATTTTTAACATTAAAGCAGTACTTTGGTTTATCATTTCTTTTGTACTGTGATTTGCTTCTGAGGCCAGTCGATTAATGGCAGATATGTACTCAGCACTATCAAGATGTTTGCAACTAGGCATTGTGGCTTAAGCCTGTAGTTCCAGCTAGTCTGGAGGGTTGATCGAGCCCAGGAGGTTGTGGCTGCAGTGAGCTGTGTTTGCGCTACTGCACTCCAGCCTGGGTGGCAGAATGAGACTGTCTCAAAAAAAAAAAAAAAAAAATGTGTAGCCAAATTGGAAAGAAGACATAAGATAAACAATCATTAAAAATGGAAGATTGTGGCAGGGCATGGTGGCTCACACCTGTAATCCCAGCACTTTGGGAGGCTGAGGTGGGTGGATTACTTGAGGTCACGAGTTCAAGACCAGCCTGGCCAATGTGTTGAGACCCCGTCTCTACTAAAATTACAAAAATTAGCTGGGCATGGTGGTGTGTGCCTGTAGTCCCAGCTACTTGTGAGGCTGAGGCAGGAGAATCACTTGAACCCAGGAGGCAGAGGTTGCAGTGAGTGCAGATTGCACCACTGCACTCCAGCTTGGGTGATGGAGCAAGACTCCATCTCAAAAATGAAAAAAAAAAAAAAAGGCTGGGTACTGTGGCTCACGCCTGTAATTCCAGCACTTTAGGAGGCCAAGGCAGGTGGATCACCTGAGATCAGGTGTTTGAGACCAGCCTGGCCAACATGGTGAAACCCCGTTTCTACTAAACATACAAAAATTAGCCAGGCGTGGTGGCAGGTGCCTGTAATCCCAGCTACTCAGGAGGCTGAGGCAGGATAATTGCTTGAATCCAGGAGGCAGAGATTGCAGTGAGCCAAGATTGCGCCACTGCACTCCAGCCTGGGTGACAGAACAAGACTCTGTCTCAAAAAGAAAAAAATTGTGAATAGTTACAATCCATGTGAGCTGTAAAGATAATAACAGCTATAAGAGTTCAAAGGAGAGAACTCAGGGAAGCCTTGAGGAGAGTATGATTTGAGTCTATCTTTAAAAAGTTAAATCAGCTTCTAATTTATTTTTCAGTTGTAAAATACACATAAAATTTACCATAAACTTAATTTATTTAGAGACAGAGTCTCCCTCTTTAGTTATTTTGAGACTGTCTTGCCTGGTCACCTAGGCTGGAGTGCAGTACATGAACATGGCTCACTGTAGCCTTGACTTAGACTTGAGATCTCCCCCCTCTTAGCTTCTGGAGTAGCTGGGACTACAGGTGTGTGCCACCACATCCTGCTAATATTTTTTGTAAAGACAAGGTCACTCCATGTTGCCCCGGCTGGTCTCAAACTCCTGGGCTCAAGCAGTCCTCCTGCCTCGGCCTCTCAAAGTGTTGTGATTACAGGCATGAGCCACTGCACTTGGTCTTAACCATTTTTAAGTGTACAATTCAGCAGTGTTAAGTACAGTCACATTGTTGTGTAGCCATCACTGCCATCCATCTCCAGAACTCTTCACCTTGCAAAACTGAAACTCTGTAGCCATGAAACAACAACTTTGATCCTATTTTTAAAGGAAGCAAGATTTCGGCTGGGCGTGGTGTCTCACGCCTGTAATCCCAGCACTTTGGGAGGCCGAGGCTGGTGGATGGCCTGAGATCGGGAGTTCAAGACCAGCCTGGCCAATGTGGTGAAACCCCGTCTCTACTAAAAATACAAAAATTAGTTGGGCATGGTGGCAGGTGCCTGTAATCCAGCTACTCGGGAGGCTGAGCCAGAATTGCTTGAACCCGGAAGGCAGAGGTTGCAGTGAGCCGAGTTCGCGCCATTGCACTCCAGCCTGGGCAACAAGAGCAAAACTCCGTCTCAATCAATCATTCAATCAATCAATCAATAAAGGAAGCAAGATTTAAGGAGACAGAAGTAACTGAACAGAGGTATGCACACATGCAAAAGCCAGGCTGAAGCTGCATGTGGTGGTGCACACCTGTAGTTGCAGCTACTCAGGAAGCTGAGGACCACATGAGCCCAGGAGTTTTGAGACTACAGTGAGCTATGATGCTGTCATGCATTCCACCCTGGGAGACACAGCGAGACCCCATCTCAAAAAAAAAAAAAAAAAAAATTGGCTGAATTGGAGGCTTTTAATGGGAAGAAGTAATGAAGATATCAGAAAGGTATGTTGAGGATAGACTGGACGGTCTTGGATATTATGCTCAGGAATTTGGCCTTTATTTTGCAGGCATTGGGAAGCTGTGACCACCTCTGAACAAGATGAATAAAGCCTGGCCTCATATAGTCTTTTGATTGGTTGCCATCTCCCTCTCTTCTTAACTTCACATTGCTCCGTATTACTATCATATTAGCTTTCCTCAAACATTCCTGCCATTACCAAATACTGAGTACAAATAATGGCAAATGCTTAATAAATATTTGCTCTTTGCTTTAGGAAAATTAATCATGAAATGATTTGTGAGGTAGACTAGACAAGGAAAAAGAACAGGGAGAGGGAATAAAGATCTCAGAACAAAGGTCTCTGAGGAAAAAAAAAAAAAAACATTTAAAAATAAAGGCCGAGTGTGGTGGCTCACACCTGTAATCCCAGCACTCTGGGAGGCCAAGACGGGTGGATCACCTGAGGTCAGGAGTTCAAGACCAGCCTGGCCAACATGGTGAAACCCCGTCTCTACTAAAAATACAAAAACTAGCTGGGCGTGGTGTTGGGCATCTGTAATCCCAGCTACTCGGGAGGCTGAGGCAGGAGAATGGCTTGAGCCCAGGAGGCAGAGGTTGCAGTAAGCTGAGATGACGCCACTGCACTCCAGCCTGGAAGACAGAGTGAGACTGTCTCAAAAACTAAAAACAAACAAAAAAAAGAAATACAGATGGCCAGGCCAGGCATGGTGGCTCACACCTGTAATACAGCACTATGGAAGGCTAAGGCAGGAGGATTGCTTAAGCCCAGGAGTTCAAGACCAGATGGGGCAATATAGTGAGACCCCCCATCTCTACAGGAAACAATAAAATACAATAAAAATGGCAGTTTCTCAGTTTGCTGTGCTGGGGTTCTGTGTGGTCACTGTCTCTTCAGAATCACTGATGGCCAGGTTCACTCCTTAAGACTGGAAGGAGCACCCACAAGGATGGGATTTTCGAGGCCAGAACTCCAGGTATTTTTAATTTTTTTTTTTAATTTTAAAATTATACAGGGGCCCAGCACGGTGGCTCACACCTGTAATTCCGGTACTTTGGGAGAACATGGCAAAACCCTGTCTCTACTAAAAATACAAAAATTCAGGCTGGGTGCGGTAGCTCACGCCTGTAATCCCAGCACTTTGGGAGGCCAAGGCAGGTGGATCACCTGAGATCAGGAGTCCGAGACCAGCCTGGCCAACATGGCAAAACCCCATCTCTACTAAAAGTACAAAAATTAGCCAGGCATGGTGGCATACACCTTTAATCCCAGCTACTAAGGAGGCTGAGGCAAGAGAATTGCTTGAACCTGGGAAGCAGTGGTTGTAGTAAGTCAAGATTGTGTGCCATTGCAATCCAGCCTGGGTGACAGCAAGACTCAATAAATAAATAAATAAATAAATAAATGAATCTCAATAAATAAATAAATAAATAAATAAAAAATAAAAAAATTAGCTGGGTGTGTTGGTGCTCACCTGTAGTCCCAGTTACTCAGGAGGCTGAGGTGGGAGAATCACCTAAGCCTGGGAAGTTGAGGCTGCAGTGAGCTATGATTGCACCATTGCATTACAGCCTGGGCGACAGGCAAGACTCCGTCTTAAAAAAAAATTATTATTTTTTAGAGATATGTGATCACAGCTCACTGTAACCTTGAACTCCTTACTTCAAGCAATCCTACCACAGCCTACAGGTGTGTGCCACCACACCTGGCTAATTTTTTAAAATTTTTTGTAGAGATGGGGTCATGCTATGTTGCCCAGGCTGGTCTCAAACTCCTGGCCTCAAGTGAGCCTCCTGCCTTGGCCTCCCTAAGTGCTGGGATTATAGGTGGGAGCCACTGCATTCGGTTGCATTTCTTTAATTACATCTTGATCTTTTCATATCAATATACATATCCTCATTATTAACTGTTGGATAGAACAGCATAGTGTGGGTATAGTTTATTTAGCTATTCTTTTTTTCACGGAAATTATGATTGTTTCCAGTTTTTTGCTATTACCAAGAATGTTGACAGTGAACATTCTTGTACTTATCTCTTTATACATACATATGTGTATTATTTGAGAATAGAGAAGTGGGATTGCTGAGCTGAAAGATATGCTTTTTTTTTTTTTTTGAGATGGAGTTTCGCTCTTGTTGCCCAGGCTGGAGTGCAATGGCATGACTTGGCTCACTGAAACCTCTGCCTCCCTAGTTCAAGCAATTCTCCTGCCTCAGCCTCCCAAGTAGCTGGGATTACAGGCACCCACCACCATGCCCAGCCAATTTTTTTGTATTTTTGGTAGAGATGGAATTTTACTATGTTGGCCATGCTGGTCTCCAACTCCTGAACTCGTGATCCACCCACCTCGGCCTCTCAAAGTGCTGGGATTACAGGCGTGAGCCACCACACCTGGCTGAGTTTTAATTTTTGATGGAGTCAAATTTATTAGTCTTTTTTTTTTTTTTTTTGTCTTAATGGCTCTCTGACTTGGGTTTTCTGGGTTTTTTGTGATTTATTTCTTATTTCTTTTTCTTTTTTTTTTTTTTTGAGTTGGAGTCTGTCTCTGTTGCCCAGGCTGGAGAGCAATGGCATGATCTCGGCTCATTGCAACCTTTGCCTCCCGGGTTCAAGCGATTCTCCTGCCTCAGCCTCCTGAGTAGCTGGGATTACAGGTGTGTGCCACCACGCCCAGCTAATTTTTGTATTTTTAGTAGAAACAGGGTTTCACCATGTTGGTCAGGCTGGTCTTGAACTCCTGACCTTGTGATCCACCCGCCTTGGCCTCCCAAAGTGCTGGGATTACAGGCGTGAGCCACCGCAGCTGGCTGTGACTTATTTCTTTTTTGAGAATATCTTTCTGAGACTAGGTGTGATGGCTCACACCTGTAATCCCAGCACTTTGGGAGACCAAATGAGGAAGACCACTTGAGGCCAGGAGTTTGAGACCAAACTGGGCAACACGGGGAGACCTCATATTTGCAAAAAAATTTAAAAAATTAGCTTAGCAGGGCCAGGTGCGGTTGCTCATGCCTGTAATCCCAGCACTTTGGGAGGCCGAGTCGGGCGGATCACGAAGTCAGGAGATCGAGACCATCCTGGCTAACATGGTGAAATCCTGTCTCTACTAAAAATACAAAAAAATTAGCCGGGAGTGGTGGCGGGCTCCTGTAATTCCAGCTACTAGGGAAGCTGAGGCAGGAGAATGGCGTGAACCCAGGAAGCAGAGCTTGCAGTGAGCCGAGATCCTGCCACTGCACTCCAGCCTGGGCAACAGAGTGACACTCTGTCTCAAAAAAAAAAAAAAAAAAAAAAAATTAGCTTAGCAGCGCAATGACTCACACCTGTAATCCCAGCACTTTGGGAAGCTGAGGCGGGTGGATCACCTGAGGTCGGGAGTTCGAGACCAGCCTGACCAACACAGAGAAACCCCGTCTCTACTAAAAATACAAAATTAGCCTGGCATGGTGGTGCATGCCTGTAATCACAGCTACTCGAGAGGCTGAGGCAGGAGAATCGCTTGAACCCGAGAGGCAGAGGGTGCAGCGAGCCAAGATTGCACCATTGCACTCCAGCCTGGGCAACAAGAGCGAAACTCTGTCTCAAAAAAAAAAAAGTTAATTAATTTTAAAAATAAATAAAAAATTAGCTTAGCGTGGCACATGGCTGAGTCCTAGCTATGCGGGAGGCTGAAGTGGGATGATAGCTACAGCCAAGGAATTCAAGGCTGCAGTGAGCTGTGATCAAGCCACTGGACTCCAGCCTAGGAGACAGAGCAAGACCCTGTCTCAAAAAAAATAAAAATAAAAATTATTCCTTACCCAAGCTTATAAACACATTTACTTGTATTTTCTTCTACTACTTTTACTGACTTTTGTTTATTGGTTTTGTTTGTTTGTTTAAGATGGAGTCTCGCTGTATCGCCCAGTCTAGAGTGCAGTGGTGCGATCTCAGCTCACTGTAACCTCCACCTGCTGGATTCAAGCAATTCTCCTGCCTCAACCTCCTGAGTAGGTGGGACTACAGGCACGTGCCACCATGCCCGGCTAATTTTTTGTATTTTTAGTAGAGACAGGGTTTCATCATGCTGGCCAGGCTGGTCTCAAACTCCTGACCTTATGATCCACCCACCTCAGCCTCCCAAAGTGCTGGGATTACAGGTGTGAGCCACCACGCCCGGCTATTTGTTTTTTAAACATATAGTTCTTTGATCTACCTGGATTTGTGTGTGAGTTTTTTTTTTTCTTCCTCTAAATTTTGTGAATGGTATCCTCACATTGGATAACTGGTGGCTCAACACTTTATTGATGAATCCATCCATTCTTCATTTATTTAAAATGTTACATATACTAATCAGGGTTTTTAAGGACTCTTATTTGTTCTTTTCATCTATTTTTTTGTAGTTCCACAAATAACAATTTATTTTAAATCCCCAAGCTTTATAATGTGCCTTACACAATCTAATAGGGTAAATCCTGCCATATTACACTTTTTTTGTGGGGTGGGGGGTGGGGAAGGAGTCTCACTCTGCCGCCCAGGCTGGAGTGCAGTGGTGCGATCTTGGCTCACTGCAACCTCCGCCTCCCAGGTTCAAGCGATTCTCCTCCCAGGTTCAAGCGATTCTCCTACCTCAGCCTCCTGAGTAGCTGGGATTACAGGCGTGGCCACCATGTACAGCTAATTTTTGTATTTTAGTAGAGACAGGTTTTCACCATGTTGGCCAGGCTGGTCTTGAATTCCCGACCTCAGGTGATCCGTCAGCCTCAGGCCACCCAAAGTGCTGGGATTACAGGCGTGAGCCACCGTGCTCGGCCATATTATTCTGTTTTTGTGCACTGTGTCCTGCAGATGAATTTTAGAATTAGTGAGTCAAATATCATGCAATGAAAGCATGTTTGGATTTTGGTTGCAATTATATTGCATTTATAAATTAATTCAGGGAGAACAGACTTCTGCACAGTACTGCTTTATCATCCAGGAAGGTAATATGGCTCACCAATGCATTTGTTCTTTCCCGCTCTTCAAGTTTTATGCTGTTCTCTTTATGGAAACAGTATGAACAGCACGCTGTAGGGTTCGGTTTATCCTTAGCTGTCTTATGCTATTTGTCGTCCTTTTGCATGGGATCGTTGCTGTTTTTTTTTCAAGACAGAGTCTTGCTCTGTTGCCCAGGCTGGAGTGCAGTGGTGCGAACTAGGTTCACTGCAACTTCTGCCTCCCGGGTTCAAGCAAGTCTCCTGCCTCAGCCTCCCGAGTAGCTGGGATTACAGGCACGTGCCACCATGCCCGGCTAATTTTTGTATTCTTAGTAGAGACGGGGTTTCACCATGTTGGCCAGGCTGTCTCGAACTCTTGACCTCGTGAGCCGCCTGCCTCAGCCTCCCAAAGTACTAGGATTACAGGCATGAGCCACCACACCTGGCCTAAGTTTTAATATATAGAAAGCAGGCCTCACATCACTGTCCTTTTTGATGTTTATATTTTGGCGATACTTGGACATTTTCTTTTCTAATATATTTTTAAAATAATTTAATTCAAATCCCAAAGATAATCCATTGATATTCTGACTAGAATTACATTAAATTTATATATTAACATTGTACGAATGTGAATAAATATACATATATAAATACATATGTAAATATTTAAATTTCTATATTGGAATTTATAGATGCTATAGGTAGTATTAAATTTATATATGAACTGTATGAGGATTTTTAAATCTCTATCAAGGAACATGGCACAACTCTCCATTTATTCAATTCTTATTTTATGTTCTGCATTAATTCTTGTTTTATCTTTTAAAAACTGTTAAAACAAAAACAGGAAGCACTAAAAGTTGGTCAAAATAACAACAAATGTTGTATTCTGTAGTATTTGTGTTTAATGGGCTAGTGTGTTAGGTGAGTATCACTAGATGCAGAAAGCGATCATCGGATTTTTTTTTTCTTTTTTTTTGAGATGGAGTCTCGCTCTGTCTCCCAGGCTGGAGTGCAGTGGCAATCTCGGCTCACTGCAAGCTCTGCCTCCCGGGTTCACGCCATTCTCCTGTCTCAGCCTCCCAAGTAGCTGGGACTACAGGCGCCTGCAACCACCCTGGCTAATTTTTTGTATTTTTAGTAGAGACGGGGTTTCACTGTGTTAGCCAGGATGGTCTCGATTTCCTGACCCTGTAATCCACCTGCCTCAGTCTCCCAAAGTGCTGGGATTACAGGTGTGAGCCACTGTGCCCGGCATGATCATCAAATTTAGCGTGTGTATATCTTTTATAGTGAACTAGAATATTTTAATGCAATCTTATTTTCACGTGAATTTTTGAATTGAGATACAGTTTGAATAACATAAAATTCACCCCTTTAACATGTACAATTCAGTGTTTGTTAGTATACTTTAGTATTCAGTGTTTTTGAGTTCATGACCAACATAGTGAAACCCAGCCTCTTAAAAAACAAAATGAGCCAGGTGTGATGGCACATCCCTGTAGTCCTGGCTACTTGGGAGGCTGAGACAGGAGGATCATTTGAGCCTAGGAGTTCTAGGTTACAGTGAACTATGATCACACCACTGTATTCCAGCCTGGGTGACAAGGCAGGACCTTATGTTAAAAATATTTTTAATATATAAAATTGTTTTTAAAAAAGGAAGAAACTCTGTACCATTAGCAGCCACTCCCCATCCCCACTTCCTCTAGCCTCTGGCAACTACTAATCTGCTTTCCATCTCAAAATGTGCCTATTTTAAATGTTTCATGGAAGTGGAATCCTACATAGGTGACCTTTTGTGTCTGGCTTCTCTCACTTAGCATAATGCTGTTGAAGTTCATTTGCCTTGTAGCATGCATCAAGACTTTGTTCCTTTTTTTTTTTTTTTTTTTTTTTGTGACAGAGTCTCACTCTGTTGCCCAGGCTGGGGTACAATGGTGCAATCTCGGTTCACTGCAACCTCCGCCTCCCAGGTTCAAGCAATTCTCCTGCCTCAGCCTCCCAAGTAGCTGGGATTACAGGCATGTGCCACCACGCCCAGCTAATTTTTTTCTAGTTTTAGTAGAGATGGGGTTTCACCATATTGGCCCGGCTAGTCTTGAACTCCTGACCTTGTGATCCGCCCGTGTTGGCCTCCCAAGGTGTTGGAATTACTGGCGTGAGCCACCATGCCCGGCCAGGACTTTGTTCCTTTTTATGGCTGAATAATAGAATGCCACATTTTGTTTATTCACCAGTTGATAGACATTTGAGTTGTTTCTACTTTGAGGCTATTATGAATAATATTGCTATGAATACTCATTTACAAGGTTTTGTCTGAATGTTTTCCATTCTACGGGAAATGTACCTAGGAGTGGAGCTGCTGGGTCATGTGGTAAATCCTTGTTAAAATTACTAAGGAAACATCAGACTGTTTTCCATAGCAGCTGTATCATTTACATTCCCACCAACAATGTATGAGGGTTCCAATTTCTTCACATCCTCACCAACACTTATTTTTTATTATTTTTTTGAGACAGGGTCTGGTTCTGTCACCCAGGCTGGAGTGCAATGGCAAAATGCAACCTCTGCCTCCCAGGCTCAAGCCATCCTCTCACCTCAACCTTCCTGGGTAATTTTTGTATTTTTAGTTCACTATATTGCCTAGGCTGGTCTCGAACTCCTGACCACAAGCCATATAATATTTTATAATTTTTTTCAGCCTTTTTCACTTTTGTGGTTATATATCCATCTGTTCCCAATAACTGCACTTTTGTTTTCTCTTTTCCTTAATTAGACTTGCAGTGTATTGGCTTATTTCATTTTTCAAAGAAAACTTATTCTTTCCACTATTTTTTGGTTTCACTTATTTAATCTAATCTTATATCTCTATTAAGTCCCTCTTGCTATTGGTTTCTATTTCTGATTTTCTCAAATTGAATCATGTAGTTCACTTATTTTCAATCTTTTAAAAAATTAAGCATTTAAGACTACAAATTACCTAAATACAGATCCCACATCAAGTGTTAATTTTTATTACTTTCTAGATAATTCATAATACCAATTTTTATTTCCTCTTTGATCTAGGGGTTATTTAGGAAGGGGCTTCTTGATTTCTGAGTAGTGTTGTTTATCCCCCTCTTTAGTAATTTTATTATTTACTTGCATGTTATTTAATTATGATCAAAGAATGTGGTCTGTTAAATCTCTACATTAGGGAACTTATTAGGGATTTCTCTGCTGGGTGCAGTGGCTTATGCCTGCAATCCCAACGTTTTGGGAGGCCAAAGTGGTCAACATAGCGACACCTCATCTCATTAAAAACAAACAAACAAACAACAACAACAAAAAGAACGGCAGGACGTGGTGGCTCATGCCTGTAATCCCAGCACTTTCGGAGGCCGAGGCGGGCAGATCACCTGAGGACAGGAGTTTGAGACCAGCCTGGCCAATGTGGTAAAATCCTGTCTCTACTGAAAATACAAAAATTAGCTGGGCGTGGTGGCGCACATCTGTAATCCCAGCTACTCGGGAGGCTGAGGCAGGAGAATCGCTTGAACCCGGGAGGCGGACAGTGAGTCAAAATCACACCACTGCACTCCAGCCTGTGTGACAGAGTGAGACTCCGTTTCAAACAAACAAACAAACAAAACCCACAGAAAACCAGGGGTGGTGGCACACGCCTGTAGTCCCAGCTACTTGGGAGGCTGAAGCAGAGGGTTCCTCGAGCCCAGGAATTTGAGGCTGCAGTGAGCTGTGATCACACCACTGCATTCCAAGCCTGGGTGACAAAACAAGACCCGGTCTCAAATAAATAAATAAATAAATGGATTTATCAGTGGCCAATAAACAGTTAACTTTTGTAAACATTCTATCACATAAGTGAATGTTTGCTTTATTCCCATGTTTGATGTTATTATTTTTTGTCAACTCGATTTTTCAAAATTCTGGAAGAATACTGAGGCCTCCTACTATTATTGTGGTGTCTTGTTTGTTTTTGTCTTTTAATAAAGGTCTTGTATGTCTGGGAGGTTTTGTTTTATGTATCTGGCTACTGTGATGTTGGGTGCCTATCATCTCATGGAGTGAACCTGTTAACATACCCATCTTTGTCCAGTTTAATGCTTCTTGGTGTCATATTGGGTTTGGCCTGGATTTCTGGTGTTGCTCTTCTTTCTTTTTGTTCTCCTGCTATATGGTATATGGTTCATCCTTTTATTTTTAGCCTTTGTTACTTTTAGATGTAGCTAGATTTTGTTTTCTAACACATTGATTTGACAGTCTGTTTTGGTCCGGAAATTCAGCCTGTTCATATTTTTTGAAGTAGCTCTGATTTTATTCTTTTTGTATTACTTCTATTATATTTATTACATTTTATACTATTTTCCTTTTTTCTTACTTTTGCAGTCTTTTAAGTTTCTCTTCGTGTCCTGCTTTCCTCTTTGTTAATTGAGATCCCATGCTTTTCAGTTTCAGCCCTGGAACTGTATACCTTTCAGTTAGTTCCTCACAATCCAGACTGCAGCCCATCAGTTGTCTATTTGTCACCCTGCCCCATGCGGCTTTACCCCCAGCCCAGCCTCCCCTTGGCCGCAGAGGACACCTTTTTTTTTTTAATGAAGTCTCGCTCTGTTGCCAGGCTGGAGTGCAGTGGCGCAATCTCGGCTCACTGCAACCTCCGTCTCCTGGGTTCAAGCGATTCTCATGCCTCAGCCTCCCGAGTAGCTGGGAGTACAGGCGCGCACCACCATGCCCAGCTAATTTTTTGTACTTTTAGTAGAGACGGGGTTTCACCATGTTGGCCAGGATGGTCTTGATCTCTTCACTTCATGATCCACCCGCCTCAGCCTCCCAAAGTGCTGGGATTACAAGCATGAGCCACCATGCCCGGCCTGGTTTTTTTTTTTTTTTTGAAACAGAGTCTCACTCTGTAGCCCAGACTGGAGTGCAATGGCACAATCTTGGCTCACTGCAACTTCTGCCTCCTGGGTTCAAGTGATTCTCCTGCCTCAGCCTCCCAAGTAGCTGGGATTACAGGCATGTGCCACCACGCCTGGCTAATTTTTGTATTTTTAGTAGAGACAGTGTTTCGCCATGTTGGCCAGGATGGTCTCAAACTCCTGACCTCAAGTGATCTGCCAGTCTCAGCCTCCCAAAGTGCTAGGATGACAGGTGTGAGCCACGGTGGCTGGCCCCAAGAGGAGACCTTTTGAATACTTTAATCTCCTCCTTCTCACTGGGAATTTAGGAATTTCACAGCATATTTGTGCATCTGTTTTAAAAATCAAAGTTGCCTAGGATTTGGTGGGCTCTTTCAGTGTACTAAGTCTCCTTCAGATTACGGAAGTTCTCCTTTATTACCCTCCTGCTTTTGCTCCTTCTGGAACTTCCATTATTCACGTTGGCTCTCCTTAATGTGTTTTCAAATCTCTTTCCCACCCTTATTTCCATTTCTTGGCTTTTTAACCTCTTTGTTCTGCAATATATCTTCTACTCGATATTCCACATTACTAATTTGGTCACCACGGAGAAGTGTGCTTTTTCGTCTGGGTCAGTGCCTGGGCTTTCACTACTGTTTCTGATAAAGTCTCTTCCATTTAATTGCTACTTCAGTGAGATCTGCCCTATTCCCCTCCCTCTGAGCCTCCTCAGGTGAGGGTTCCCCTTTTGTATTGTGTCTGGTTGCTCTCGATTTTTGTGTTTTCTTAATGAGTCAGGGCTGCTGAGTAGTGGCCAAGCGGGGAGTGGTTGAAAATGGCAGTTTCTGCTCTCTGGACTGAGGTGAGAACTGGCAAACCATCAGCCCTTGCCGAGGATAGGGTGGGTGGGGGATTGTTTGCAGGTCTCTCTGACAAGGGGTGACCCTTTCCTGACTTCAGCACACCCACCCTGGCCTGTTTGCTCTCCAGGTCTCTGAGCAAGTGGATGCTGCCCCTCCCAGAGGATTCTTAGTTCACTGAGATCCTTTCTACTTGGGCAGTTGGAGGAGAGGATTCTCTTCTCTTTCTTTTTCTTTTTTTTTTTTGGTGTTCCTTCAAGGAACCATGAAATTCTGATTTTTGCTCCAGGCTTTGGGGCTACTGCTGCCTAGTTTTGCAGGTTGTTAACCAAACAAGAGCATCTGGCTAAGTGGATGCTTAAGTCTCTACTCCTTCTACAAGGCTGTTTGTGGCTGTCCCTGGGGAGGGAGTGTGTTTGCAGGCAGGAAAGACTACTTGTTGATAATTTGCACAAGGACACTCTTTTCTTGCCAGGACAAGTGTCCCCAGGGCTGCATTGAATCTGGAGGGTACTTTTCTCACGAAGGCACTGCTAGTGGCTGCCCTAACTGGCCTCCAGGGGCTTCCTTCCCTCCTGTGCTGCAGTCCCTTGGCTCTCTGCTGGTACCAAGGAGAGCCTAGTTCTGGTCTGTCCTCTTTCCAGAACCCAGAGTAGAATCTGCAGTCTCAGATGCAGCAACCTTCTTTTTTTTATTTTTTAAATCTTATTTATTTTTATTTTATTTTATTTTTTTTGAGACGGAGTCTCCTGTATCGCCGAGGCTGGAGTGCAGTGGTGTGATCTTGACTCACTGCAACCTCCGCCTCCCGGGTTCAAGCAATTGTGCCTCAGCCTCCCAAGTAGCTGGGATTATAGGCGTGAGCCACCGCGCTGGCCGACTTCTACTTAATTATTTCAAAAAAGTTGGAATGTACAGTAAAACAAAAGAGGCAGGAAATGTTTTAAGTCTCACCATCCAGAAGCAAATACTGATAATTTTGTTCATCTTTCTAACCTCTAAGATTTACATATATATGTGTGTGTGTGTATATATATATATATATATATATATATATATATTTTTTTTTTTTTTTTTGAGACAGGGTCTCATTCTGTGGCGTAGGCTGGAGTGCAGTGGTATGATCATGGCTCACTGCAGCCTCAACCTCCTGGGCACAAGTGATCTTCTCACTTCAGCCTCCCGAGTAGCTGGGACTATACATACACACCACCAAGCCTGGGTAATTTTAAAATTTTTTGAAAAGATGGGGTCTTACTATGTTGCCCAGGCTGGTTTCAAACTCCTGAGCTCAAGTAATCCTCCTGCATCAGCCTCCTGAAGTGCTGGGATTACAGGTGTGAGCCACTGCACCTGGCCTATACACACTTTTTTTTTTTTTTTTAGATGGAGTCTCGCTCTGTTGTCAGGCTGGAGTGCTGTGGCGCGATCTCTGCTCACTGCAATCTCCGCCTCCCAGGTTCAAGCAATTCGCCTGCCTCAGCCGCCTGAGTAGCTGGGAGTACAGGTGCCCGCCACCATGCCTGGCTAATTTTTGTATTTTTAGTAGAGACGAGGTTTCACCATGTTGGCCAGGATGGTCTCGATCTCTTGACCTTGTGATCTGCCCGCCTCAGCCTCCCAAAGTGCTGGGATTACAGGCGTGAGCCACCGCGGCCGGGCCTATAAACACACTTTTTTAAAAACTTGACATGATATCAAAATTCTCACATCCAAATGATCCATAAACAACAACAACAAAGTCCTTTACAATTATAAATGTTCATTGTTGAAAGATTACCTTGCCAGCTAGTATTTATCTTTTGGATATATATCTTTTGATATATATGTATTTATTTATATACTTGTGTATATATTTATTCAACAAAAATGGGGTTGTGCTATTCCTAACCCGCTTTTTAAAAATTTAATACAGTGTGAACGTTCTTCCTTGTTACAAAACACAATTGCATCACTGGATTTTTCCAGTTTTGCTATTATGAATAATACAATGATAATCTTTGTGTGTATAATTGTTGTTGTTTTTTTGGAGACAGAGCTCTGTCGCCCAGGCTGGAGTGCAGTGGCGTGATCTCAGCTCACTGCAGCCTCCGCCTTCTGGGTTCAAGCAATTCTTGTGCCTCAGCCTTCCGAGTAGCTGGGACCACAGGCCTGCGGCACCATGCCTGGCTAATTTTTGTATTTTTAGTAGACACAGGGTTTTGCCACATTGGCCAGGCTTGTCTTGAACTCCTGGCCTCAAGTGATCCACTCTCCTTGACCTCCCAAACTGCTGGGATTACAGGTGTGAGCCACTGCGCCCAGCCAGTGTGTATATAATTTTGATTTTCTAAGTATTCCTGAGGTCATAGAATATGCATATTTTAAAAGCTCTTAGCAGAGTTGCTGTTCAGAAAGGCTGGGTCAGTGTCTGTCTTCCTAGTAACAGGGCAGAGGTCAGCCTGTCCTACCCCACTCTCCTACTGCACTCTAGCCAGTGTTAGTAACGTGCTTCTGGTCACATTTTCACATGAAGGCTATTAGGAACTATTGACAAAGTTTAAGTAAACAAATCACATAACCAGATTTGCATTTTTGATTCCGGCTTCAGAGCCTAATAGCTCTATTAGTCTTATGTGGCCCCTAGGAGGCATTCAAGATAATGGTGACACTAAGCAAAGGAGGGCAAGTTGAGGTGGAGTGTCTGAACAAGCAGGTCTCTAACCTGCAGCTATGGAGCTATTCAGTGTTTCCTGTGGCAGGTGGAGGGCATACTTACCCAGCAGAGCATGCGAGACTCTTTGATATGCACCTTCATGTATTATCTTGTTCAGTTCTCTGAGGTTGGGATCGTTATTATTTCCCATTTTGCAGATGAGAGAATTGAGGCAGAGAAAGGTTCAGCACCTTGCCTTTGGTTACACAGCTGGTCATTCTGGCTTCAATCGCAGGGCTACCAGCCTGTGCTCTTCACCACTTAGCTTCCCTGCCTCAGGCCACTTCCCTGGAGCGTTAGCTGGATTCTGAGAGTAGTTTCCAAGCCAGAGCTTTCAGAGAGCTTTTGTTTGTAGGACAATTTTAAGACATCAGGTTCTTGAATGTTTTGTGTTTTTTTAAATCTCAGATTTATCTTCCTATTTCCTACTTCTCCAAAAAGACTGAGAACTGATATATTTGATCGTAAGCTCTTTGAGGCAGAGTTCTTGAAATCGTCTGTGTATAAAACAGTGCCCACCCCAGTGACCTGTACTTGGATGCTTCAATCACAGCTGTCCTGTTAAATAGAGCAAGTTTTTCCTAGACCCGCATTCTGATAAAAGAAAAATCAAAGGAATTATGATTGAACCAATTCAACACACACTGTTGCATTTTGTGTTTTTGGTGAACCTGCTTTGGAAACAATGTGAAAGTCACATCTGTGGAGTGTTTTTAGAGCACTTTTACGTTCATTTATGATAATAGGGACCTGCCCAGGCACTGGGCTAGGTGTTCCACATATACTGTGTCATTATGTAAATTGTTTTTCACAAGAACTTGAGAAGCTAGCAGTGTAGCTATTATTATCCTTGGGGTGGTTTGTTTTTGGTTCTTTGGGTTTTTTCCCAGGAGAAGAAGCTGGAGTTTGGACAGCCCCTGGCCTACATGGGCTCCCTTTTGCAGAGGCTGCTCCAGCGGGGATCTCCTTGAGCTCAGGCAAATAAGCCAGTGCCAGGCCAGGTCCCCTGCACTCCTTTGTCTATTTTCCCCTTTGTTCCTTGGATCTGAAAACCTTTCAAGGCTTCAGAGGAAGCTCAGTGAGTTGATTCTCATGTACCGGGAGAAGATAATGTAGAGGCGGCGGAACCAGAGGAGCTGGCTGCGGTGGCAGGACATGGCTTTCTAGAAGAATCAAAGAGAATCAGTTATGAAACAGTTGCACTGGAGCTGTTTCATTACTTTCAGATCTGGCCTCCGCACCTTAAATCCTTCCTCGCACTAATATGCTTCATGCTATAGCCTTATCTGTCTTCTTCCTGTAACCCACGAACCTCTCTAGATTGGCCTCCTGTCATGGCCCCTGCTTTCCCATCTCCTACTTCCTGTGATTATAACACACAATGCTCACCGTAGCTACGGCACTCACCATGGGATACCAGAAAACTGGCAGAACAGTCCACATGCATCATCTCAATGTTAACAACCCTGTGAATCAAGTACTGTTATTACTGTTTTTTAAAAAATAAATAGATGAGGAAACTCGTCAGTCTCAAACAGCTAGTAGGTGGTAGAGCTGGCTGAGATTTTAATGCAGACCCATCTGATTTGATTCTAGAGTCCACATTCTTTTTTTTTTTTTTTTGAGCCTGTTGCCCAGGCTGGAGTGCAGTGGTGCGATCTTGGCTCACTGCAAGCTCTGCCTCCCGGGTTCACGCCATTCTTCTGCCTCAGCCTTCCAAGTAGCTGGGACTACAGGCGCCTGCCACCACGCCTGGCTAATTTTTTGTATATTTAGTAGAGTCAGGGTTTCACTGTGTTAGCCAGGATGGTCTTGATCTCCTGACATTGTGATCCACCCGCCTTGGCCTCCCAAAGTGCTGGGATTACAGGCGTGAGCCACCGCGCCCGGCCGGTTAGAGTCCACATTCTTAATCACGTTGCTACTACCTCAAATATACAACACAAACAGGGATGTTTCACGGGAAGGAAGCTAGTACACTATGCCCAAATTCCTCTGAGTTAGGTCATTTGGGGAGGTCCAATCACTATCAGAAGAAGAAAAAAAGGAATGGCACACAGGTGTAAGTTGTCGTTCCCACCTTCTAGGGGAAATGTACATTATCTTGTTATTCAGACCTAGTATAGTTCGGTTTTTAAACAGAATAGATTACAGCAACTGACTTCACTAGATATACATAAAAGGATGTGCCTGCTTATCTCTAAGTACCATAATTAACTTGCCTCTCTAAGCTCATATCTTCACAAACTTTTACGTAAATAACCTCTTTTATATTCATTGTCAGACCCTACATGACTTGTCAGGTACGGTGGCTCACGCCTGTAATCCCAGCACTTTGGGAGGCTGAGGTGGGTGGATCACCTGAAGTCGGGAGTTGGAGACCAGCCTGACCAACATGGAGAAACTCTGTCTCTACTAAAAATATAAAATTAGCCGGGCGTGGTGGCGCATGCCTGTAATCCCAGCTACTCGGGAAGCTGAGGCAGGAGAATTGCTTGAACCCAGGAGGCGGAGATCGCAATTAGTGGAGATTGCAGTGAGCCGAGATCGCCACTGCACTCCAGCCTGGCAACAGAGCGAAACTCCGTCTCAAAAAAATAAATAAAAATAAATAAAATAGAAGACAAAGGGAAAACCATTACAAAAAAGGGACATTATAAGATAATAAGAGGACTTGGCTAGGCGCAATGGCTCATGCCTGTAACCTCAGCACGTTGGGAGCCCGAGGCAGGTGGATCACTTGAGGTCAGGAGTTTGAGACCAGCCTGACCAACACGGTGAAACCCCATCTCTACTAAAAAAAAAAAAAAAAAAAAAAAAAAAAATCCAAAATTAGCTGGGCATGGTGGTGCACGCCTGTAACCCCAGCTACTTGGGAGGCTGAGGCAGGGGAATCGCTTGAACCCAGGAGGCAGAGGTTGCAGTGAGCCGAGATTGCATCATCGCACTCCAGCCTGGGCAACAAGAGTAAAACTCTGTCTCAAAATAAATAAATAAATAAGATAAATAATCTGCTAACAAGATATAACAGCTTTGGGCAGGGCACGGTGGCTCATGTTTGTAATCCCATCACTTTGGGAGGCTGAGTTGTGCAGATCACCAGGTCAGGAGTTCAAGACCAGCCTGGCCAACATAGTGAAACCCCATCTCTACTGAAAATACAAAAAAATTAGCCAGGCTTGGTGGTGCCGGCCTGTCTGTAATCCCAGCTACTCAGGAGGCTGAGGCAGGAGAATCACTTGAACCCAGGAGGCAGAGGTTTCAGTGAGCTGAGATCTTACCACTACACTCCAGCCTGGGCGACAGAGCAAGACTCTGCCTCAAAAAAAAAAAAAAAAAAAAAAAAAATCAGTGTTACGAAAACCATTCACTGACCACAAAGCAATTAAATTATAAATTAACAATTAAAAGACCACATACACGGCAGGGCGCAGTGGCCCACACCCATAATCCCACCACTTTGGGAGGCTGAGGTGGGAGGATCACCTGAGGTCAGGAGTTCGAGACCAGCCTGACCAACATGGTGAAACCCCGTCTCTACTAAAAAATACAAAATTAGCCAGGCGTGGTGGCACCTGACTGTAATCCCAGCTACCTAGGAGGCTGAGGCAGGAGAATCACTTGAACCTGGGAGGTGGAGGTTTCAGTGAGTCAAGATCGCACCATTGTACTCCAGCATGGGCACCAAGAGTGAAACTCCGTCTCAAAGAAAAAAAAAAAAAGACCACATATACACACACAGCCATGCCATTCTCATTTGTGGTAGTTCTATAAAGTCACTGAAAACACTGAATTAGGGAATACTGAACCATTGTTTCTAGTGGAAATACAGGGTTGGGTTCCTCCAAGCCTTTGGCCACAATATTTTCGTCAATCAGTCAATACATAACCTTGTTTTATGTATATTTCTGTTTAAAAACTCCATATGAAATACATGTTGTTGATTCATTAGCACTGAACTCATGGCCAATGGCACTGTAACTCATGCTTGTGATCAAACCCACATAAGGCACATTACAGCCTCTTGTGCTTAGGAATCAAGACAGCACTTCAGCATCATCGTTAGAGGCTATTTTAAACAGCAAAATCAACAAAAACCACAAAAATGAGAAAAATGGGGCACTAAATATACACAAAAAGGTATTTTTTTTACAGTAGGAGAGCTGAAACAGCTGGGAACATGCGTATGTGCATCCGGTGACTCATGTTTCACCCCTCTGCGAGTGTCCATGAATGACCACAAAAGCACTTCGAGCACTGACTTTGGAGTTACAAATGAATTTTAGTGAGTAGGTGTATTCATAAATATAGAACTACAAATAATGAAGATTGACACACGTTTGTAACTGTAAACTATACCCTTAAAGATTAAAGGGGAACTCACAATGGAGACTATAAATTACTTGTAATTAAATGACAATAGGAGAACTACATATCAAAACTTATCATGTGTAGCTAAAGAAACACTTCAAGGAAAATTAATAGTATTAAAGTATTTTTTTTTTAAAGATTGAAAATGAAAACAAAGCTAACCTTTCAAGTTAAAGAGATTTAAAGAAGAACAGGCTGTGTGCGGTGGCTCACACCTGTAATCCCAGCACTTTGGGAGGCCAAGCTGGGTGGATCACTTGAGGCCAGAAGTTCGAGACCAGCCTGACCAAACATGGCGAAACCCAGTCTCTACTAAAAATACAAAAATTAGCCAGGCGCAGTGGCGGGCCCTTATAGTCCCAGCTACTCAGGAGACTGAGACAGGAGAATTGCTTGAACCCAGGAGGTGGAGGTTGTGGTGAGCCGAGATCACTCCACTGCACTCCAGCCTGGATGACAGAGCAAGACTCTGTCTCAAAAAATAAAAATAAAAAATAAATAAATAGGCTGGGTGTGATGGCTCACACCTGTAATCCCAGCACTTTGGGAGACTGAGGTGGGCGATCACCTGAGGTCGGGAGTTCGAGACCAACCTGACCAACATGGAGAAACCCCGTCTGTACTAAAAACACAAAATTAGCCAGGCGTGGTGGCGTGTGCCTGTGATCCCAGCTACTTGGGAGGCTGAGGCAGGAGAATCGCTTAAACCCGGGAGGCGAAGGTTGAGGTGAGCCAAGATTGCAGCATTGTACTCCAGCCTGGGCAATAAGAGCGAAATTCCGTCTCAAAAAAAAAAACATAAAATAACAGTAAAAAGAAAGAAAGAAAGAAAAGAAAGAAGGAGGGAGGGAGGGAGGAAGGAAGGAAGGAAAAGAATAAAACCATAAATGAAGTAGGACAGAAATAATAAAGTACAAAAACTAATGCACTATTGAAGAAACAAGATAATTAATATGTGCTCAACACTGCATTCTCAGTACCTAGCAAAGTGCCTCTTACTAGGTAAGAGGTTTACTGTAGAAAATTTAGAAAATATGGGCCAGGCATGGTGGCTCACGCCTGTAATCCCAGCACTATGGAAGGCCAAGGCGGGTGGATCACCTGAGGTCAGGAATTCAAGACCAGCCTGACCAACATGGCGAAACCCCGTGTCTACCAAAAATACAAAATTAGCTGGGCATGGTGGCACATGCCTGTAATCCCAGCTACTCGGGAGTGTGATGCAGAAAAATCACTTGAACCCAGGAGGTGGAGGGTGCAGTGATCCGAGATCGCACCATTGCACTCCAGCCTGGGCAACAAGAATGAAACTACATCTAAAAAAAAAAAAAAAAAAAAGGCCCGGCGCAGTGGTTCACGCCTGTAATCCCAGCACTTTGGGAAGCAGAGACGAGCAGATCATCTGAGGTCAGGAGTTCAAGACCAACCCGGCCAACATGATGAAACCCTGCCTTTACTAAAAATACAAAAATTAGCTAGGTGTGGCGGCATGCGCCTGTACTCCCAGTTACTTGAGAGGCTGAGGCAGGAGAATTGCTTGAACCTGGGAGGCAGAGGTTGTTGTGAGCTGAGATCGTGCCATTGCACCCCAGCCTGGGTGACAGAGCAAGATTCTGTCTCACAAAAAAAAAAAAAAAAAAAAAAATGGCTGGGCACAGTGGCTCATGCCTGTAATCCCAGCACTTTGGGAGGCCGAGGTGGGTAGATCATCTGCAGTCAGGAGTTCGAGACCAGCCTGACCAATATGGTGAAATCCTGTCTCTATTAAAAATATAAAATTAGCTGGGCGTGGTGGTATGAACCTGTAGTCCCAGTTACTGGAGAGGCTGAGACAGAAGAATTGCTTGAACCTGGGAGGTGGAGGTTGCAATGAGCCGAGATTGTGCCACTGCACTCCAGCCTGGGTGACAGAGGAAGACTTCATCTCAAAGAAAATTTAGAAAATAAAGCTAAACAAAAAAACCCCAAAACCAAAATCATTATCCTGAGTTTCTATTCTCTTAGATTTTCCTTCCTTCCTTCCTTCTTCTTTTCTTTTCTTTCTCCCTCTCTCTCTCCCGCTTTCCCTCCCTCCCTCCCTTGTTTCCTTCCTTCCTTCCCTCCTTCCCTCCCTTGTTTCCTTCCTTCCTTCCCTCCTTCCCTCCCTTCCTTCTTTCCTTCCCTCCTTCCCTTCCTCTCTCCTTTTCTCTCCCTCCCCTCTCTCTTTCTTCCTTCTTTCCTCTCTCTCTTCCTTCCTTTCTTCTTCCTTCCCTTTCCTTCCCTTCCTTCCCTTCTCTTCCTTCCTTCCCTTCCCTTCCCCTTCCTCCCTCCCTTCCTTCCTTTTCTTTCTCTCACTCTCTCCTTCTCTCTCTCTCTCTTTCTCCCTTCCTTCCTCTCTCTCCCTTCCATTTCCCCTTCCCCTTCCCTTCTTCCTAATAAAGCTGTGTTGCCCAGGGCAGACACAAACTCCTGGGCTCAAGCCATCCTCCCACCCCAACCTCCCAAGCAGCTGAGACTACAGGCACGAGCCATAATCCCCGACTTGGTTCTTTCACTCGTGCTACAGGTCTCTCTGTGGGGGGCTTAAGTCTACAGGGGGATGCACCTGGAGACAAACTGAGGAATAATTCTCCTCAGCCCACCCTCTCCCTAACTCTGATGGCACTCAGTCACCTGTTCCATGGACAGCTAAGAGTCTTCCCTAGGATGACCTGAGCTGGCCTAGCTCTTCCTCACCCTGCATGTAGGCTTCTTGCAGTCTGCCCCTGGGCTCTTTTTTTTTTTTTGGAGATGGAGTCTCGCTCTGTCACCCAGGCTGGAGTGCAGTGGTGCGATCTTGGCACACTGCAGCCTCCGCCTCCCGGGTTCAAGCAATTCTCCTGCCTCAGCCTCCCGAGTAGCTGGGACTACAGGTGCCCGCCACCACGCCCGGCTACTTTTTTGTATTTTAGTAGAGACAGGGTTTCGCCGTGTTGCCCTGGCTGATCTCAAACTCCTGAGCTCAGACAATCCGCCTGTCTCGGCCTCCCAAAGTGCTAGGATTACAGGCGTGAGCCACCGAGTCTGGCCTCCGCTAGGCTCTTTACAGAGGCTCCCGGCAGGTCTGAATTCTTCTTAAACTCAAGCTGGGAGCATCGCTCCATGTATAACAGTGATAAAGCGGCAAATCAAAATGTCTCACAGGGATTCGTGATATATCTTATGGTACATACATACATACAGTGGCGTAATTGGCAGCCATTGGTATTTGAATACTAAATGAAATAGGAGAAAATGTTCATAATAAATAGTTTTGATTTTTCTTTTTTTTTTTTTTTGGGCTAGGGTCTGGCTCTGTTGCCCAGGCTGGAGTGCAGTGGTGCGATCAGGGTTCATTGCAACCTTGACCTCCTGGGCTCAAGTGATCCTCCTTCCTCAGCTTCCTGAGTAGCTGGGACCACTGGCATGTGCCACCATGCCTGGCTAATTTTTCTGTAGAGATGGGATTTTGCTCTGTTGCCCAGCAATCGGTCCACCCACCCCAGCCTCCCAAAGTATTGGGATTACAGGCATACACCACTGTGCCCAGCCCATAACATATTGTTAAAGCAGGTTTTTTGTTGTTGTTTTTTTTTTGAGACAGAATCCTGTCTGTCACCCAGGCTGGAGTACAGTGGCATGATCTCAGCTCACTGCAACCTCCGTCTCCCGGGTTCATGCGATTCTTCTGCCTCAGCCTCCCAAGTAGCTGGAACTACAGGTGCGTGCCACCACGCCTGGATAATATTTGTAGCTTTATTAGAGATGGGGTTTCAACATGTTGGCCAGGCTGGTCTCGAACCCCTGACCTCGTGATCTGCCCGCCTCAGCCTCCCAAAGTGCTATGATTACAGGCATGAGCCACCGCGCCTGGCCAAAGCTGGTTTTAAATAGGCACCATGTGATCCCATTTGAAATGTGTATACACATACACATTATATATATATAAAGAGTAGGGCTAGGCACAGTGGCTCATGTCTGTAATCCCTGCACTTTGGGAGGTCGAGGCAGGTGGATCACCCTAGGTCAGGAGGTCGAGACAAGCCTGGCCAACATGATGAAACCCCAGCTCTGCTAAAAATACAAAAAATTAGCCGGGTGTGGTGGCGGGTGCCTGTAATCCCAGCTACTCAGGAGGCTGAGGCAGGAGAATCACTTGAACCCGGGAGGCGGAGGTTGCAGTGAGCCGAGATTGCACCACTGCACTCCAGCATGGGTGACAAGAGCAAAACTCCGTCTCAAAAAAAAAAAAAAAAAGAGTAGAGAGATGTAGCCCAACATATTAACAAAGATTACCTGTGGTTGGTGGGACTGCAGGTAATTGTTCTTATTTTTATTTTCTTTTTGATGCTTTTATGTTTTTCAAGATTTTCTGCAATGAGCATGTGTTACTTTTAGAAAAAGCATATATTATTTTTATAATTAGAAAAAAAGGCTAAAGTCATTGAAAAATCTATGCCTCCCAAGATCTAGCTGGCCTAGCCCTAATTCTCAGGGACAGGTGCTGAACCACTGTGGAAGGCCTTCAGTTAGGGCTTCTGCAGAGGTGGGGCTTTGAGGAGACAGGGGGTCTGGGGCAGAGATCTGAGTTGGGGCATCCAGGAATTTACAATCCTCACCTTGGCCTGTGCCACTTCTTTGCTGTTGAGCACAAAGAGGACATCCTGAGTATGAAGCAGAGACAAGGGCAGATCCAGAAGGGAGATGTACTTGCGCAGCACATTCACAGACTGAAGCATGAGCACAGAGCACCCTGGTTGGAGAGGAGACAGGGAGAAGTGATAAGCCTTGAGGCCTCCAGCCAGATTTTCCCCTGAGCGTCCTCCCTCTACCCTGTGGCTCAGGGCAGGGCAGGACAGTGGCCACAGCGTTGCCCGGTGTTTCTGTGGCACTAAAGCTGCCCTGTGCCCATCATTCTTGCAGCTAGAATGAGTAAAAGGGCCATAGAAGACCTGGCTGGCTACCCTCTACCCTGCGGTGTGCCCTACCAGAAAAAGGTTGGTTGCTAGAGGTTGAGATCTGGCTACCTCAAAGCCAAAGGCAAGGTAAAGGAGACAGGAATTACTGTATTGGGAGGTTAGAGACCTGGTTCCAGTTCTGTCAGTCAAGAACTGACAGACTTGACAAAGTCTCTTAACCACTCTCAGTCTCAGTTTTCTAATCTGTAAATTGGTGTTGATAGTGTGAGACCTGCCTGTCTCACAGGATTGGTGTAAGAATCAAACAAACTATGGTCATGTTCCAAAGACATCATGGCTTGGTAAGCTCCTTTCAGTCATCCCACATAGAAAGGGCACAAACTACTTATGTTTTCATTCATTGAATCTTTGTATTGCTCCCGTGAGGTATGACAGACCAGAAACTGGTCCAGAGAGGCTAAGCATGGGGGTCATGCAGTAAATGATCAGGTGGGGTCAAATACTTTATGTGGGTTAGGAAGAGTTCCTAACTCAGGCAGATTGGTTCATCAAGCACCCAGCAGTCATTTACAACCTGCCTAATTGGTTGGGGGACGGGATTGAGTTCAGACTGGAAGAATACCAGAGGTGTAAAAAATCCATCCTGTGAAAAAGCTAGACAGGTGAGGGGCAAACCTGGCCTCCCCACTCATCCAGAGGTAGCCCTGCAGGCAGGCACTTGCTGGTAGATACAACCTGCCAGGTACCCTGAGGTGAGTCAGGAAGAGTGTGGCAGCCTTCCCAACCACTTCCTCTGCTCGGCTGAGGGCAGCTCTCTGTGGATTTGCAAATTTCCCTTTCATAAGTTTCTCAGAGCGACAGTATCTTGTGGCCCTTTGCAAAAGGAACAAGCCTTACCTTTAGGTAACTTCCCTTCTGAGTGCAGGGCCCTGGAGGAGGGAAAGGACAAGCGTGAGAGGAGTAAGAATCATTTCCTTTGTAAGTAACAGGAGGGGCCTTCAGAGGAAAGGCTGCCATGCCCGTGGTCCCCTCCATGTGAGTTTCCAGGTGGTTTCTTTTGCATAAATCACTGTATAGATTTCCAGGATCCCATACCTCTGGCAACAGCTGAAGGGACCAGGATGGGCACCTGAGCCAGGGACAGCCAATCCAGAGGCTGGTCTGTGGTTTGTGAAGTACCCTGGTCCAAGCTTTGCCCATTAGAGTATGAAGGTAACTGTGCTGGACTCTTCATAGTTTTTCTCTTGAAATTGTAATGTGAGTATGATGGGGGAATATTTTACAATGCTAACTGATAGCTCTTTTCTCCTTTCTGAGCTTCCCTACGCCTACCTTCTGACAGTGAAGGTCATTCTGTGCTCACCACCTTAAGAGGAGGGGAGTGTCAACTGCAATGAGCTCCAAGTCTCTTCCCCACTTTGTAGTTTAGAAAGCTGGGGGCAGAGAAGGTTTGGGAAGATAGCCCCGGCAACACACAGACACACATATGAACAGAGACTCTTGGGAGCAGGGGTTAAAGAAGAGAAGTTGAGAGAGAATTGACAAACTCATGGAACTGACTGCCTGGCACAGCCTGAGAGGTAGAAAAACCTGAAAAAGAAGCCAGGCGCGGTGGCTCACGCCTGTAAACCCAGCACTTTGGGAGGCCGAGGCAGGCGGATCACGAGGTCAGGAGTTCAACACCAGCCTGGCCAATATGGTGAAACTCCGTCTCTAATAAAAATACAAAAATTAGCCAGGCGTGGTGGCATGCACCAGTAGTTCCCAGCTACTTGGGAGGCTGAGGCAGGAGGCGGAGGCTGCAGTGAGCCAAGATCGCGCCACTGCACTCCAGCCTGGGTGACAGAGCGAGACTCTGTCTCCAAAAAAAAAAAAAAAAAGAAAGAAAGAAAAGAAAAGACTGAAAAAACTTTCTGGGGTCCTGAGAATGAAGTGGCTTGTCCTGTACTCTGGGCAAAGCCCTGTGGATATTCTGATATCCAGGAAAAGCAGTGAGCTAGAGGCACCTGTCTGGAAATAGAGCTTATAGCCCTTAAAGCCACAGGGGAAGCTGTGCTGAGGAGGACTGGGGAGCGAGCCCTGGGGACACGGGGACCAAGGGGCCACTGGTGGGAGGGAAGCCAGGAAGAGAATGAGAAGTAGCCAGAAAGGCCAGAGTGAGGAGGGCAAGCTGGTGCCATATAAGCCAAAGCAGCATTGTAGTGAGGGACAGGCAGGGCCAGATGCCACAGAAAGTTCAAGATGGCTGAGGACTAAGGTGAGTCTAATGAATTTAGCAGACAAGAGATGACTGTGGGGAAAAAGGTTTTAGTAGATTGGTGGCATGTCCATGAATTGTTTTATCTGAAGCACAGTGGCCCACCTTCGTGCTGAGAGCCTGTGGCACTCCAGCCTCTTCTGAGGAAAATGGCCCCAGGCAGTCCTATCTACACAGAGTTGTCCCCTTGGATTCTTTCTCCGCCCAGAATGACACCTTCTCTACTTTCTCCACTTCAGTGGTGACTGGACCAGGAATGGGACCAGATGACTCAATCTCAAGTGCCCCAGCCCCCTGCCTGTTGAGGTACTCTTTGTTTGCAATAGACCTGACCTGATCCTTTCTCTGGTGCAGTGTAAATTCTCGGTGAGAAATCACCAGGCTCAGTGTGCATCCAGAATGAGGTGGGACCATTTTTCCAGTTCTCCATGGGGCTTGCTGTCCATGCTAGTCTTGGAAGCTCAAGGCCTCAGAGTAACCATGTGGTTGGAAAGACCACTCTGGGGCTGCCTCATTTTTCCATATATCATCAAAAAAATTTGTATTTCAGACTGTAACCAGGAAATGTTTCTTTCCTGAATCTGAAGGGACCTAATGTGACTAGGAGCATGTCTCCTCTAAAGCTGTGGGCGCTGGCTGGACCAGGAACTGAATAGTCTTTTTTTGTTTTGTTTTGTTTTGTTTTTGAGACAGAGTCTCGCTCTGTTGCCCAGGTTGGAGTGCAGTGGCGCAGTCTCGGCTCACTGCAAGCTCCGCCTCCCAGGTTCACGCCATTCTCCTGCCTCAGCCTCCCGAGTAGCTGGGACTACAGGCGCCCACTACCATGCCCGGCTAATTTTTTGTATTTTTAGTAGAGACGGTGTTTCACCGTGTTAGCCAGGATGGTCTCGATCTCCTGACCTCGTGATCCGCCCGCCTCGGTCTCCCAAAGTGCTGGGATTACAGGCGTGAGCCACCGCGCCCGGCCGGAACTGAATAGTCTTTACAGGGAGAACAGTCTAGCCTCCCCTCATTCCACAGTCAAGGGAACAGGGAAATCTGCCTAGAAAGAGTATGTGGGTAAAATTCTAGCATCTTCCACCAAGTGATGTAAAATTTAAGGACAAGGAGGGTCTTCAGTTTGGATTGGTCTTCACATACATCTGACAGAATAATGAATGGAGAACTAGGATTCCTGAATTCTGCCTCTGCCATAGTTTAACCTTGTAGTGCTGGGCAAACCATTTCCCAGTGGTTGGACTTAATGGTTGGTGAGGTCATTTCCAACTTTACATATTGCATTGCTTCAGTCTGAGTGTTAAGCATGTTTAGAAGAAGGTTATCAAATAAGTCCTTCCCTTCAAGTTGCTCCTTTCCTTCCTCAGTAGCTGAGACAGGCCTGCCACACCACTGATCAGGGGCCCAGTAGAAGCACTTTGCTAGGGGACAGGAAACACATCTATGTTTGTATGACTCTATGTCACTCAATACCTTTGAGCTTGCATTTTCTTTTTATTGGTAAAATGTAAATAAATATCAGTAAAATCGGGTGACTGTGAAGAACAAACACATTTCATATTACGTATGTATATCCTCCTTCTCCAAGAAAGATTTGAGAGTTGTATAAACACATGACGGAAGTGAGAGTAAGGGGAAGAAGATGGTGAAGGTGGAGGCACACTGATTGACAGCACTCATTTCTTAAAGTCTTGTCCAGTGCCACAGGGCTTGCAAGTTTGGCCCTCAAGCTTCCTGTGGCCACAGAAAAGAGATGAATAAAGTCAATTACCCCATTTGCAGTATTCAGCGTTTAAAAAAGAATTCAGCTGTTTAGGAGATGAGCATTCGTACTAGGACTTGAGAGAGATTCTCAGAGAGAGGACATGGTGAGATGCAGTGAGCAACATGGCCAAAAAGGGTTAGATGATAAGCCAGCAGTGAGTTTCATGGGCTCAGATAACAAGTGGGAAGGTGCTTTAGACTTTAAACCATGAGCCCTAATCAAATAAACAAACCTTCCCCCACATCCATCACCTGGAGAATCATACCTCACAGCTGCATACAGAGCAATGTGATTGCTGTGGCCACTTACTCCCCCTGCATCGAAAGTCACCACCTGTAGAGAAACACAGGGTTTTCACTGAATGCCTTCTCCACCACCTCAACTTCAGCAGAGCTGTCTCCTTCCCTTGGGAAGGAGAGGAGAGAACAGAACCCTGAAACTTTTCAAATGCAGCATCTATCTGAAGTGACTTCTGAGCAGATCAGTGGTGTGTAGCTAGTGCTGTGGTTGACCACATAGAGACTGTTTTCCAGGGTTTGATGCTTTACTCTTGTTTCTAGCCAGTGGAGCAGAGTGGAATTCAGCCATGATAGTAACAGGTTCAGAATATCTTTGTTGCTTATTGGTTTAGCCATTTATTAGCACATTTAGCATTCCTGGCTAGCTTCTAAGTGAACTCTGTTTATGCAGATACAGCCTGAATTACTGGTTCTCTTTTTCTCATGACATACTGAGGGCAAAAAAAGCTTTAAGGGACAATGTCCACCGTGTCCTGGGGTTGAGTTCATGGAAAAAGTGTATTTATTCATAGATTGCCTCTGTTTCCATTTTCACAACTATATCAATATCTGTTTATTAACTACAAGCTCAGTCTGTATTCCAACATTTCATTTCTACACAAATGAATTAAAGAAAAAACAAATAATAATTTGAATAATAATAATAATAAGGCTAACCAGAATAATAAAAGAAATATAAAAACGACAACAAGGACTGAAGAAAAGATAGAATGGTTGATTAGGGGTGATGAAAAGAGGCAAGCTGTCCCCAAGGAAAGGTGACCATCCTGCATGGATGAAGGAACCTGGAACTGGGATTGGAATGGGCTGGGAAGGGATTCACTCTTGGTCTTTGTATTTTAAACTGTAAAGCATAATGACTGCATGTACAGCAAGCCCTCTGTTATAATAAGAGTGGCTAACATTTATTGAGCAAAGACATAGTATTAACCCTATCTTACACCTGAGGAAGTTCAGGAAGCAGAGGCCCAAGCTGGAATCACCTTGCCACTGAGTGGTGGAGCTGTTCTTGGGTTTTGGATCTTTCTGACTCCACAGTCCATGCTCTTTACAAGCATCCTCTATGTGAGAAGGTGTGCTATGCTGCAGGAAGAAGCACTGTGTAAGAATCAAAAGACCTTTGGGAGACTGAGGCGGGCAGATCACTTGAGGTCAGGAGTTTAAGACCAGACTGGCCAACACGGCGAAACCCTGTCTCTACTAAAAATACAAAAATGAGCCGGGCATGGTGGTGGGCACCTGTAATCCCAGCTACTTGGGAGGTTGAGGCAGGAGAATCGCTTGAACCCAGGAGGCGGAGGTTGCGGTGAGCCAATATCACGCCACTGGACTCCAGCTTGGGCGACAAGAGTGAAACTCCGTCTCAAAAAAAAAAAAAAAAAAAAAGAATCAGAAGACCTGCACTCTTATTCTGACAGCTACCAACCAAGTACATGAGTTTCGATCAGTTATTCTTTCTCCTGGGGTCTGGAGAGCTCATCTGTGAGGGAATATCATATTTCAGGCAAGCAAACACTCTGGTTAGAAGGATCATCTTGAGAGTCATTACTGGATCCCTTATTTGAAAAGATAAGTACATAGTTAACTTCACTGTTCATGGCACTGAACACACACACACACACACACTTTTTAATAATTCAGAAGACATTTCAGGATCCTGTAACTTTAAAATTACCACCATGAGCCTCAATTTATTACCATGTTGACAAAGTCAACAGAAGTGGTGAGTAATGGAAGAATTTTAACAACGGAATGCCATAATTCAACTAAAGTCTTCTAATGATTAATGTTTATATTTCTTTTTTCTTTCTTTCTTTTTTTTTTTTTTTTTTTGAGATGGAGTCTCGCTCTGTTCCCCAAGCTAGAGTGCAGTGGTGCGATCTTGGCTCACTGCAACCTCTGTCTCCTGGGTTCAAGGGATTCTCTCACCTCTGCCTCCTGAGTAGCTGGGACTACAGGCACGTGCCACCATGCCGGGCTAATTTTTGTATTTTCAGTAGAGACAGGGTTTCACCGTGTTGGCCAGGCTGGTCTCGAACTCCTGACTCAAGTGATCCACCTGCCTTGGCCTCCCAAAGTGTTGGGATTACAGGCGTGAGCCACCGCGCCCGGCCTAATGTTTATATTTCTTTCTTTCTTTTTTTTTTTTTTGAGATGGAGTCTTGCTCTGTTGCCCAGGCTGGAGCACAGTGGCGCAATTTCTCGACTCACTGCAACTTCCACCTCCCGGGTTCAAGCAATTCTGCCTCAGCCTTCCGAGTAGCTGGGATTACAGGTGCGTGCCACCACACCTGGCTAATTTTTTATATTTTTGGTAGAGATGGGGTTTCGTTATGTTGGCCAGGCTGGTCTCAAACTCCTGACCTGGTGATCCACCCGCCTTGGCTTCCCAAGGTGCTGTGATTACAGGTGTGAGCCACCGTGCCCGGCTTAATGTTCATATTTCTATCCTGAACCAGATTACTGTTTTGTGCTCATCAATGGAATCCAAGTAAGAACTAATATAAAATGATACTTTTCATGCTTCTGTCACTTACTTTTCAAACTGCTTTTATATTCACTTTATCGCTTTGCTCTTTAGGTCCCTAGAAGAAGACTAATCTAGTTATCTATGAGATGGTTAAGTGTTCCTGCTCTGCCACCCAGGCTGTAGTGCAGTGGCATGATCATAGCTCACTGTAGCCTTGACCTCCTGGGCTCAAGCAATCCTCCCACCTCATCCTCCTAAGTAGCTGGGACTAGAGGTGCATGCCACCATACCTGGCTAATTTTTTAAACTTTTAGTAGAGACAAGGTCTCACTATGTTACTGAGGTTGGTCTTGAACTCTTGGGCTCAAGGAATTTGCCTGCTTTGGCCTCCTAAAATGCTGGGATTACAGGCATTTGGAGATTACAATCTCAAATGTACAATAGTGCCGCTGCACTGACACATCCTGCTCTATGGGAGCAGGGACTAAGTGCTTCTGGCTCACTGTTGTATTCCCAGTTCACCACCTATAGTGAATGTCCCATATTGGGTACTCAATAAATATTTATTGAATGAAAGTTGAGATAGAGGGTTTGAGGCCCAGGACCTAGCCTGCTTGACACCCAGAGAAGACACTACTATCCCCCTAGGCTGCTTTCCAAGGATGGCAGTTTTGTAATTTTCTTTTTTTTTTTTTTTTTTGAGACGGAGTCTCACCCTGTCACCCAGGCTGGAGTGCAGTGGCGCGATCTTGGCTCACTGCAACCTCCACCTCCCGGGTTCAAGCAGTTCCCTGCCTCAGCCTCCTGAGTAGCTGGGATTACAGGTATCTGCCACCACACCCGGCTAATTTTTGTATTTTTAGTAGAGATGGGGTTTCACCATCTTGGCCAGGCTGGGCTCAAACTCCTGACCTCATGATCCACCTGCCTCAGCCTCCCAAAATGCTGGGATCACAGGCATGAGCCACTGCGCCCAGCCTTGTGCTTTTCTTTTTAAAATTTATTTTATTTTATTTTACTTTTTAAAAATAGTAAGCCACTGCATCCAGGCTTTGTTTTTTTTTTTTTTTCGAGACAAGGTCTCCCTCTGTTGCCCAGGCTGGAATGGTGTGATTATGGCTCACTGTAACCTTGAACTCCTGGGCTCCTTGAACTCCTGTCTTCCTCTCCCAAGTAGCTGAGACTATAGGCACGTGCCACAGGGCCCAGCTAATTAAAAAAATTTCTTTTTGTAAAGACAAGGTCTCGCCATATTGCCTAGGCTGGTCTCAAACTCCTGGGGTCAAGCGATTCTCCTGCTTCGGCCTCCTAAAGTGCTGGGATTCCAGGCATAAGACACTGTGCCCAGCCGAACATTTATTTTTAGAGGTTGTGGTAACAACTGTAATAATAGCTAACTGACATTACTGAACACTTACTCTGTACCAGGCACTGGGGTTAAAATCATTCTTACCTTTGATGACAGAACTATATGCAATGCCCAGAGGATACATAAAGGGACACATTTTAAAATGTGGTTTCCTTCATGGTAGTAAAGAAAGAGTCTTACCAACTGTGCTAGGTGTAGTTATTGCATTCAAGTTGCCCCCTCCCACCCAGCATGCACAGCACAGGCTGGAAACATGCAGCTGTGGAAACAAAGCAGAAACTTTGAAGGAGTTAGCACTTAGGCCAATGTGCCCTGGACTTTACTGCACAGGCACACCTTATGGCCTAGCAAGAGGACCAAATCTAAGAGGTGGAGACAGTGGAAACAACCACAAAACACAAGGTCCAGTCACCAAACATCCTCTCAGAGTGCCATGGCCATGGGGAGACTGGCTTCTGGCCATCATGAGATTCAGGAATCATTGGGAACCTGATGAAGAATCAGCACCAGTTTAGGTGAATTCAGGGTAATCTCAACATGGTCTCCTGATAACAGAGAGAAGGGTTGTGCCATGGGAATGGCCTCCTTTGTTAAAACCGAGCAGCTGCCTGACAGAGCCTCTTGCTTTCATTTCCCTCTCCCTTTCCTTTTAAAGCTCTTACTGCCAAGTTTCCGTGGGATCAAGTGCTCTGCAGAGAAAGGTTTTCCCAGGGCTGGGCAGTCGCAGCCGAGCCTTACCATTAGTAGCAGGTGTTTCCATCTCCCCTACTCTCCTGACTGTCTCTGAACTGTCACTCTAAGAATCTCACCCCTTCGGTGTTGATATAGTTTAAAAGCCAGCCGGGTGCGGTGGCTCACGCCTGTAATCCCAGCACTTTGGGAGGCAGAGGGAGGCAGATCACCTGAGGTCGAGAGTTCAAGACCAGCCTGACCAATATGGAGAAACCCTGTCTCTACTAAAAATACAAAATTAGCTGGGCCTGGTGGCGCATGCCTGTAATCCCAGCTACTTGGCAGGCTGAGGCAGGAGAATCACTTGAACCTGGGAGGCAGAGGTTGCAGTGAGCCGAGATCGCGCCAGTGCACTCCAGCCTGGCCAACAAGAGGGAAACTCCATCTCAAAAAAAAAAAAAAAAAGAGCTAACCGTATAACTCAAATACCTGGTTCTGATCCCACCCTTCCATGCAGAACAAGGTGGGTGGTGGGGTGGTGGTTGGGGGAGATCAAAGTCTACTTTTATCTCTAACTTTAGTTAATTACAGCACCTTGGGCAAGTCAGAAAACTTTACTACTGGAAGTTATTTCAACATGGAATGTCTTGGTTTCCTCATGTGTAAGATCAGGAAAAGTAATGCCAGCTCTACTTTCCTTGCTGGGTTGAGGTGAAGATAGTGTTTAAAAACTGTACAGCGAGGCTGGGCACAGTGGCTCATGTCTGTAATCCCGGCACTTTGGGAGGCCAAGGTGGGTGGATGTTCAAGATCAGCCTGGCCAGGCTGGTGAAACCCTGTGTCTACTAAAAATACAAAAAAACTAGCTGGGCACGGTGGCACGTGCCTGTAGTCCCAGCTACTCGGGAGGCTGAGGCAGGAGATTTGCTTGAACCTGGGAGGCGGAGGTTGAAGTGAACTGAGATCATGCCACTGTACTCCAGCCTGGCGACAGAGTGAGACTCTGTCTCAAAAAACAACAACAAAATTAGCTGGGCATGCTGGTGTGCACCTGTAGCCCCAACTACTCAGGAGGTTGAGGCAGGACGGTCATTTGAGCCCAGGAGTTTGATGTTATAGTGGGCTATGATAGCACCACTGCATTCCAGCCTAG